>NW_027397072.1:29989957-30156602 GCF_003265705.2 Callorhinus ursinus | reverse complement strand
CTCTCCTTCCCACCTGGCCTCCCCTCCCCCGGGTCTCTCCTTCCCACTCACACCCATCCTGTGGCCCAGTTCCTGTACTGCTGACATCAAAAGTCTCCAGCTGCTCCTCATTTAACTGATCAGCTGCTCAGCCTGGGAGTCAACACTGTCAAGCCCACGTGCCTCTTCCCCCCCAGTTCTACTCTGTGGCCTTTCTCTTCATTTTCCTTCTGCTCCGGTCACTCCTCTGCTCTCCACATAAGCCCTCACCCTGGCTGCCTTTGCACCACTCACCCCTGCTCCCTCCTGAACACTCCTTATCCAGCTGTCTGTCCAGACGCCACCCGTCCCCGTGGGCCGACCTCAGATCACAGATCACAGCTTCTCTCGGAGCCGCCAGATCCCACACTTCCCTTAAGGTTCCTCTCACTGTGCTTGTGGTGACGTGAGTGCGAATCTTACCACAAGCTCTCCTTGCATCTACTACGCGGAGTCATTAATAAATATTTCTTAAATTCAACAGAACTGGAAACGAATAAAAGAGGGATAATAGTAACCAAACAAAACAAAAATACAGAAGAGAAAGTGAGAAGCAAAACACTGAGATTTCTATACCAGGAACTCAAAAAGGCTACTCAGGCAGAATTATTTGCAGGACACCCAGAGCAGAAGGGCTAAGGGCTTTTTTTTTTTTTAAATAAATAAATAAAATAACACCTTTATTGAGATAATTAGCATACCATAAAATTCACGCCTTTAAAGTGCAGTTCAGTGGTTTTGATATTCACGGGGTTGTGCAATCATACTACCTAATTTTAGAACATTTTCAACACCTCAAAAAGAAGCCCTGTACTCCCACCGCCTTCCCCCTGGACCCTGCAACCACGAATCTCTGTTGTCTCTATGGATTGGCCTATTCTGGACAGTTCATAGAAACAGAATCATACAACACGTGAGCTAAGGGCTTTGTAACTTCAAACAAGAAGCAACCTGTAGGTGCAATTTGCCAGAAAAATCAAGCTTCTAATGTTATCTTCGGTATTAAGATAACGATCAATCAAGGCACCACATTAATAAATCCTTGCATAATGTAATCACAGCTGCAGCCAGGTGGGTTGCTGAAGCTGTCTTTTTTTCTCTCGAGTAGGTAATGGATTCAGCTTAGTGGGCATCTGAGCGCCTAACAATGATGAACAGCGCTCAGAAATCATCTAAGCCCCTAGAGGGCACTCCCCTCCTTAGGAGACCCAGGCTGGCTGGTTGCGTTGGCTGAAAGGCAATATATACCGATGCTTTCCCTTCATGTCCTTCGCTTCCCGGACGACAGAGAGAGTCCCAGGCAGGCCAGAGTCCTAGCACAGCCCCCAAAGTGCTTGTAAGTCGAGCCTCTACTTATCTTTTTGAGCTTCCATGTTCTACAGGTTCCCCCACCTGCTGCACTTGAGCAACAAGGGCAATCTGCCACTCACCGAGTCCACTCACCCAACCGACCCCTCTCCCCCAGCGCCACAGCTCCAATGCGCACTCTGCCTCAACTCTTTTGCCGCTGGTGAATTCCACACAACCTTAAGACCACCCACCCTACAAGGCCTTCTCTGATCAAAAAGCAACCAGGATTACACTATATGTTAACAACTAACTAGAACTTAAATAAAAACTTGAAACATTAAAAAAAAGGCAACCAGGATTAATTTTCTCTCCTCTGACTTCAATAGTACACATGGGTACCGGACTCTTGGGACTGAACATGCTCATCCTGTGAAATCAAAATCTTAACTGCCTCTCCCGTGAATTCCTCTAGTGCAGGGCAGGTCTTATTTGTCTTGTAAATGAAAAAAAAAAAAAATGAAGAGCTAAGAGGCAGAGCACTTTTCCAAAATTAGCGTGTGGAGGGCAAGACGGTGGAACCCGTCTAGAATGCAGGTTCCAAGGTGCCACCCTCTGGGACTGTTCCTCTGCAAGTCTGGGCCAGGGCTCGGAATCTGCCTGCATCTCGAGCCCTCCAGGAGATTCCACTCGAGGGAACCCGGGCCCCACGTTCTGAGCAACTTGCTCACAGAGGTGCAGGCTCTCAGCTGCCATGGCTTCATTTCCACTTTCTAGTAGAAAACGCCACATCCAGGGCGGGCGCCTGGGTGGCTCAGATGGTTAAGCGTCTGCCTTCGGCTCAGGTCATGATCCCAGGGTCCTGGGATCAAGTCCCACATCGGGCTCCCTGCTCCTTGGGAGCCTGCTTCTCCCTCTGCCTCTCTCTCTCTCTCTGTCTCTCATGAATAAATAAATAAAATCTTTAAAAAAAAAGAGAAAACGCCAAGTCCAACGAGTTGTCATGTTAATAAGAATGATGATTCGTAGCACTTGCTCTCAATCATTTACAAAACCTCCTTCCTGCCCCAATACGGTTGCTTAGGACTGAGAGACGCGTGGCGTGAAGACAGGCACCACAGTGACTGTGTCATGCTATTGTCTGCCAGGAAACGTGTCACTCTGGCCAGCCACACTGGGAGGCAGGTTTCTCGTCATAAAAATGAGATGGCTGGAGTGGAGTGAGCTTTCTTCTCACTCTAAAATCCCACACTTCTGTTACTGCCGTTCGCCTTCCCTTTACTGCAACAGTCCGATCCTGGCTCGTGCCTTTCTCTGCGCCTCCCGGCGTCCACCCTGTCCTCGGAGCACATCACACGCCTGCACGCCCGCGCTGCCGGCTCCTCGCCTCCTCCCCCACCCCCTTCTCCTTGCCAGCCCTCCACCGTCAGGCCCAGCTCATGGTGGGCCCCCTCTCCGAAGAAGCTTTCTTTTTTTTTGAGAAGGAACAGACATAGACATCTACAACTCTCTCTTTTTTTCCTACTAAAGAGGACTAAGCAATGCAAGAGAAGAAACAATAGGCCTGATGCTGGTGTCTCCAGATTCCTGGGCATGTCCTCAGAACTGAAGTTAGGGCTTCACAGTTTAGCTGAAGAATCAATAGTGTGCTTCACTAGAGTGACTAGAGACACCGTAAAGGAGACAAAGCCAGAGGGGGGCCAGAAGAGGCCACAGGAGAGGAGGCCTCCTCGCTACTCCCACTGCTATTCAGCAAAGCACAGGAGTGCCCTGCGGTGGGCGCCATGCAGAGCGGAGGCCAAATGTTATTCTAACATTCCCCTACAATAAACTCCTGCAGAGGAGGAAATGTGGAAGCAACAAACCACCGAGGCCTCATCTTCCCCTGAGCAGACCCATATCCCGGCCCACATCCTGGAGGGAAAACCACTCCACGAGGCTCTCCCGCAACAGTCCCTCCCAAACGTGCATGTACTCCGCACCTGACTGGATGCAGGAGCCCTTCAAAACGGGAGAAGCACTGTCTGTAAGTAAAAAACTACTACTTATAGGCGGGAGGGAGCTCTCCCTTTAGTTAAAGGAAACAAGGAGAAATGTGGAAATAAATGGGCAAAACAGCACTTGTACTACTAGGATTCCATTCAGTGTATTAATGAAATAACTGTCAGGAATGGAAATTATAACACATAAAACCTAGTTCTGTAAAAAGTAGATTCAAGTTTAATTAAATTCGATGCACTATTTCTGTACTGATTAAATTTTTTACATCTTTCCAGGAATGCAGAAGTTAAAAAAAAAAAGAGAGAGAGAGGGAAAGAGATACTGCAAGTAAAACATCCCAAAATAAATGGGTTTCCCTCCTGAGGGTATAACTATCCTTATGGAGAACTGCACTCCCTCCTCGGGAAGTTTCTTAGGATCCCAATTTTTCTCATGGCTCACCATCAGAGATTTGCTACTCAATCGGTAACAAACCCTTAGTCACCCTTTCTCAAGCTAATTCTTGCACGATGTCCTTGAATTTCCACCCCGCGCCGCCGCCGCGGGCAGTTACACACATGCATTAGTTAGCTGCTCAAGCACCTGGCCCAGCTCTGAGGATCACACGCTTCCTTCCAACAGCTGTCCCCTCTCGATTTCACAGCCAGAAAGTGCAAATTCTTCACCACTTGCCCTTTCGGAGACGATAGTAAAATCAGTCTGCATTGTTGTTATGGTTATGTCTTGTTTTTTCCTGTGGGGAGCAATCAAAGGATATGCTCCAAAACACAGAAGATATAAATTGAGGGCAACGAGGTAAAATATTCCTTTGCATTTCTAGTATCAGTCGTAATGACAAAGTCTACTGTAAGACCTTAATAAAGTCGTCACTGTAGCCCTTCTCTTCTGCTGTTCTCGAGGGGCAGATGATTACAGCTTCCTCAAGGTTGGCATGTGGCTCAGGAATCTTATCTTACAGTGCCAAGCTGAAAGAAAAGTGGTAGAAATGGTAGGAAAATGGAATCGATAAGCCCACATGGTTCCTCTAAGATTGGGAGTCACGTTCTAGAACCAGGCTCCACAGTAAGCAGGTGGGTTGAGGAGGCAATGGCTCTTCACACACGTCACCACCTCAACGTGATGGCTAAAGAAGAGAGTCAGGACAGTTCCAGAGGGATTCAGTCCTGGCAGCCGAGGAGCCCAGCTGGAAAGACTCCCCTGTGGGCCTGGGGCCCTGTTGAAACAGAAGAGCTGGGACCTGGCGGGCATCCTGAACCACCCTCCGTGTGTAGCCCAACAGTCTGACAACGACCGAGTCCCAGGAACGGAAGGCTCTCTGCCTTCATGTCCTCAGGTCTGGGGGAAAAATGCTGGCATTTGCTCTTCGTGGTCGGCAGGATGGGCTTGGAGAGTAAAGGGGCAGGAGTGAGAGATGCATGGAGAACCGGTGAGCAAGAAGAGGAAGAAAGAAGGGAAACCGGCACAGCGAGCTCCGGGAAGGACTGGGATCGGATGTGGAGAGGAAGTCTGCACAGAGCAACATAAGGTATTCCCATCTCAAGAGCTGGGATCACGGACTACATCAGAACCGGGTGCCTTGGAACACGGCATCAGCTTATGTATGAACATACAATTGTTTCCGAATGATCTGCTGGGTGAGTACAAGCAGGGGCACTCAGCTGGGTGGGGCCGGGGATGCGAAGAGTTCTGGCTCCCAGTTCAGGGAGTTTAGTTTAGGAAGGAGTGGGATATACAATCACAAATGAGAACACAGTGGGATGTGAACTTTTCCATTTCCCCTCTGGAGCACAGGAAGAACAAACACCAGAGATGTCAGGACTAACCTTCTATCTGAGAACCTAAACAGCCTGGGTGGCTAACATGCCTCGGAGCCCCCAGAGCCACCCGGGGCCTGAGCTGCTGCTGACCCAGCATGCGTCCACTTGGACCCATGTGGGCAGTCAATTCCCAGACCTCTCATCCTTGTCATCAGTGCAAAGTGCAAGATCCTCTGGTTTCCTGTCCTCAAGAGCATTGCTCTGCTTCTTGGGGACTCATTCTTCCATTCCAACCTCTCTGCTTTCCCCAACCTTCCCCTTGAAGACCAACTCTCAACATCTGAACATCACTGCAAAGCGTGCTACTCAAATCGGTTTTGACACAGTTTGACACAAGCCAGGTGGCTTGCCCCCAGATGGTATTGCCTTACAGCTGTCTTTAGTGAGACGGTGACTTCCCCCACACTCACTTACTCACCTGGGCTGGAAGGGATGTCAACTCCCTCCTAGTTGACCATATCCTTCATGCTGTCACTTTCCTCCCTCATGCAGGCCCTCCCTCTCCGTGGCTCTGTCTCCCCTCCATTTCCTAAGGGGGGGGGCGGTCAGAGAATGCACTCGGGACATAGGACAACCTTAGGTTTGAGTTCTCACCATAAGGAGCCATATGACCTTGGGCACGTGATAGCATCTCTCTTAGCCTCACCTGTGCTGTATGTTAGATAGGGATGATTAAAGTACTCCTATCTCCTGGAACTGCTCCGTGAACTAAATAAACTGATATATGGAAAGCACCTAGGACAGTACCTGGAACAGAGAAGCGCTCACCACCTGTTAGCTATTTTATATAATAATTTGGAAGGCCTCCGTGTCTATGTGGACGAAGCACTTTCAATCCCCCGACCTCGCCTGATCTTTTGGAATCTGCGTCTTGCACACCAGCTCCTCACTCCTGAGGCCACAGCGCTCTAAAATCTCTGAAGCCGAACACCTTACTCACTGATCACAACAGTTCATGCTCCTGGTCCTCCCATGCCCATGCTCCCACCACCTGACTCTCAGCCTCCCTGAGACCGATGTGCCCCAGAAATCTTTCCCTCTCTGCCCCAGCCTGAGCCTCATCCTGACTGTAACTCCTTAGCAATCCAGGCCCAAACCCAGCGTTTCACCTGAGCCCTTATCTTCATGATATCTTTCAACTTCTTGCCCCTTTAACCTCCATCCACATCTGGTCCCTCGACACCAACCCCAAGTTAGCTAAACCCAGAGAGGCCAAACCTGAATGTCTTCAAGAGTCAGGCAGGAATTCTGAAAGAGTAGAGGGCTATTGTGGAAGGTCTGTTCATTATTCATTCCATGATGAAATGCACAGTCCATGTTGCTACACCTCCCCATTGCTCAAAAGAAGCCATATTTTTACGTGAAGCATGCCAGTTTTAAAATGTAAATAATTGAAGATGAGGGGGGAAAAAAAGTGAAGCAAAGAAAACATGTCTTGGGGTCAAATTCAGCCCCAAGCCTGCCAAGGGGCCAAGTGCAAACTGTGTATCAACCAACCACCTCCCCTCTCTGTGTGGAGACCCCAGCTATCGGTGGCTGCTGGAGGAAAGCCCAGTCAGGGCAGGGAGCTGTTCAACATCTTCAACACTGAAGTCCCTCCTGGGCCTAACAGTCCTCCATTCCCTCCAAGGGTCACTTCCTCCATGATGCCTTCTCTGAGGAGAGGCCCGAAGATAAATGCCTGGAGCTGTGTGTATGTGTGTGTGAAGGGAGGCTGTGAGTGGCTATCAGGCATGGGGGCAGTGGGGGTGCAGGTAAGGACATTCCAGGAAGAGGAAGAACTTACTCAAATTTGCAGAGGCAAGAAAGAATATAGTATATTTAGGTTGGAGCAAAGGGCTCAGCCTACCAGGAGCATGTTACGTGTTGGGGTCGGGGGGAAGACTAGTGAAGTAGCCCAGGGCTGGGTAAGAAGGGGCCGTGTGCACCACACTGCAAAGCATCTTTAATTGAAAACAACAGGAAAGTAATAAACCATCTTAAACAAGTGATGTAGTCCTGAAAAGGGGTGGTTATTATTGGGGGGGGGGAATCAACATGTCATGAATTCCATTTTTCTTGAATCATAAAGATAGATGGGATTAGTGATACTGTTTTAAGCTGGAAGTCACATGAAAAGTTTAAAACTCAATGACCACAACAGCCTAGAATGCCCTTTCCTCTTTCTCCAGCTGGTGAACTCTGACTCATTCTTAAAGACTTAGCTCAAAAGTCAAATCCAACAGTTTTCCAAATCAGAATTAGTATCTCTTTGCTCTATGAGTTTTTTTTTTTTGCACACTTCTGCTAAAGCATGTGGTACTTTAAACTGTAATGATTTGTATGTGTTTGCCTTCCCTTTAGACTGTAAGCTTCTTAAATCAGTGTCTACGTCTTATTCCCACCAGGTAACACGATGTCCAGGACTCAGTAAATACTCAGTCATTCCCTGAACAGACCAAAAACACAAAGGGGTTTTGATGCTAGGACTCGATGCAGATCAACTATCTATTAACTTAATTAAAAGCAATTACTGAGTATTTATTTACCTGTGCTCAGCACTGAGAGAGAGACATATTAAAGTGCATCCTTGCCCTCAAAAATACACAATCTAATGTCTCAAGAAGTATCATTAAGAGTCTTCAGGAATCCATGACCTAGCTACGGTAATCAAAGTACTTGATTATATCGTAAGAGCCATGACATACAACTTCTTTCCTTTTCAAAAAAAAAAAAAAAAAAAAAAGGAAAATCAGGAAAGGGCAATTTAAGATGCACTTGTCTGTGTGATACATTCTCAGATTAAGTGAGCATCAAGTTCAAGAGAAACAAGCTGTCTTCACCTTCACCTTATTCGCAGTTAAGCAGTTAAATGTCTACTGGGCAAATATAACCCTGAACTGTCTGCAAACTGTGTCTCCACAACAATGAGGAGCCCTGTCACTTACATCCAATGTACAGGTGCAAATGAACAGTAAAATTTGCAGTTGCTTTGGGCATTTCCAGAGGAAGGAGAATTTCTAACATTTTAGATTTGCTTATTAGTCACATGAATACCTTCACAAAACATTTTTGCCAAACTGTCTGGAGCTGTTGTATTTGCCTGCGTCATGATGATGATAATATCAAATGAGGGTGGGTGGGGAAAGTCCTCTGAGGTTCAGTATTATCCATGCAGTGCAGTCTGCTTTCCAAGTCCTATGGACTGGAGCTGAATTACTTTCTTTCAGTGAGTGTCAGAGGGCCAGATATTCAATGTCTGGTGATGACCAGGCCAAACTGTAAGCCACTCAAAGAGAGCCTTCCGCTTTGTTTCAGGACTTAAATACAAAAGAAGACTGGATAGTGGTCATTTTCTCGGTGAAATGCAACAGGCATAAAGCACTAGTATAGGAAGAACAGGGCTTACACATCTGAAGTGAATTATTGACAAATTAAACTCTCTACTAGGGAGATAGTTCTTCTCCATGGACAAGGGCTTTACTTCTAGGAAAGCATATTTTCTTCCATCTGGGGATAAGTCCAATAACAACATGGAATTCCGAAAATTATTTTGTTTTAAAAACATCAGAGTTTAATATAGACTCTAGCTTTTTTAGTTATGAGTTGACTTGCTCTTTTGGGCCAAAAATTACTGTGGCAGAGGGCAACAGAATAGATGTTCTTTTTTTAGTTGAGAAAGGACTTCAAATATATTTCCAAATTTTTTTCTGGATGTGTTTAAAAACAGAGGGAAAGCTACCATGATAGCATGTCAACAATCAGGAATGTTTTAGATCTGAGCTATGCTAATGCATATTTTACATATTGTATAATTTAATTTTACAACAGTCCCAAAAAGCAGCTGGATAAATTATCCAAAATCAAGAGAACATCCAAAAAGTGAACTGAATTAGAGAAATTTGTCCTAATAGACTAATCTTATAAAAAAAAAGTTATTAAGTGCCATCTTCTTTGAGACAATGTCTTGGGAACAGATGGATATGATAATTAATTACAAGGCTCTTAATTTGATGAAGTCCTTTTGAAAATGCCTATTCGGGGACAATTTCCACTGGCTAGCTTGTGTAGGCGTGATACAAGCAAGTTAGTTACCTAGCACAATGTTAAAAGCATATGCATCTATAATAAATATCATTTGATGACCCAAAGAACTTAACACTGTCTCAGAGAAGAGCTAAAGAGTGCTCTCTGAGCTCTGAGAAGGGACCTATCGGTTCCAAGCCACCCTCAGGAAGCTTCTGGCTTTGACACATATGTCTGGTTGGGCTGATGTGTCCTGTGTTGAGAGTCTTGCCCTCTGTGTTCCTGGCCCTTGCATAATTCTCCCACCCACCACTCCCACCCCCCCAACACCAACCTCGAGGCTTTGACTAGCAGAACGACAGACCGAGGCTCTGGAGATAGTTGGCTGAGGAGCTCTGGAAAGTTCAACCACCCCAGTGTATGTACATTAGCAAACAGGAAGCTAAAGGACTCCTAATACGGTCACTCCAAAACTACTACTCAGAAGTGGACAGACGAGTAAGAAAATCCACTGGGTTCCCAGTGACATGGGAACTGTATGAACCCAAGATTAAACACTACATGCAAAGACGGAGGGATGTGAAAAATTATAATCAGCTTTCTGTATGTGTGCTTTTTGAAGTCCTTGATTTCTGAGTTTGGAGCTACAGATGGCAAATTACTTTACAGCTTTTTCTTAAATTCAGTTCCATTATTTGGTAGAAAGCCAGTCTGTTAATCGATTCTTTTCTTGAAGGCAGATCACTCTCTGTGTGTTCCCTTCTTATTACCTTCCAAAAAGTCTGGAACTTTCTTGAAACTGGCAGAGCTGATGTCTGTAAGGTGTTGAGCTCCTTCAAGCCTAAGCCACATCTTACTCATCACCATGCCCCACACCAAACCAAGCCCAGTGTCCTCTGTCTTCCATGAGGCCCTCAATGAGTCTTTGACATCTGACATTTTCAAAGCTGCACCTTGTTTTTACTCACCGTAGCTTTGTGGTTAAATTAATTTTTATTTAACTCAAGGGCTTCTTTGAAGGGAAGGGACAACCTGCCAAAGACTTCATTCTGACAGCCTCATCTGGTAGAGTCAATGTCAGGCTGTGAATTCTGGAACCCCAGAAAAGAAAGCTCCTTCTCTAAAGATCTGCATCTCCTCATAAGAAACAGTGTGATGGTAATCTACTAAGAGTCTATCATAATACAATGTAGCACCAACAAGACGGATTTTTCTTGAGAGCACAGGGAAACCAAGACTGAGGAATGGGAATGAAGCGTCCTAGATTCTCAACCCAAAGCAGCTGAATACAAACATCTAGATGTTACAGTGAAAGTAAAGGGAATTTATGACTTTTGTTCTGGTCATGAGCTGTGTATCGATGTATCCTTCAGATACACTGGGGTTGACATCCTTCCTTTTATCTTATTTCCCTTCCTGGAATCGCAGTGTTTCAAGCTGTTATGATATGACAGGGTATGAGTGGGAAATTGTCTTCTAACGTCAACGTCTTAGAGGAATAAAGCTGAGGATCAAACAAATAAAAGGGGAACTTAATTCAGTAGATCTTTTTTTATTTTAAGAGTCATAGAAAGAAACGGTCCTCTCAGAGTTAGGAATAGAGAATCTAACGCTCTTGTACCCATATAATGCTGGGTGTGGGTGTCTGTGCATACACGAGTTAGAGTAAAACACAGAAAAACGCAGTAAGAATATGGAGGAGCTGAATAAAGAGGGACAGGAGAACAGACAAAGATAAAACCTCAGGGAAAGTCAAGGAGCAAGAGCTGGGGAGAAGCAAGTACAAACATGGTCCAGGAGCCAGTGAGCAGCCACGAGCAGGCTGCAGTTCACACCTGTGAGCGTGAGGGGCTAGCAGGGTGCGACGCATATCACATCCTCCCCCAACACACCCAGCAAGGCAGGCTGACAGGCAGAGATGTCCACTTTCTACTAGAAAGCACTTTAAGAGAGTAAACCCTTTTTTTTACGGATTTAGCCTTTGACCAGATATTCTCCAATCCTGCTATATAAGTGACTCTCTATTTACAGATGTAAAAAAAGAAAAAAGAAAAAAGAAGCAGCTAGCAATATTCCATTAGCCACTGACCAGCAGGTCATCTACTTAACTGGATTATCACCTGGATTCTACAATTCAACCAGTCTGATTACCCTGACTTAAATCACTGGTCTTATAAGTTTATTTCATTTTGCCTTTCCTAAGTTTTTTTTTTTAAGAAAGTGAAGAAAAAAGTAAATATAATTGTTTTATGACTTCGTTTAGACTTTCTTCCCTTCCTATTACTATGCAAACCATATATCTCTCCCATTATCTTTTGAGTCCTGGAATTTTCTAAAATGTTCCTTCTTTCTCACCCAGGAGTTTCCTAGCACCAGTGTCTTGGGTTCTTTTCCCTCTCAAGAGCTTGGGAAAGTCAAAGAATTTAAAGGTAGAAGTTACTTCTGAGATCATCAAATCCCTCCTCCCCTTTTTCTCTCTCAGAGAAGAAAACAGACCCAGACAATATGAGAGCCTTGTCCAAATTCATGCAGAAGTGGGCCTGGATTCCCACACATAAGCTTCAGGTGTGTGTGCTCTCTGCATGGCACCAGGTGATGTGTGCAGGAACATTCCCTCGATGCTGAACAGTTTACTCCCATGCACACATCTGCTCGCAGACTATAGTAGCAAAGGGAAGTACGGCACATGGCATGTTATAGGTTAAGTGGTAGGGCCAGGCACAGGTGGGTGGGGGGTGAGCTCAAGGCCACAGGGGACAGTGAGCCTAGTGGCCTGTGCTCACACACCCTGCCTCTACCACTCACCAAGTAGGACCCCTCTCCCGGTTCACCAAGCTCCATCTCTAAAACAGGAGAGCCATATAACCTGCCACCCAAGGAGGAGCACTATGTTTTGGGTTTGTCTACACTTCCAGGGGAGCCGTACCTGGAATGTAATATGCTCAAGATATTCTATTATACTTTTTGGTAAAGACCAAAGTCACGTATCAGTCAACATTTTGGCTAACAGATCCTCTAAAACTTTTAAATGACTTCGGATAAGGAAAAAAAAAAGTTAAAAATGCTTCAAAAATCTTGATTTAAAAATAAAACACGTTTTTCAGTGTAGTGTCTCAGAAAGCAAGAGATATATATGTTCCGGATATAGGTTCTGGAAGAGAATTAGACCTGTTAGTCAGAAAGAGGCTGGAGCCAGGAGGGAGCCTGGGAACCTGGCTGGCTGCACTGTGTACAACCCAGGGAAAACCCTATTTTAAGTCTGAACATCATAAACAATGACTTCATTGATTACCACCTCAAAATAACCAGACTGGATTTTTCTCAATAACTTTTAAGGAATGCATATTTACAGACAGAAACTGATCACAGAATGGTTTCCGAACAAAAAGTTTGGGACAAATCTCATTAAAATAAATTTTAAAGGGGTGACTGTCAGTAACATATTCCATTCATTCATCTTCTTAATAAAAATACGGAAGTCGTTAAATAACAAGTCAAAAGGCATAAGGGTATTGAAAAACTCATTTGACTGACAGAAGAAATAAGGTAGAGGTGTTATAGTCTAGATTTTTAACTAGTTAATGTCTGCCCTATCAGTCTGTATCTAAAAAGGCATGAAAAATTATAGAGCAATGGGAAGCCCCTGTAAAATTAGGCACATAACCCTGGATATAGCAAAGAGGGAGGAGTGTAAAGAAAAAAAAATTGTGATCTAGGAGCCATCTGCTTGAGAAACAGCCCAACTGCGTGGAGGTCTGGACTAGCTGACACAGGGGAACATGGGATGCATAGACCTCCATCCCAGGCTGGATCTATCCTCCGGCTACATGTAGTGGGACCATTTCACTCAGGAAACCATGACATATCCAAACATTATAGAGGAGAATTTCTACGCAACATCTCTGCACATTTGGTGTTTGTTTTTAACGTTGACCTGGTTTCACCAGGCACATCTTGTGGCATCCAAAAATGACATTACCTGTTAAACCAAGTTTGCCTAGGCAGCCATAACTTTAAGGAGAAGAGCTAAAAATAATGGTCAGCTAAATGATGCCCAAGCTGGATCGGTGCTCAGAGGCTCCTCCATCACGGGTCTACTCCCAGGTGAACTGCCCACTCCCACTGGCAGGCCAAGAGAGCAGCCAAGAGGTCACAGCTGATGGGAAAGCAGCTTGGCTACAGGTTACCTGAATTACACCTGAGGACACAGAGCCCCAGGCTCGGAAGGACGTTAGTCTTTGGAAAAGAATTACATAGTTGCAGCAAGCACTCCAGCAAACTTCTAGAATCAGAGAATGAACTCTAAAGGGCACCTATTTGGTCAAATGTATGTTATGGTGGGTTAAAAGGGCCACAAATTCGTTGTAGCTTCTCCCATCAAGAGGTGGAATCTACTGCCAACTCTCTGAATCAGGGGTCACCCTACAACTTGCTCGGACCAACAGAATGTGGCGGAAGGGAGGCTGTGTGACTTCCAAGTCCCATCTGTTAAGGCTTTGCTACTTGCTCTCTCGCTTCTGCCATCGTGGGAGAAGCCCAGGATGAAAGACCCTACAGGGGGTGACAGGCCCTTCCAGCCATCCCGGCTGAGTTCCCAGACATGGGAGTGACGCCACCTTCGACCGTCCAGCCCTAGACAACCTGCCAGTGGACGATGGAAGAACCTCCCAGTTCACACACAGAGCCACAAGAAATAACAAATGTCTATTGTTTTAAGCTACTACTTTTGGGGTGGTTTGCTACACAGCAATGAATAACCGACACCTATGCATATTGTGTTAATATGTATGATGCTGAAATAAATACATACGTTGGTGAAATATAAATTCATAATCACCGATATATTTCCCGGGCTTAAAAAAAGAAACAACTGCAAAACACTTATTAAAAAAAAAACAAAAAACCAAAGAACACTGCAGTGGAGAGGACAAGGCTTTGGATCAAAGAACCTGGGTTGAAGACTCGGCCCCCTGCTCTGATCCTTATACCAAAGAACACTTAGGATTTTGCATAAGTCACTTGTTCTCTCAGCCTCTGTTTTCATATCTCTAAATTCCTCACGGAATCAGAAATGATGATGAAATGAGAACAACAAAAGCTTTGTAAACAGCAGGGCACATTACACAGTTAAGCTGTCCAAGTTACTGCTACCTTCATGTTACTTAACTACTTTGTCCCTCGCTGCAAAGATACATTTGGATCACTTGTTCCTGATATAACTTCCTCTGTTGTAAGTTTCCTTTTGCATGGAGGTGTTTGTATGCACACAGAGCCTTCCAAGGACCACTGGTGTCGTGAACCCCCTGGACAGTCCTGGTTTTCCTTTCTGCCGTCATACAGCATTTAGGCCCCCAGCCACTAATTCTCATTTCTTTTCACTGTCTCCTGAAAGGTGTGATGAACTCACATCCTATTCCAGGGCCAAGAGAAGAGAGAAGGGCGCAAAGAATTGGCAGGGTGCTTGGAAACCTAAAACCTAGCTGAGGAAAGAAGAATTAAAAGTGGTTAGGAGGTAATTATATCACATGTAAGAATGATGTCAGAATGGGATGAAGTTCAGGAAAAGACAGCAAAAGAGGGGAAAATGAAGGCTGGGCCATTAAGAAAAAGCAGAGACGCAGCAAGCGAAGAAGGGATAAACTGTATGTAGAAAGGGCAGAGGTAAGGTGGGAAAACCAGGGTTTGTCAGGAATAGAAGAGGAAAGAGAGATCCATGCACAATAAGAACATCTAGAGGGTATTGTCTGTCACTCCTAAGAGCTCAATTTATGCTTGATGAACGAATGAATAACTGAAAACAGACAACTCAAAAGAAAATTCACAAACTGCACAAGGATTCACCCAGAAGTAGGACAGTTAGGGGCTTGAACGGGTAAAACAGTCTCACTGGGAATGAAAGGGAGGAATTTGTTCTTTAAGGTGAGGGAGAGAAAGTCCACAAGCCCCTTTCCTTGTCTCTGGAAGTCCAACAAATCCTTACAAAAAGGGTAAAGCTCTACTGATATTTTACCTTCACTGTAACTGTAAAGGGCTGTCCTCCTGAATTCTCCACATCATTGGTTTTTGATATGAAATGGCTCTAAGTTCTTAATAATGTTCTTTGTAAACATGCTGGCAAATATGAAACAATTGTAACAGAATTTTACATATTCCAAAATGCTCTTCTTTTCACCTAAACATCATGCTCTTAAAGACACAAATCACACAAAAGAATAAAGTTATGCAGTTTTTTTTTCTCTTAAAATACTGTGATTATTCCATACTAGGCTCTCTTGTTTTTATTTCCATTTTCACATGGATTGTTTGGGTTTTTATTCTCTTGCCAAAGTGTGACCTCTCAATGTCCTTAGTAAGTGGGAACCCACTTAATATGCTCAACTAGGTTTAGCCATCGTCTGAGCATAGTCTGCATTTACTGATTGATTCAGCATTAGGGCATATACAGAGGAAAAGAAAGAAGACACAATTCCTAACCTCTAGAGATGTCCTTAGTCGGTGAGACAAGACTATGCATGTAACAGTTAAATAACAATGCAAGGAAATATGTGATTAATTGGCAACACAGAGAAGAATATGTTAGGAGTTGCTAGAGAGTAGGATGGTTGATGGTCGAAGCACGAAGACCTTTTGGATAAAATGGAATTTAATTGGAGTCCTGCTGGGTGAACAATATTAGAAAAGGTGGAAGGGAGAGGTAAAGGCTTTGAGAGGTGACCTTGCTGCTTGGAATGGAGAGTTTCTGTAGTCCTGAGAAGTGGGCCATAAAGAAAGGTGTTGGGGAAGAAGTGCAGGCTTTTAAAGGAAGACAAGGAGTAAGTAGTATTACCACCCAACAGGAGGATAACAGGAGACTAACAATATTCACTTTTCTCTTCAACAAATAAATCAAAATGGACTGAAGTGGGCCTATTCCTTCATTCTTTCATTCATTCATTCACCAACAAATGTAGGTTGACACATTATAGCAATTCCTGTTCTAGGTACTAGAGGCTGTAAAATACTCCCTTCCCTTGAAAAATCACAGAGTAGGAAATATTGACCAAAAGAAAAAAATCAATGATTTCAATTTGTTATAAAAAGTGCTTAAAGAGATACATGGGAATTTGTTTATAAGCCGCAGAGGGTATGTAAGTCATCCTCAGGGCTGAAGACGGAAAACACTTCAAAGAGAGGGAAATGCAGTCCTGAAAGGAGGGCAGAAGTTGTAGGAGGCTCTCAGGAAAGTCAACTGAGCCTGCGTGAGCGAGCACGAGCGTGAACAAGCGTGAACGAGCATGAGTCTGCGTGCACGTGAGCCTGCGTGAGCGTGAATGAGCGTGAGCCTGCGTGAGCGAGCACGAGCGTGAACGAGCGTGAACGAGCATGAGTCTGCGTGCACGTGAGCCTGCGTGAGCGTGAATGAGCGTGAGCCTGCGTGAGCGAGCATGGGGAGGGGTCTCATCCAGGTGGGAACACAGGATGGATGTGGAGAAGGGGCAGGGAGCGCACATCGGTCACTGACTATCTAAAATACAGGAAACTAAAGGCTGTGAGAACTTACCCCTTCCCTGCAAATAATTTACAGTGGGATTTTGAACGACTTCCTTCTCTGTTTTCAATTTCTTCCTTAGAGGCACCTTTAGCTGACTGACCATTCTTTAGTCCTAAATGCCAATGTCAAAATTATGTCAACACAATAATAACCATCCTAAGGTTTATGTTTACAAGACTCACAGAAGCTTGGAGATAAAACGGAAGACATCTAAGTTCAACCTCCTTTCCAATGTAACATTTCTTCTAAGCATTGCTGGCAGATGGCCATCCAGACGGAAAGAAATCTCTCCAGCTCCAGGGAGCTCAGGAAGCAGCCCAATTCATCACTGTACATCATTAGTTGTGAGAAAATTTTTTTCCTTAAACTGAGATTAAATATGTCTTCCAGTAGCTTTTACCCACTTGGATCCCCTAGAGGGACTGAAAAATCACCTACTGTGCCTCCTACATGCAGATGGTACAATGTTAACATTTATAACAGTGACTTGAGAATTGTCCCTTTTCCTCACTAAAGGACTTGTTAGTTAACAACTGGCTTAGTTTTGATTAATTAGGTTCTGTAATGTAATGTGCCACCTCCTTCCTTTTCATGAAGACCTTGAAGGGACATCTGTTACTGTTAGTAGCGCTCCCTTGTCCTCCATTACTGATTGGTAATACCTTATGTTTGCACAGTGCTCCACCCTTTCCAAGCATCTTCAGATACATTTTCACATCATAATGTCATAAGAAGGGGCTGCACCACTGTTGGTAGGCTACCTTCACAAAAACCTTTGTATCTACTTTATGATACAGTATAAAGGATAGGACAAGTGGTGTAAAATATATCTGAGAGACTCCTAGAGCTTCTAATAGGACAAAGGGTAGGGGAAAACTAATGTATTTTAAAAGAAGAAAAGAAGAGTAATTATCAGAGCACACTCTGGATGTCTACTCCATAACTGGCACTTAGGGACCATATATATTCCTATCTTATCAGGCCATTTGTAATATCACAACTGCTCCTACAACAAACACAGATGGGAAGTGCCTGCCACTGGACTGGGATTGGGACAGACAGAGGTTAGAAAGGGAGCAAAAGAAGGCACCCTTTCAACCGTGGACATTAAATGTAGAGCAGAGTAGAAAGAAATGAATTGACTTAGTCAAAACGATGCCTTAGCAGCCTGGGAAAGATGGAGAGAGGTCATGGCAGGGAAGAGGGCAGGGCATCTCAGCAGGAGAAACAGAATACAAACTCCACGTTTCCAAGCCTAGTCTTCCCCAAAGCCAAGCACAAAGGGTCAGCTCCATGGTGGTGCTCTGAAGACTGTCTAGGACAAGACCTGGAGACCTCATGCTCTGGAGTGAGCCTCATCCTGTAGGGCTAAGTGGATGTCCTGCTACTAGGACTAAAACGACAGCAACTTTTTCCCCAGCAAGCCAGAGAGCTGTGTTTGTCCCTAGAAGGCATCAAAAGAATTCAGACTCCTCTCTGCCTCAGCAAGTAACAGGTCTGGGTAGATGTGTGACTGCAAACGGTAAGGATCCGTGGGGAGCAGTTCCGTGAGGCAGGCAGTGTCTCATCCCATTGGACACAATGGTGAAGTACCTGTAAGATTCACTGCGGAGGATCAAATGACGTGCCTACTCTGATCCGTACCTTGCTGCCTCCCTGAGTGCATCCTGCTGAGGGACATACTTGCCTGTATAGTTCCCAGCCTGCTAAAGTGCACAGGCACCCCAATACTGAAGAATCTGGAAGGCTTAGTGACTTAACCTGATGACAGCTGGCTTTGATCCAAGGAACGATACATGTAAATACCAAGTCATAGTCACAGTTCCGATTTCTCCCCACAAACAGGAGAATTTTAGGTTTCCCTGATACTTAGGGTAAACAAACTGCATGCCTGAAACTGTGCTAACGCACAAGACTGAGGAGAAAAGCTGATAAACCGATGACAAACCAACCTTGTTGGCAGGGTGCAGCAACCGTCCGCCGTGAGTCGGACTTGAGTCTCGTAGCTGTCCAGAGGGCACACGGCCTGCTGAACGGAGGGGCACTCCACAGTGCTGCAGTCCACGCTGAAAACTGAGAGGGGAAAACAGAAGCACCATTTACTGTTACATTTACTTGCACTTTGAGTCCCAACATGAAACTCTGGCCCTTCGCAAAGGGCTGCAGGTTCCTTGCGTCCCAGAACCCTCTCCTAGCAATGACATTTTTATTTCAGCCAACAGTAGGGAACTGCAATGTGTCCCTTATCAGTGCCAGGAAGGCAGGGTACAAGACTTCTAAGAGTGAGGATGAAGATGTAGGGGGAGAATGGCACCAGTGGTGGTTACGTGGCTGGAGAGAGCCAGCCATCCAGAGGCCTTCTTGTGGAACACGGCAAGAGACGGACAAGGGACTGTTTGGCTTCCGGCATTTATCTAGCAGTAGGGGAAAAAAAAACAAAGAAAAACCTCTGACCAACGGTTAGAAACTTGCAAACAGGAAAATCACTATCGTCTAGACCTGTTCACAGACCATATTAGAAATGCCACAAGAACAAGGATTTTAGAAATAATATAAAGCAAGAAATAGCTGTGACAGGACAACAAATCAAACGTAGCAAAGAAGGTGAGTAAATAGTCTCAGAAATCTCAGCACATGCCATCGAGTCAGCGGAGGGACGGTGGGGGGCTGGCAGGGAGAAAGACTGGGGTGGAGAATTTCATGACAACACATCTGGCGTTCTGATGCGTATATTTATCTAAACATAACTTGCTGTTGACATATGATGATTGTCTTTACGTGTAATAAGGTGATCAATACATCTACAAGTGAGGGCTCTGATCTTCTCTGGGGTGGAATGAAGCACGGAGCTAGAAGACCATAAATTTCAACCCCGCTTCCCCCGTCAAGCATACTTAGAAGGAAAAGAAAAAGAAGAGAAGAAACAAAGACGGTCCCTATCTGCAGGTGCTTCCGTACCAGTGGATGATCACTCTGGCTCTCTGACTGGAAGGCCAGACGTCAGGCTGCCATGACCCAAAGTGGCAGGTGTGCCCATCTTCCCGGGAGGGGGGAGGTGGCAGCGGCAGAGGGGGCTGCGACCCTGAGACCCGATGACGCAAAGCAGCAAGGCTGCTGAGGTGATGCCCGCGCGTACCTGGTTTGCACTCATAGAGGTCACAACATTCTCCCGGCTTCCCTGAGGCTTTGGACACTAGTATGTTCAGGTATCCCGGCTGGCAGACTTTGCGCAGGCAGCCCGCAGGGTCGCACACGCAGCGGCTGGGTAAGGGGCAGCACTCCCCGGGAGGAGCGTAGCCCTCGATCAGAACGGAATCTTCAGGACACCGTGGAGAGAACTGGACTTCACAGCGGGCCTTGGAGCAATCTGGCTTCTCTTCTAAATGGGAGAGAAAGAATTTAGCACATGCCCGGGGGCAGCGTGGGGGCACTGGCGTCGGAAGCATGGGCAGTCCTGAGGATCTACTCATGGACCCAAGAAAAGGGGAGAGAAAGAACTCTGGCGGAAACCGTCACACTCAGCTTAGCCGGCCGTGAAAATCTCCCCTGAGATCCGCTCAGGACACGGGGGGTGTGAGGCTGCAGTGGCCTTCTCCACCTTCCCGCTCACCTGTGCTGAATAATCGATGTCCAGCGCACGGACCAAAATCAAGAGTGGTGCAGGCAGGTGCCTGCATGATGTGCAGACTCTGGGAACTGGACTTCATCACTGACTGACCAGAAGATCTTTGAATTTAAAAGGAGTTTTAAGGGCTGCTCTTTGAAAACAGTGTATGTTTAAAACCCTGAACAGACCCAGGAATAAATCCTGGCGACTTCAGGGACTGGGGATAAGGTATGTGATAATCAGCATGAAGAACTCCATCTCTGAGCCCTGAATTTTGAAGAGATGAACTTATTCAGATCCTAGGATTCTATGATGTGGAAGCTCAGCAAGATGGAGAATGAGCTACGTTCCCATGTAATTTCCCCAAACGCCATCTGGCGTTATCTCTAGGAGAGATCCATCAAATGCCCCTCTCTCCTTTCTCTGGTATTATGTACTGACCACTGCTGCACCTCCATTTTAAAAGATAAGAAAAACAAGTCAAGCAAAGCCTTAGCCTCTGGAGCCCCAGTCCACAGCGGTGTCTCTTGGTTTAAGCTTTTAAGAAACCTGCACCAACATCATGTCCTTGAGGAAAAGGCTGAAACAAACCCAAAGCACATTATCACGGTCCCATGATCTCTGGGGCAGATGAGGGAAGTTCAGAAAATACTGGGCGAAAATGATGCCATGTGGAATGGTGGTACATTATCATTAGCTCTGTCTTTCCTACAGTAAAAACCATACAGAATCACAAAAGCAGGGTCAGATCCAGACCACCTAGTTTAGTCTTCTAAACAAAAAATTGTAGTCTGCTTTGTAGGTAGACCATTTCCCAAACCAAGTGTTCCTCATGGCATTCCTACCTTGATTGCTGTATCATTCATTTCACTGACCCTCTTCCTTGTCTACTTTCTGGCTAATCAAAGAACACTGTAGGAAAGCCTTCATATTCACAGTTCTAGTAAATTCATTAAAAAATTATTACGCACCTGCTGTTCTAGCACCTTGGGATGCACCATAAAGAGAACAAGCATAGATTCCTGCCCTCATATAGTTTATAGCACAGTGGAGAGAAATAACAAAATAAAGAACAAACATCATAAGTGACCCAACTGTGTAGTAGCAGAGGGTGTCAATACCATGGGGAAAAGAAAACGGAACCGAGCAAGGGGGAACCTGAATGCATGGAAGTGGGGACAGCTGCAATTTGGTCAAAGACTTCAAGGAGGGAGAGGGAGGGTCATGGAGCTATCTGGGAGAAGAGCATCCCAGCTCTTCCCAGAGGAAACAGCTAATGCCCAGGAAGAGAAAGCAGGCCATGGAGAATGCATATATCCTATTTTCCTGTGATAACCCCAAGCAACTGTCTTGGGAAGAGAACACAAGAGGAATCCCACTCCTGGATACCCATCAGTATGGACAGAACAAATCAAAGAGCCGAGGAGGAGAAAGTGAATCTTGACTGCATGGGGACTGATGGAGATGGAGTCTGTGAAGTACATTCAGTGGATGGCTTATCTGGCAAACACACTGTCTCATAAGAAGAGCTCTGTGACATTAATTGCAAATAGCACTTAATTCCTACTCTTGTTAATGTGCTGCAGTTAACTTACTCTGTATCACATTCTATTACATTCTCATCCTGCAAAATATGTGGTATGTATAATCAGACTTTTAAAATACATGCTTCAATAGAACATGCTTTCATCATAACCCAACATATTAGATCTTCCTAGTTATTCTGCTCTTTATGTTTTACGGTCTCAATGTTGTCACCTACTGATGTGTTTTGCAGTTCAAACCTTGAGAGATTTACTTACTTCCTAAGAACTACCTTTGTAATGCAAATGGGATAAGGTATTTAGACACAGTCTGAATCACTGTCTGAAGGGATTCAGGGATGTTAAAAATGAGGGTCAGATCTTATTAAGTGCTTGTTTTCAACTTTTCTCAAGATGATCGTATTGACTTTCCCTTTATTATATAATCAATTAGCAGATTTAAAATTATCCTTGTTTTCTTAAAGCCTCTTTCTAAAGATCCAGCTGGATCTTAACATTAAGATTTTTAAATTGATAAGCTTGAATAATACTCACCTGTAGCTCTTTGGTGTGCGTGTGGATGTGTGTGTGCACTGCCCTCATCAGGTCTTAGTTCCCAAGTTACACTAAATTGTTCAATGAACTGTTTATCATTCTACCTTACTCTGTTGTGAAACATTTTAAATAACATAGGAATTATGCATTTGTTGAATTTTTCATACAACCCAATTGTGAAACTATCAGAACTTATTTTTTTTTTTAAAGGAAGAAGAGACAGTTTTCTTTGATTATTAGATTTCAGGCATTCTACCTCTTTTAGAATCATCTGTACAGACACTGCTGAGTGTCTAATTTATCTAGATCTAGTTTATTGAGATTTTCAAATTCATTTCAGGTTTTATGACCAAGCACTCTGTTTTTGTAGTTTAGGTGTTCATCAGTTCTGTTAGTTTCTGAATCTCTTCCTTCTTCGTCCTCCAGATTATTTCACTGATTTTTCTCTAGTGCTTAGTTCTCTTCTATTTCCTCTATTTTCTTAGAAATGCAAATGATTTCAATTGTGATTTTAATACTTTAGGCCAAATATTGCTTTAGTTATGTTCTGATTTTCTGATATGCATTACTCTCAATGTAAACTCATTTCTAAATAATCTATAATTCAACTTTGATCCCCTCCTTAACTGAAGACTTTATAGAAGAATGCTATTACATTTCTGCACAAATATTTTTGGCTTTCCTCTTGATTTTAATTTTTATAGTTTTATTGTTTTGTCGCAGAGAATGTAGGCTGTACAATTTTCTACTTCTGTTAATTTCTTGAATTTGTGTTTGTGTGTATGTATGTGTTTTGGCACAAGCGTGTACACATGTGGTCTAAGGTCAACTTTAAAATATATGGGTATTTGAAAAGAACATGTATTCTGTTTATTGGATGTAAACTTGCAAATCTATAAAATCAAGCTCAATTATGACATTCAGATCACTTACATCTCCTCTTTTTTAATTTCCAAGAAGGATCTATTAAAATCACCCACTATGAACCAGTAACTTTTTGTATTCCCAACAGTTTTTACTTTAAAGCTTTAAGGTTGTGTTAACTCCATGACTAGCAGGCATAAGATTCAAGCCCATTATACTGACTTGGCAAGTTGTAAAATGATGCTTTTGAAGAATCTAGGTTTCTAAGATTTATATCTTTTTTAAAATTGTTAACATTCTTGGCTTTTCTCTTCTTTCAACCCTCTGTTCATGTCTCGATGGATTATCCAGAACCCCTATTCACCAGCACCTTCCCCAACCAGTTGTCACCTGTGGTTTATACCGAACTATGGTTACCATAGCATCAGGAAGTGCCTTTCTGATACTTTTCTCGGCCCCATTTCTAAATTAATTCATCCTGCAGATTTCATTTATTCATCTATGCCTCCGTTTCATCTCTCTTCCATGAAGAAAATAAGGAGAACACTACAGCCACACATGTATTTTCCCTCATTTAGAAGGTTTTTCTGGTATTACCTCTGAATTTTAAATTTCATCCACTTGAAAAGAAGCCTCTCCTGACTCTTTCCCTATGGTGTCTAACAAATCTATAATTAATTAACAAGCTTTTCAGTCTGGTTGCCTTGGCGACGCTTTGCAACTGGCATCTTAAAAAACAAAAAACAAAAAACAAAAACTGCCCCCGATACAGTAAGATTAAAGTATCACCTGTAACAGAGGTCACCAAGAGAAAATAGCTGCTTTCATCACATTAATTATCTTCCTTTAAGAGGTTAGCCCTTAAAAGATTGACAGGGTCAACCATATTAGAATGATTTTACAATAAAGTATATATCAATCTTAGTCACTTGAACCTGTGTGACCACGTTGGCTAGCTGTAGATCTTCTCCAAGTCCACAGGTCAACAGGGAAATTACAATCATGATCTACAAGTAGCAATCACATTCAAGATTTTCTGCTTAAACGCAGATTTAAATAAAACCAAAGCCAAAACAAAAACTACTTAGATGGGAGGAGAAAAAAAAAAAAAAAAGAGAAACATTATATTGCTAGATTCTCATCCTATCTGATTTCTGCAGAGTCCTACACATCTGACACCGAAGCCCTCCTCCTCTTTCAAAATCTCTTAAAATGTCCCTTAAAATGCCGCACACTTGTTAATGGAAAACAGGCAGCATGAAACAGACCGAAATTTAGACAGTCAACTGACTACAAAGTCAACACTGCTGAGGGCTCGCTCCGCCCTCTTCCTGAAATCTATCCTGATTCTCACGCACACAAATGCACGCAGGCAGCACGTGGTCTTTCTGACAAAATCCTTGGGAGTTCCAACCACAGAGATGTTTCAAGGGATGCCAAGTTTGGATCAGACTCGATAGTCACAGAATTGAGTAGGCAGAGCACCGAATAAAGAGGGGAGGAGCCTGGGGCCGCTGTTCCCCCTACATCTCCCGCTGGGCATCTCCCTCCTCACACCTTTCGCTCACTCATTCATCTGACAAACATTTCCCGAAGGACTTCAGTGTGCCCGGGGTTCTTGGGCACAGAGCTTCGAAAACCAGGTCCTTGCCCTCCTGGGTTCACAATTCTGGAGCAAGACACTACAGAAAGAGCTACACAGTGTGCTGTCAGGTGGTGATAAACGTCCCGAAGCAGAGTCAGCAAAGCGGGTGCACCAGGTGGGCGAGGGCAGATCTCACTGAGGCTGGCACCTGCACAGAGGCCTGAACAAAAGAAAGGAGAAGGCGTGCAAATAGCAGAGTCGGAGTGTCTCAGATGCAGGGACCAGCAAGAATCAAGGTGCTAAGGCAAGAACTCTCCAAATAGAAAATACACCTCACAATTATTAAGAAGAAATCTAAACTGGTGTAATTCACAGGGAGAAAATACCAATAAAGACTTACAAGAAAACTATTTTTTTTAAAGATTTTATTTATTTATTTGAGAGAGAGAATGAGAGATAGAGCACGAGAGGGAAGAGGGTCAGAGAGAGAAGCAGACTCCCCGCTGAGCAAGGAGCCCGACGTGGGACTCGATCCCGGGACTCCAGGATCATGACCTGAGCCGAAGGCAGTCGCTTAACCAACTGAGCCACTCAGGTGCCCACAAGAAAACTATTTTGACAGGTGTTTCTTATTAAGGATTCAATTCTCAGGACTGGGCTACAGAAATGAAAGCAATCTTTATTAATGGGTCACCTTCTATGTGTGAGGCATCATGCCTCTCTTTTTATTACCCCCCTTTCATACTCCCATGTGAACAGAGATAACACCTTTATGTCTACCTGGCAGATGAGGAGCCAGGCACAGAGAGGTTAAGAAGCTTGGCTAAGGTCACAAAGCAGGTGGCAGAGCCTCCAAAGCCTACAATCTTCCCACTGGTCCACAATGCCAAAAGCAAAAGAAACTTCACCTTTCCTCATCAGCTTTCCTGGTACTTGTATATTTAGTCAGTGGCTACACTTTTGCTCATATATAGAAATGCAAAATTAATTTGCAAAGAGAGAGAGGTTTAGGGTCTTCGGTATTGTCCTCAACACTTTCTGGTCGGCTGTCCTCCCAAACTCATTTGCTCCTTGGCCTTGCAGACATCACCCAATAAAAGGTGGAGCTTTTTGTATCCAGCATTATTTTTTTCTGAAAACTTCTATTACAAATATAAGACATATGTCATCCCTACATTTTTAAATTTAGAGACTGACTCCTTTAAAGTTACACTGTGAATTCTCTTCATTCACATTCCATGATTTTATCATAACCTTTTTTGGCAAGCTTCGCGGTGAAGACTTGTTCCACACAATCATAACCCCGAGGGGAAAAAATTAGGCTTGTTGATACAGTCCCAGAAATATTTCATATTTCAGCTTGTTCAGAAACACCAGCTGTACTTTCCCAGCACTCTCTTTAATCTGAATTTAGGATTTAACAGTGAGGGAATCTACATATGCCCTTTCCTTGGCAGTTTATTAAAAGTTCCAAATTAAATTGTTTTCATTACCTAATAAAGTTAGTTTGCATCACAGTAGAATATAAATTAGCCAAATATAAAGAAAAAAATTAAATTATCTGTAAAACTGCAACATGAGATACACTTTAGTGGTTCCCATGCTAGCTGTCCATTAGAATCACTTCCCAAGCTTTTAAGAATACCACTGTACAGATGCCACCTTAAATCAATTAAATCAGAATTTCTAAAGGAGGGGCCTAGGAATTAAAATACTTATTTTAATAGCTCCCTCGGTGATTCTATTGTGTGATTAGAGCTGAGAATTACTGTGTTACTCCTCCAAGCAAACTGGGAATCTTTACAATGAAGTTCCCTATTGACAAGAGAGCTTTGCCAAGGGCATGTTCAAACATCCTGTCAAATGGCAGCTGGCCAGATGCCAAAGAAGCACTGAGCCCTCCAGATTTCTGTCTGCCACCAAAGGCCCAAGCTCTATGCTGAGCCCCATGGTACCTCCAGGAATCTCTCAGACCACACATCTTTTCTAAGCAAGATCTTACTGAATTGGGTTGAAAATAATGCTTTAGATTATTAGAGCTTTGCTACTCAAAGGGTGGGCCCTGGACCAGCACCGTCAACATCACTTGGGAGCTTGTTGAGGCTGTATAGACTTAGACCCTTGGGCCAGACCAGAAACTGCATTTTAGCAAGATTTCCAGGTGATTCAGCCATTTTAAGTAGTGGTTCTCAAACCGTGGGCCATGGACAGGCACATCGACCTCTCCTGGGGATATGCTAGAAATGCAAATTCTAAGGCCCCACAGCAGACCTAGAACTCTGGGAGAGGGGCCCGGCAATCTATCTGAACAAACCCTCCATACAATTCTCATACACACTGCAGTCTGAGAACCACAGCGCTAGAACAGTGATTCTCCACCGTAGCAGCACATGAGAATCTCTGGGGAGCTTTAACAATCCAGAAGCTCAAGATTACAACCCAGACCAATTCAACCAGAATTACTGGAAGTGGGCCACTGGTATCAGGATTTTTGTAAAGTCCCCCAACTTTCCTAAAGTTGATCCACTGTTCTAGGTACCTCTCCCCACCAATACTTCACACTCCCAGGGGATTTGAGGCTGCTTTAATTCTTAGGAAACCTGAATCAACAGGTTCTCTGGAGTCTTCTTGGAAAAGATCAGAGCTCCCTGGGAAGAGTGAAAATAGCAGACATGGTAGGGAGTAAAGAGCTAGATCCCAAACATGGCCTGTGTACGTTCTACTGAATTTTAAATCACAGTTTACCAAAGGTTATTAGAATTCTGAGTCCAGAGACATTTTATTTCATCATCTGTTAATTCACACCAGGAACATGTATTCAATTTACTTCCAGAGGGATTTGCCATTCATATAATTAAATTTATATATTCATACACAGTAACATGTTTTCAAAATGTAACAATGAATTTATTTTTAAAAATCTGGCAATAAAGTAAGGCCTCAGGATGGTTTGGATAAATGTATAAAGAACTGAAGATGGCTTTCAAAAAGACTAATTTTGCCGAATAAACTTCTCTGAATACCTCATCCCCTTTTGCCATAAACACGAGCCCACAGAAAAGAAATGAAAATTATCAGAGAATGGGAAAATGACTAATGAGGAAAACTTAAATGAACTAAATTTGTGTAGTTGGTTCAGCAACATCTTGAGACGAATCTTCATAACAGTTTGAAAATGTCATAGAGGCATAAACATAAGAAATGAAGAACTCCCCAGGGTGGTGTTTAAATGGAAGGCAACATCCATTACAGAATACAAACAAAGCCTCTATTTTGTGGAGTGGTTCTGACCTTGGGTAGGCTGCTTTCTATACTTCAAGTTTTCCTCCACTGAGGAAGGGATGCTGCAAAGTAGGCTCTTCTTTTGTGTAATCATGAGACAGATTTGGAAAAATAAAACATCAGATTTTAAAGATGAGAGAAGGAAGGGCCTGGTGTTCCTTATCTGTGGAATGGGGGGCTGGCCCTGTAGGTGGTCCTCTGTGGATGGCCCCCAGGCAGGAGTTCTGCAAGCCCTTCCTATGGAACCAGGGACTCCGGGTCTCTACTCCTTTAAGGAGGACCAACAATAGTTGTTGAATTAAAGGAGGAGCCAGTCCTTTTCTTTAAAACTGCAGGATTTGTGGATTTGTGAACAATGTAGAGTTTTAGTAGTATAGTAGAAAAATGAGATCTTATGAGACTAAGAAACCAGGAACAGAAAACCAAGGGTATTGTCGGTAATATTGTCAATAAATTCCTGAGTCCCAGAGGTGGTATATGGATTTCAAAAGTCTTTAGAAGGACTCCAAAGAATGTTATGTGCCAATCGGAGGTCTTCAGAAGTTCCTGAAAGTGACTATACTTAACGTGAACAAAACAATGTATCAAGAGGGGCGCCTGGGTGCTGCAGTCAGTTAAGCATCTGACTCCTGATTTTGGCTGGGGTCATGATCTCAGGGTGCTGAGATGGAGCCACACATCAAGCCCCACACTGGGTGCGGAGCCTGCTTGAGATTCCCTCTCTCCCTCTGCCCCTCTTCCCCACCCCCCCGCCCCGCCCAACTCACGCATGCTCTCCTTCTCTCTTAAAAAAATAAAAAAAAGGATATATCAAGAGTAAGGGGGGGGGGGAGGCACAGAGCAGCGTGAATAAAGGACGGGCACAAAGTCCTGCAGAATAATGCTGTTTTGTCTGCTGACAACAGTGGCTACAGATAAAGAACAGCAGGCTACTGAACTGTTCAGGTGGTAGTTCTCACGAGGGTTTGCACATTCTTGGGAAAAAAAAATCACAACCCATGTGGGCTAAAAATATAGAAGCAGATTTTTAAAAAACTATTTCGGCTGTTTATTTCCTCTTTCTCTTCCTCCGTTACTTAATATAAAATAACTTGTTTGTACCACTTGCTTGCCATTGAACAGAGGTTACTTTTTAGATACTTTTTTACCTTTCTTATATGGGAATCAGTCTACCTACTGGCTTACTACCAAGATTTGAGAGCCAGAAAAAAACTATGTTCAAATCTTGGCTCTTCCACAACTAGCTGTGTGATCTTGGACAAGTTTCCCGGCACCTGTCTGTGTCAAAGTTTCCTTATAAAAGGACTGTTATTAAGAGTTAAGCGAGATAATATATATTGCAAATAGTCCTCTGCCTGGCACGTCTAAGTGTCCAAAAGGGAATCGCTCTTAACATCATCATCCTCAATTATTACAAAAAGTCTAGGCTATGAGTCAGATTAACCTCAGAATACTCAGTATACTTATGCGTTCAATGGGGCATAAAAATACTCATTCTATGAGACTGTTTTGGAGATTAAAAGAATATACATATTCTTTTATATTACATAAGTATGTAATATATGTGTTATGTAAATATAAAAAATATTTCATGTTAAACGTATACATGGTGTATACATGCATCCAAACATACACACACATAGGCACTACCCCAGGCCCTCAATGTTGGCTCACTTCTCCTCTCAGATTTGTTTTAAACCTAATGCCCCACACAATGCCTGGGACAGGGATGTGATCATCACATGAGTGCTCTTTTTGATAAAGGTGAAGCTGATTCTGACACTGACACACACACACACACACCATCTATATCCCCACATGCACACATCCTTAGCATGCTCCACACAGAGTCATCTTAGCATGCTGAAAAGTTTTACTCAAAACCTGGTTCTCTGTCAGCTTCTATTACTTTCTTTATTAATTCCTTTAAAAAAAAAAAAAGACCACTTTTTTTGAGAAAACAGTCTCTGCTCTGTCTGGAGAGAAGGAAGGAAGCTGCCTTATATATATAGGTAGTTTTCCCTGGAGATTCTTCCCTGGCTATCTGTGCATTCAAGATGTGCTGATGGGCCTGGCTCACCAAGTTATCAAATTGACAAGATGGAATATAATGGTCATGACTGCCTCCCCAAAACAAACATACAGAGCCCCCTTCTCCCTGTCCCCAACATTTATACCCACACCATTAAAGGCCCTCCCTGGTGAGAAAGTGCTTCATCCTTGCAGACCACCTCTGGTGGTCAGCGCCTCTCAGAACAGCCTCATTCCCTTCCCACAACTCTTTCTCTGAAGGCCTGCCCACCCTTCTGACCATTCCTTCGGCTCCAGCAGACAGCTTCCTAATCAGCCTTGTGCTGGGCCAAGCCCCTGAAAGGGCCCCACGTTTCTATGCTGTCTTTGTATTCTTTGTGTACCCACGGCGTAAACCCTCATCTACCACGACCGCCAAGGGGGCACGCGGAGACTACAAATATGTGACCTGCAGCTGAGCAAAGGGACGTGTTTACTTTCCATCCTGCATGACAACTTGACCTGCAGCAAAAACAAAAATACTGCAACGTGTATTTTTTCCCAGAAATGATAATTATAGTACTCCAAACATTTTTCAAACTTCAACTACCAAAATGGAAAAGGCATTTCAAAAAACAATTTATTAAATAGGCACTTATATTCTTGGTAGCCCTTACATGGAAATTCTACTTTTTTTTTCTTCATAGCCATTAAAGGGCTTGGCTCCTGGCTCAAAAACCTCTTCCAGGGCAAGGGGAGGTTCAGCCTGCCGAGCTGACTGGTAGGTGGTTGAAGAGCCCTCCTTATTCGTCATAGTCAGCATGGGTTTATGGCACCTTTTCCACTAAAAAATACCAGCGATTTAAGAATCACAGTCTGTGCATGGAGCAATATAAAGGCAATCTTCCACCGCTGGCTCATGAAATGCCTGAACCAAGAAGCAGAGGCCAGGCAGGCTCCAGGTACCAAATACAGGAAGGAATACAGGATTTAGACTCCTCTCCGGAGCATGATGTGAACCCCGCTTAGTCTTACTCCTCTCTCTGAAGAGCGTGCTTCCTCACTTCATTCCCCACCTGGTTGTTTTCCTCTAGCCAAAGTTTTTCTAGACTCTGTACTCCCATCAGGATATGGCCATTGTAACTACCACTCTCAGGCTTTCTGACATTCTTTTGAACAGGGGTTCTCACTTGAGTGTGCCAGACAGCTTTTTAAAGCATGAGGACTATGAACCTTGCCTCCCGGGTTGCTGAGTTAAGTTGGTCTCAGCTGAAGCCTGAGAATGTACATTGCTAACAAATTCACGGGTTACTGATGCTGCTGACCAGGGACTATGGTTTGAGAACTGCTGCTTTAGACCATGTCTATTTGAAAATTTGTCATTTATAAGCTCTACCACCATCTGTCCTCCCCCCAGGCACAGCCGCTGTTCTCGCTCTCTCTCTCTGTAGATAGGTACTAGAGCTGGCTCTAGGTATAAAAGGATAGTGACATGCTTGAAGAACCCGATGGGTCTGAACAACAGAGGTCCCAGCCAATCTCATCCTCTTCTACATTTGTTTGTTTTTTTTTCCCCCAAGAGAGTGCTCGCTTGTATGTGTGCAAGTGGGGGTGGGGAGGGCAGAGGGAGAGAGAGAGAATCTCAAGCAGCCTCCACATCCAGTGTGGAGCCTGACGCCCAGCTCAACGGGGGCTCCACGTGGGGCTTGACCTCATGACCCTGAGATCATGGTCTGAGCCAAAATCAAGAGTTGGAAGCTTCACCGAATGAACCACCTAGGGCCCTCCCCCATCATCTTCTACATTAGATAGCAGCCCCCGTGGAATTATCATCTCAGACCTGAGATAGAATTCAGAGAGGAGCTCCAGGAGAAAGCAGCCACAAGGTTCAGACTTCTATGTTAGATGACATGGAGAGATTAGGGCTGTTGCCAACTGAACATAGTGCTTAGTGCAGCCACTCCCACATTTCAAGGGTACAGCACAGTTCCAAATATTTTCAAATATGTCAAAGTACATATTGACTCCATAAATTAAGTCTAACCAGAATGAATTAAAGGGAACAAAACAGTACATGATGAATCAACTCTCACAAATTCACACTCCAATAATTGGGAAATTGTGATAATTTGGAATAAGAGTCTCATGAAATTTAACTTTGTGTGTCTTATGGGGACTAGACCCCACAGAGTTGCTAGGGATCTAAGTTCCTTTCATTTTTTTGCTCCTCAATACCTACTTGTAGCCCTTGTCCATCTACTCTTCCAACCAGTGGAAAGAGAGAAAAATGCAAGGGGAAGGGCACAACTCTAAGTCGTATATTGTGTGAAATTGCATTATGGCTTCTGCCCCCTTCACATGACCTGGACTTTGTCACATGGCCACGTCTACCTGCAAGGGAGTCTGGGAAATGTAGTCTTTATTCTGGGTGGCCATACCTGTAGCCAAAATTTTTTATATTTACATAACTAGAGACCTCTACAATAATTTTTCTAAGAAAATAAAGTGTGTAAACAGGGAAGTACACTTCACTTCAAAGAATAAAAGTAAATATAGCATTCTGAAGAATCACTTGAGAAACACTCAAATAAGCAATACAGGCAGGTGTAAGGACCTGTCTGTATTGTTTATTTGTGTTAAAAGTACCTGGAAGATTCTTATTTATTCATCAACTCCATAAATAAGTAATAATCAAATACCATGTAAGAGACATTGTAATAAGTTGTATATTTTAATAATTAAGCAAGGCCATATATAGAGAACCTTTAGTCATCAGTGAGCCTAGATTTTCTATGCATGCAAACTTTAAACAGAAAGCCTAGGCTTCTTTTGAAATGTTATAATTTCAACAAATCAATCTAATCCTTCCTACAATTAAAGTATAAAATAAAGGTGGATTGAAGATTTAAGGATTTAACTACAAGAAAGTAGAGGAATTAATATGCCTGTCCTTGCATAAAAATGTGGGAACGGTTCTATCTACAGGACATACACTTGTCAAAGGAAAAGAAAATTTTTCTTAGCCAGAAATTCTTATATGTAAGCGGAAAAAACAGTGGTCTAGCAAAACCAAATGATTTGCCCAAGGCGTCATTTGGCTAACGGCTAACGAACGGCGTGGCAGGGCCAGAAGCCAGGTCTCCTGGGGAATTTTACATTGGTTTCACCAAGACACATGGTCATACAAACATTCTTGTCCTTTGGTCTGCAGTCTGCATCTTTCCCTGACAGTTATTCATCTTTTTTGCAATACTTAAAATTGCTCAGAATCTAGCTTAAAATTTTGATTACAAAGCTCCTTTATTATGAAATCAGTTAAATATACAAACCAAACCAAACCAAAAGTAACCCTTTCTAAGTAGAGTGCGTTAAGAAAGGTCAGAAGAGCAACCTCTGGTCATAGGGTAGCTGTGGTGCTGTCCACCACTTAGGTGCTGATAGGCTACTTGGCCACACAGGCAGAAAGCCTCGTCCTCAGACACAGATAACAAATACGCTGGGAGTGGGAGGAATGGCAGGCTCGCTAAGATGGAATCTCTGTGCACACCAAGGGACTTGGGACTGGGGACCTGGAAGGAGACAGCTCCCATGTGGAGCACCACAGGGCCTCATAAGACAGGGTTCCTCTGTAACAATCTAATCCCCAGGAAATTTATTTAGACCTCTGGCAATTCCCCCCAGTTCATTCAGAAAATGAAGGTGAGTCACAGAAAAGCAGAAACTCTAAGACCAGAGCAGCTGGTAATAAACACCAGACAGTGTCTCTCAGCATTCAAGATGGAAGAAAGCCTCATGTGGAAGCTGAGTGTCTGCTTTCAGAATCTTGACTTGATGTAGCCTCTTTAACTCAGAATTAAGTTCTGGAAAGCCCTCTGTCTGTAAAACCCCTTCATGCTGCCATGGCTTCCTCACATGTTAACCAGTGCTTCTGTGCTCTTCTCCTCGGTTTTGCAGTGGACACAACTTATCTGGATATCTGCACCTGTTGATAGCTGAAATCCTAATACGTGTGACCTGTGATATTCAGACTCTGCTGTCCCCATACTGAGCGCAGGCTTCTGCCGCTCCAGTCTTTCCAAGGAACTGTGCATCCCTTGTGCAGCCAATAAGGAGAATGTCTGCCTTCTCTATTCCTTCTCCATTTCCCCCTCTTCCTTTTCTTACTATTTTCCTGTTGTGAAGTCATAGCTATGTTCAGAAAAGCCACTTTTTAGAATTTAGGGTTTTTGTTAATACTATCCTTTGCCCATATTACACCTGAGAGTATAAAAAATTGCCTTGGAAGGGGGAAAGGGAGCCTCAAAGGAGGTCAGGCATAAACAAGGGAGAGCAGTAATCCCACACGTTTTCTCTAGCGATTCGGGAGCTTATTGGTTGGTTATACGTGAATTTCTGTTCCACAGTGTTTTGTTGTTATTCTTGTTAAGAAACAAAAACAGATTCTTGGGGCACCCTGGTGGCTCAGCTGGTTAAGCATCCAACTCTTGATTTAGGCTCAAGTCATGATCTTAGGGTTGTGAGACTGAGCCCCATGTCGCTCCGTGCTGGGCATGGAGCCTGCTCAAGATTCTCATTCTCTCTCTCCCTCTCCTGCTCCTCCTCCCTCTCTAAAAAAGAAAGAAAGAAAGAAAGAAAAAAAGAACGATGGGGTGCCTGGGTGGCACAGTTGGTTAAGCATCTGCCTTTGGCTTAGGTCATGATCCCAGAGTCCTGGGATTGAGCCCCAAATCAGGCTCCCTGCTCAGAGGGGAGTCTGCTTCTCCCTCTCCCTCTACTCCTCCCCTGCTCGTGCTCTCTCTCTCTCAGATAAATAAAATCTTAAAAAAAAAAAAAAGAAAAAGAAAGAAAGAAAAAACAGTATTTGATACAAGTGGCTATGGATATATGCTAGGAATTCTACCTGATCTTAAAGCCTTAAGCAACAGATTTGAGACATCTCAACTGATCTGCAAGATTAATGGTGTAATTTAAGGCTATTCAGTCAATATGTCATTACTGGGCCTCCAAAAAAAAAAAAAAGGCATGGAAATATAGATTCAGGATTTCCATAAGAGATAATTCTCGAGGTCTCTGCACACACTAATTGGTGCATGGTGCCACAGTTGCTCCAGAAAGTGCAGTAACACCCCGGCTGGAACACGTACGGAAGCATTTCTAGGAACTGCTCTTCCCTGTTTTTGTACCAGGCATTTCAGAGTCAATCTACTGCCAAATACAGCACACCAGCTTTTTAATTTGTCCCAGATTTTTGTTTTCTGGTAAGGAACCATTACTTTCTAGGACTTCTTTACTCCTCTTCCTCCTGGTTCTCTTTTAGAAAGAAAGAAGTTTTGACCAGTTCACAACTTCCTACACACATGGTAATGAGCTAAAAACCTACTGGGTTATTTGGTTTGGTACCAGCCAAGCGATTTGCTCCTGCACAGGTGCTTCACGGCACACCTGATTCAAATGACAAATTACTACATGTCATGGATCTTCTGGGTCATTGTTTCATGAATAATTGAACCTCTGAATGTTAAATCAATGAATCACAAGGGTCTACTGGGTTGGTTTCTCTGTAATGAATCCTTAGGAATAACCTCATACCTAACTCTTTCACTCACTTCCCACTTAAGAATGCATTTAGAAGGCTCCGCCTCAGCTGAATCTCTGGTAAGAATGTTGGGGACAGCAGAGTTTGTCACCAGTAAGCCTCCTTTTTAGTCAGAGAAGGATTTCTCACTTAGCAATTCCAAGGGCACTGTGGGATCTAATCTCCATCCTTAATTATGTCACTGTGAAGCAAAAATTATTAAATTAAGAAAACAATTTTTTTATATTGGAAAATAACTTAGACTAACTTCTAATCACAACTTAAAAATAAGCAACCTAGGTTTAAACTGTCAGAAATATATAAAGCTGACTGAGTTGTTCAAGTGAGTTTTAAATAATGAATCAAGTGGCCATCTTTAACAGTAGTCCTGGTGAAATTAACAGGAAAACTATCCAGTAGCTGCTCTTCTGATATTATTTCCGAACAAACATATCTAATGGCTGAGGTCTTACTCTCATGCCCCAGATGCTATTTTATAAGTTGGGAACCACATTATCTTTACATCAGTCAGAGAGCCCAAGTGGCATTCATTCTTTCACTGACAAATGTCTCTGGGCAGCTACTTGGTCCACACTAAGTGTGATACACGGTTCTTCGCCTCCACAAACTTACTATCGAGTTCAGGAGAAAGCAGAGCACCCAGATAGCATGGATCAGGCTCTGGGGGTAGACTCAGTCTAACTGCTTATCTGATCTGTACAATTCTTTTCAACTCTTTGAGCTTCCAGTTCTTCTTTATCAATGGGAAGGTTAGCAGATGATTTCTGAGATTCTTTTCACAATAAGAATTGGAGAACAATACAGGAAAATTTAAACAACAACAGATAATAATTAAAGAGGTGACCTAAGACAATAGGTTATTAAGTGGCAAATGAGTGGCAGAGACAAAGAGTGCTGGGGCTCCGGAGAAAGGAGAGACTGACTACCTGCATGGCAGTTGCTGAGAAAGCTCCATGGAGGAAGTGTGGTTTTTACCAAGGCCTTGAAATAAGGGTAGGATTCAAAGCAGGTGTCCTGAGGAGGTTGGGAGTAGGGACTATTCCCACCAGGGGATGCGGTCCAAGTGAAAGGATGACAGTCACAATCCCAAACATGCCACTTCCCAATGACGCACCCACAGTCCTATCTCAGAAGAGCACAACACGTGTCCACTTGCCCCCATGCTTTCAATGGGGCAAGGGGCACATCTGCTTCGCTGGCCAGACTGCCACCATTTATCTGTCCAACATTTACTGAGTACTCATTACCTCCTGGTGCTTTGCTAGGGATCTGGAGACACAAAGCTGGAAACACATGGTCTTTGTCCTCCAAGAGCATTCTAGTTGTGTTCAAACAAAAGTCATCTCCTCTGTGAAATACCCCTTCACCTCAGTCTCCTTCACAAGTCTGATTCCTTCCTCTTGTCTACTTTTATAGACTTCATACATATATCAATTTTATAGAATGTTCACATTGCATCATTAATTACTTGTATATTTTCACATTCCATGACCAAATGTGGTTTCCACGAGGGCTGGACTAGAGTCTTGTGCTTCTTTGTTTCCTCACTGCCCAACAAAATGCCTAGACCATAGCAGGCAGCCGGGCGCCTGGGTGGCTCTCCTAGCTCAGTTTCCTCATCTGTAAAATGAGGATAATAAAAGTCTCCACCTCACTGGTTTGTTGAGAGCTTTAAGTAATACATGTCACGTGCTTAACTAATATCTGGCACGTAAGTAAGCAGCTCTTGTTAACTCTGACTATCATTGACTGCTGACCTTAAAATACTTGCAAAGGTTCCTAGATCTTTTTATAAGTCACATAACCAAATCAACAATGTAAAGTCAAAGAATCATATGATACAAGGGCAATGGACTAAATAATTTAGCACAATTGTCAGGTAGCACCAACCCAAAGTACGCAAAAATGTACCAAGTTCCCAAAGCCTCCCTATCTTAACGATACAACAACAGCAAAAAGTCCTGAACTTTTTAATAACCGTGTAGTTACTACTATCATCTTACTTTATAGATGCCTGCACACAATGAACTGCGTATTACAATATTGTACTTCAACCACATTGATTTTGTTAACAAAGGAACCCTGTAATATTTATACAGTGCTTAAGCAGCTGAGCAGAGGGTGTGTCTCATGGTGTAATTAACTTTATGGACTTTTCAAAGGTCTCCAGATCAGCAAGGTAATTATTTTAAAGAGTTAAAAACATGCTCTATCAAAAGCCTTCTGTGGGCATGTGGTTCAGTGAGTCTTGACAGACGCTGGCTCAGGACCCCAGTATGACACCAGTTACCTTATGAAGTACAATGAAATTCTCCAAGTCAGTTCTGAAAACAAACCACCTCAATTTATTTGTAATTTTGAAAGGTCTATAGTGTACTGAAATGAATTCTAAAGTATGCAAGAATCTCTGATTTAGAAAATGAAGAGATTCCATTGTTAGAGTTGTATAATACTCTAGCATGAAAGCAATTCCTTTCTTACCCAGTGCTCTAAGTATTGTTTTTATAATATGTATTATTTATATGCTTAAATGTTCACTTGCAAGAAAATAAAAAAAGGCTTAGGTTGGATAATGCATTGCAATATTTCTGTAATCAGTCCTTGGGGCGGATATATTGAATCAGGCAGCTAAGAAAATATCACAAAGAAAGACAATGGACAAGCATCCAGAGAACAAATTTTAGCCGGAGACCCATCACTAACTCACAGCAGTAACAGGGCAGATCCTGGTGAGAACCACCATTTCCAAAGTATCAAACAGAGCACGTAGGGAGTTGCAGGGAGAAAAATCACAAGAATAAAGATGGCATCATTAATTTTGGGGGGAGGAACCAAGAGAGAAGCAGTAGATAATTCACGAAGCTGACTTACACTGCCTTACTTAAAATATTTTGCCTCAGGTGTCACATCATAGGTAATGTCACTAACAAACCAAACCTTTCGTACCATAATGGCCTCAAGAACAGAGCTTTCCCCTTTCCTCAAGAGTAAATTACTATGTAAGGGTGAATCAGAGGAGGAATAGCAGCGAATAAACTCCTGCAGTTACTGAGAGCAAAGCTTCTCAGCCTACACGGTTACCAAAATCCAACAATCTTGTAGATATTCAGAATTTCAAACGGCACTTATAACCATTCATTCATGCTTAGGAAAACAAGTTTACCCTGACACCTTCTATTTACTGGATCCCCTATTAACAGGTACATCTTCACATATCCAGTAACATACGAACTAATGTTCAAATTAAAAACAGAGCTGTTAATGCAGCCTAAAGTCCTTTTTGAATTAAAAAATATTAACTATATTTAATGCATAAAATATGACAGCAAATTAAAGGGACAAAGCCCCCAAGAAACAAAATAACAGGACTTACTACATTCAAATCATGTTCTGCACAGAAAGTCACCTGAGGAAGTTATAGAGTTATTCCAATTCTTCCATTTCTCAACACGTTTCTATAATGTCCCTTTTGACGTTTTCTTTAAAAGCAGTTCATGAGAACACAGTAAAAATCAGCCTCAGTGCCTAATAGTTCTAGCTTATAATCTTAGCAAAAACAGAGTTCCCCAAACTGCTCACCTATTATATTAACAAGCTAGGACTCCATAGGCCTTCTGGCTATTTCCCAAAATAAAATCCAACTTCAAAAAATCAAAGTTTGTCATTACCAAAGGCATTCAAAAGAAAAGTGCTACAAACACTGAAGGCAATTAAAAACAAAAAAAGGAAGGACAGAGGAATGAAGGGAGGGAGGAAGAAAGGAACATGAATAACATCCATCCTCTGCTCAAGGGCGGCCTCACCAGGACAAGTTCCTGGACCGCGAGGCTAATTGCTTAAAGCAGAACATCTTCTAGATTTTAAAATTCACTTGATTTTGTTTTAAATAGTCCCCACCTAAGAATTTCAATGGGAGGTATACCTTACTATATTCTATTCTATGATTTTTGCCAGTTTGCTAATTCCCTTTCTGTAAGCTAGGGCAATATAACTGCAATCTGACTGAAATGTTCATAACTTACTGATTGTTTTTCTGACTGAAAGTAGGAAAGAATGGGCTTAAAATGAAAAAAAAAATAATTGGGTCCATATCTAGTCACCTTGTTAACACCAGAAAAACGACTAATAAAAATGGGTTTTTGAAAAAAAAAAAAAAAAAGCCATTAAGAAAGATGCTGCTTGCTTTTTGAAGGTTAATTTTAAACAGTAATTAACAGAAGTTAATAAACATTTTAAATCACACTGATTACAGCTCGTCCATAATATCCCAATGCTTCTTCGTAACATCACTTAAATGGGCAATTTCTCAAAAAAAGAAAAAATTTAATTAGGAGAAACAAACCCTAACTTTTAATCTTACATAAAAACTTTTACATTTAATCTTACATACATTTAATCTTACATAAAAGCTTCCTTGGCAAATATCTCTGTATTAATCTTACAAGTTAAGAACATAAGAACTGGGGCGCCTGGTGGCTCAGTCGTTGAGCATCTGCCTTTGGCTCGGGTCATGGTCCCAGGGTCCTGGGATGAACCCCACATCGGGCTCCCTGCTCGGCGGGAGGCCTGCTTCTCCCTCTCCCACTCCCCCTGCTTGTGTTCCTACTCCCGCTCTCTCTCTCTCTCTCTCTCCCTCTCTCTGTCAAATAAATAAATAAAATCTTAAAAAAAAAAGAACGTAAGAATTGAAATTAGGTTTTTGTTTATAACTTTGGATTTAATTTCATAGTAGTTGCGGAGGACCAAGGATCAAAAGATTGCATGAAAACACTAGTTTTTACAATGCCACAGCAATATACTGTCCCCTCAGCTGATCTCAGCTGCTGACGTCAGACACCACGGAGGTCCTAGGATCTCCAGTGGCTTCTGTAGAATGAGGCAACACCAGCAGGAGATATTCAAGAAGGAAAACACGGCATGGCGGTACTAGCTTCCTAATGACTGAAGAAGACAAAACTCTTTATCATGGCACTTGAAGCCCCTGGCATCTGGGCATGACCAACCCCATGCCTCATCACCACCCCCTGCCCCCTTCTCCACTATTGTAGGACCCATGCTTGCTGCTCCAGTTACAGTGAGATTCACTGTGCCCTCAATGTCCCATCCTCTCCTCTCTCATGTTTCTATGCCTTCTCTTCCTTCCTAGTTGGCAAACTCTTAATTACCCTTCAAACCTCAGCTCCTCAAAGGTGAAGACTTCCCTGACTTTTGGAAAGAGTTAGACACTGCCAAACATAGGTATATTGGAAGTACCCACACAAACCTCTCACGTGACACTTAGGGTCCCATGCTACAAGAGGAAGGAAGGGTCTCTGCTACAGTTCTAGTGTCTGCGTGTCTAGCATGATGTCGTGACCTCACCCGTGATCATTAAACCTCGACGGGCTGAACAGCTGAGGCAATGAAGTAGCAGAGTCAGCTAAGAACATGGAACCATCCGGGTTCCGGTCTTCGCCCTACCTGGCTGTGTGACCCTGGGCAACTTATTTCATGAGGTTCTCAGGACTTCCTAAAAAAAAAAAAATAATTCATATAAAGTGCCTGGTGACATCTGGTACCTGGCAAGCATGCTATAAATGTTAGTTATTATTACATCCTATTTTCCCACATAATTCCCAATTTCAGGAAGGAGAGATCTGTTTTTAGGCAAATGAATTAAACTAATACAGTTTGCTGATGGGCAAGAGAACATTTTAAGCAGGGAAGATATGCAAGACAAGACAGGAGAAGAAGAAACAGAACAGGAAGTTGGAGAGAGAATAAGGCTGTGGGTGCGTTAAGCCTCAAGCAAACACAAAGACAGGAAACAATAAGACTAAGAGGAAATAAGAATCAGAAGTTAAGTGAAGTTTTTAAAATAAGCAGAGAATCAAACGGAACTTTAACGTTGTAGGTCAGGGGAACAAAGAAATCAATCAGCTCAATGGGCTCTTACGCCACCACTTTGGTATAAATTAAGATTTTTTATGAGCTGCCACCATCTCTCGGTCTCACCAGTGAATAGGACCACTGTACAGGACTGCGTTCCGGGTGTTTCAGATGTGCTGCCCAGAGCAGCCGTGTCAGAATATCACCAAAAGTCCTTCTTCGATTTATTTCCTCATGCATGTCTCATCTTTCAATAACTGGCTCCAAAGAAAAGAAAATGAAACTGTATGCTCAGATTCGAACATCAGCTTCAGGGATATGGAAAGCAATGTTAGAAAAGCTGGGTCCCCTGGCAAAGACCTCCTGAAAATCAGTGCATTCCGTCTCTTCAACATGATAAATAAGGTATGTGCACCAAGCACTTGGCACATTACAAAGAATGTGGAATGCGAATGGCCCGGGTGCAGCCTTAACCAGCATCAAAACTATCTATTCTGGGATGCCAGTGAATCCATTTCAAGTGGCAATAATGCAAATAAGAGACTATAATATTAACCTAAGTACCTCAAGAACCATGTGCTCATCCTGACATCAAACCCAATTTTTCAAAAGAGAGACGAAATGCAAATCAAAAGGACAAAGTTATTAATGAAACCAACAAAGCATCTACGTCTTTTAATGTTGCAGGTAGGTCCTCCCTCGACAAAATAACCATGTCATCCAAATAGTTAACAAATGTATGGATGACCAGAACCTTAATTTTAAACTTTAGGATACCTTCTTCTTGGACATGAAAGCCTATAAACCACTCAGGTTTTTACTGAATCATAAGAAAATTTCTTTAAATATGTTAGTGTTGACACAGCAATATCCACTTACATTTATTACAGCCCTGGCATCAGGGTGAGTCAGGTTAAGAACCAGAGCAGGACAGAGGAAGGAAAGTGTGGGGAAGAGAGGAGACAGAAAGGACAGAGCCTGGATGTCACTCCACCTTCAAACAGTGCAGCACAGCAGCCTAGGATGCGGTCCAGGGTCACCATCTTGTTTTAACAGGTAAGGCAAGGAAGGCTCTGAGAGGTTGAATGACTTACCCAAAGTCACAACAGAAATGGGAACCCAACAGAAACAAACTTTCATTCAAGACAGACCTCAGTTCTCTGAACTCTACCAACACAGTTGTGGGGAGTTGTAGACGTGATCTCCTATTGAGTGAAAGCAACTTTGCCTCACTTCTGGGGCTGACTCCTTGGGGTGGCAGCTTCAAAACATCTCTATGCTGCGCGGTAAAGGGAGGCTGGACAAGGCAGACGAAGAGCTGACACATGAAAGGTCTAGAAGTTAGGACCCAAAGGAAAGTCTGTGGTGCTATCTGGGGCCTTGCACTCTTGTGTTGTATCTTGGAACTTCTTGCTCTCTGCTAGTCCTTTCCCCCGTTTTATAAATATGCTCAAGTCCCTAACACGTCACAGGTAAACAACACTCTCCCTTTAGATCTTACAGTAGCTGCAGGCTACAATTTAACCTATCCTGTTCCTTTGGCTGCAACATTTTAGAAAGTGGAGTCAGTCCTCTCTTCTGTGCAGTGTGCACACCACCCCAAGCCGTGCCAGCATCTGTGCACTCCCCGCTGCACACACGGCTCTTCTCCACCCCCACCACCTCCTCCTTGGTCTCAAGGACCCTTTGTCCTTCTTCTCCATCTACTGAAATACTGTCCATCCTTCAAGGCTTCAATAGAATGCCACCTTCACTGCGAGGGAACATTATCCCTGATTTTCCCAGTCAGAATATCACTTCTCTCTCAGCACTCTTACAAACTTCCTGTACCTCTAAATTATAAAAGTATTTATTTTGTCCTACTTTCTATTTTGGTAAATTGTTTTCATGCCTGGCTCCCCAAGAAAACTGGAAATATCCTAAGCTAGGACTATACATTATTCATTGTTGTATATGTAAATGTTTATTGCACTAAAATCTCCTTAGGTAAGAGCTGAACTGTGAAATTTTTTTCCTGCATCTTCCTATTACTGTTTTTAAGGTATGATAGATGCGGTGGAGATAGTTCTGTATCTCTGAAGACCCTACAAGGATTCCAAACTCTACTCAGATAACAGGCCCCTGAAATAAAATAGATGGAGTCCAGAATAAGGAAAACGAGAGAGAAAGGTAGATTAAATATACGGTCTGTTGTGATAGTATTTTGTTATTTATGCTGCCATAAAGCGCACTGAGTTTGTTAAATTGGTTAATACTTTAGGTTGGTAAAAAAAAAAAAAAAAAAAAGAGGTGCGTTAATGTTGCTGGAAATAGGCTGACATACAAGGCTATTTCAGAGTAAGGCGGGGGAACACAATGGTGGGATGACGGGAGACAAACAGAAATCAGAAGAGGTGTGGAGGAAGAGACGACAGGAGAGCGACAGGAAGGGTGAAGAAAAGAACGTCGAGAAAAGTTCCAGAGCATGGGCGCCTGGGTGGCTCAGTTGGTTAAGCGACTGCCTTCGGCTCAGGTCATGATCCTGGAGTCCCGGGATCGAGTCCCGCATCGGGCTTCCTGCTCAGTGGGGAGTCTGCTTCTCCCTCTGACCCTCTTCCCTCTCGTGCTATCTCTCATTCTCTCTCTCTCTCAAATAAATAAATAAAATCTTAAAAAAAAAAAAAAAAAAGAAAAGTTCCAGAGCAAATTAATCACTACAGACACAGGAGCTAAGTGGCCTGGGCAGAAATCAAGGACAAAAGAATGAAGGAAGAATGGCAACATCTTCAGAAGAAAACCGCGTACTTCTGAAGGGGACACAGTGTCCGGTGTGAGTGAAGGGCTTCTGACGGGAGGGTGTTGGGTCTCTATTCTCAGCGGAAACGTCCAAACTGACTTGGATGCTCTCCCCGCCTCTGTGCTCTCTGACCACTGCATCTGACTTGCGGAGGGTGGGATCAGAGACAGAGCCCTGGCAGGGGCCTTCACTGTGCAGCTGGCCATGTGCTGAAGCCAGGACAGACTGGGCTCGGGAAAGCAGCTTTCAACTGCAGAACAGATTCTCCCATTAATCAGGAATGGTCATGGGAGGGAGAATCGGAGCCAGTCAGCTACTGGTCTGGATATTGCTAATAATTTCTCTCTTTGGTTTCTGGAGGATCTGTGCCAGGGTTTCTTCCAACTGCATACAGCAACTATGATTTTGTCTTTGTTTTTGGAAAAATGGGCAAGCAATAATACCGAAATAAACTATGACTAGAGCCGAAAGGGTAAGCTTGAATGAAATTAGGCCCATGTAAAATCAAAGACAGGTCAAAAAATACTAAATTTAGTATGTCTCTTCCTTTCAGAGGACAAATAGAGAGTATTACAGTGTGAGTGACTGTCCTGGTTTCTATCACCAAGAAATCTCCAATAAGGACGTACTTCTCTCCTTATCAGGTCAATGATAATTAACATTCATCATCATGACCTGAAGTATTTCCAAATTCTGAATGTGTTTTATACTTAAGGATACTTTCTGATGACCAATCTATTTAGAGCATCTCCTTATTACATTCTATTCTGACCCCCTCTGATTACGAGCCTGCAGTGGACCCTCAATGGCTACAAGTTGAAGCCCAATTTTTCTTCGTATTTCACGAGTGATCTCTTATTATAATTTACTCTTAATCCATCATGTTTTCAATCATGAGACATTTATTACTTTCAAGGGGCCAAGCCCTGTCTTTGCCTTCAGGGGAAACAGGCAGGCATGCAGGAGAGTAAAATATGGTGTTAAGTACACATCCACAGAGGTCCCACCACATCCAAACAGAGGTCTTTTGGTTAGGAGATGGGAGAAGGGATTTAACAGAATGGGGTTTCCTCATGGAAAGCTCAGGAGTGCGCCTGAGAAGTGATGCGTGTACTGGCAATTCCCTCTGCTGGCCTGGGATTCTAGGGTGTGAGTAATCATGCCCAAGAGAGGAGACACATGTTGTCATAAACTTAAAAAAAAGAATCTGTGAACAATTTTAAAAGGAAGCTAAGCAGATTGGGGTGTAGGTTTTGTTGACATCCCTGGGAAAGAAGAAACAGAAGCATTCACCAAAGTCAAAGAGAAAAACACAGCCTCAAATGGAAGAGAGAAAGGATTAGATAAACCAGTCCCCCGAAGACCAAGCTGAATAACGGCCACCAAGAGCCACCAAGTTGGAATCTTTGGAATTTTGCTCATGTGTTCCAGACAGTGTAAGACTTTAACGACTTAATTTCCAAATGTCATCACTATATAAAGAGAAGAACTCAAAATCACCTCTACCCCCTGGTATACTTTGATGCATTTTGAAGGCTAATTTTGATTCCACCCAGTTTTTGCTCAGTCTTCCCCATCTCAGGAAATGATACCAGCTGTTCAAGGCAGAAGCCCGGGGTCCAATATGGAATCCTCCTCCTAATGTGACCGCCAAATTCAATCAAGTTGAGACTTTGTAACTACACATCCAAAAGACACATGGAATCCCCTCCCTTCTCTCCAACTCTCTTGGCCGACCCCTGGTCTGGCTGCATATCACCCTCCTGGCTCTCCTTCAGTGCCCTAACCAAGTCCCCCGGCTCCACTCCAACCTCCTCCTATAAGACATTTTCCACAGAGCAGCCCAAGCGGATCTTAAAAAGGGCATCCTACCATCTCTGTCTGAAGCTTAAAACCTTCCAATGGCTTCTGATTATACTTAGAATAAAATCCAAACTCCTGGCCTTATAGTCTATTTGATTTCGCCCCTCCCTACCTCCCTCTCCAGTGTCCCCTTGGGTGGTTCTTCCCACCCCCACTCACTACCTACAGCCCACTAAGACCCTTAGCCTCCCAGCTCACAAAGCTCCTTCCCACACCGGGTTGCTGAATATGCGGTTCACTCCGCCTGGAATTTCTTCCCCAGGCTCCTTGCACAGCTCACTCCTTCTTAACTTTCAGTCCAACGTAAACATCATCTCTTCAGAGAGACTTTCTCAAACCATCCTACCTTGGTCTCGGCATTCTGTTGTTATCCAGCTGCACTTATATACTTTGATTTATGGCTTTTATTTATTTTCCCTGTTAAGACTGAATGCTCAAGGTTATGGGGACCTTGTCTGTCTCGTCACTCTGTATGTAGCACCATGTCTGACACAGAGCAGTGCTCAATAAGTATTTGTTAAATGAATGAATGAATGAATGCAGGAATTAGGGGAAACTACACAGGCATTTGCTAATAAGGGCAGATGATTATCCCCTTCAACGTGAGTTTATAGGATAAATACATTCCATCTACAAACTTTGGACAAAACACAGCATTGTGAGTCTGATGGCTTTTGGGAACTACTTTTAAGGCTACTTTTAAGTCTGTTAAATCTGTGCATAATAGTATTGTTTTCTTTTTTGTGTCAGAACCCCACAAATGACCCACAAGCATTGGTGACACCAAAGCCTGGGGACTGCAGCATGGAGTGGCTAAGGTAACCACCAGCAAGAGAGGCTACCAAACTCAACTTCTACAAGAAAAAAACATCTAGGGGATGCTGCTTCACATTATTAAAAATCTCAGGAAAAGCTTATTGGACGTAAAGCTGAGAAAACATGGAAATGTGAAAATGTCCCCAGCTTACTGTTTTGATAGGAGTATTTAAGTTAATGGGATGGCAGATGTCACTGCTCCATTCCCCAAAGTCTTCAATGAGCTCTCACTGGTCAGAAGTGACAAATATGGCTGCAATGGAGCCGAAATAAAGCACCCATGTCAAAATACATGCACTTTATAGGTACTTTAATTAAACTCGGTTCTCGGCTCCCCTACAGAAGACACTCTTGAAGAAACATCTTCAAGCAGCTGAAAAACCAGGTGAAGATCCCAAACTATATACAGATGATATAACATGAATACAGCGCTAAAGACTCCAGAAGTTCAAAATAATTAGGGCACCGAATGCATTAAGTCGTGAGTGCATCTATTTGTATGTGCATGTAGGTACCCAGTGCTATATGACATTTGTTCTTGTGTGGGACTCTGTCCGCTTTCTGGTTCGCTTCCTCTGAAACAGCAAGCCATTCAGGGAGGCCCTGCCTCGGAGCACAGCGCAGAAACTATTGCTCTTGGCCTCACGACTGTCCTTTCCAGCTTATGTGAGAAGGCCGTGTTGACTGCACTGTGAAAAAAAATTAAAGGAAAGAAAAGCCCTACTGTTGTAACCGTGCCAAAAAAGTATAAAGAAACAAACCCAGATGCTAGAATTTAAGGCATTTCCTCTGTTTCGTGACTATGTCCTTTAACTGAAGGTCAAAAGAACATTAAAGGATTTAAATATCTGAAAGCCCGGAGTGGATACTTTTGTGACCCCTCTCCGTTTATGTGCGCCGGAGACGTATATTTAGTTGACATTTCACACGCAGCATTCATTCAGCGGCATTCAAGGAAAATCCTGGTATCGCTTTCAAACAGGACTGATTTAAATTGAGTGCTGTATATTACTACAGATTGGTTCATTTCCCTGACAGCCTGAGTTCTTCCACAAAGCCGGTAAGAAAATAAAGTCAGTCGTAAGCCCACCGCACATTTACTACCCCCTAATCTCTCCGTATGTCTGGGTTGTCATTTTAGAACTATTTTTTTGTGGGGACATTCATTTATTTTTGATGCTACAGATAACAGTCAATAATGTGAGATATAATCGTTTTCTCTTCTCTTCCAGGAGGTACTTGACATAAGACTTATAAAAGACCTCAAACATATTTTCTGGTAATAGAAAACAGTATGTCAGCCCATGGGACATATAGCAAAAGCAATCATGTAACATTATATTCAGAAAATGTCTGTCAAATGGGCCACCCCATTTGGTGGCATGACTCCTATCACAAAGGAGTTCTTTGAAGAGATGGCAAAACTCTTGACAGAGATTAATATGACTAAACAGCAGATGACACGAAATCGCAGAGCATCAAGTTAGTATGTGCTTTAACTAAAAATCCCTTTGAATTGATGAGTGATACAACTAAGAGATATTATAAAGATCTCACATCAACTGAGAGAGCAATAATACACAGCAAAGAACTCCCACTGCAGGGCTCCGAATGGTCAAACACGGCAACTCCTTAAAACAAACAAACAAACAAACAAACAAAACCCCACCATTTCACTTAGGCTGGTTGAGAATAGCTTCATTTCAGAAATTTGGGCACCTTCATCCTACATTGATTCTAACCTTCTTCCCCAGTATTCTCCTTCTCCATATATAGAAAATTGAAACACAGTTTGTAACTTAACAACCACTCCGTTTTTGTTTACCAGAATTCTGGGTTATTTACTGGAATGTTTTAAATAATTCTGTTGGGAGTCATCATGGTTACTAAAGGACATACCATCTAATCGTGACCCGTAGCAGCTCTTGTCTACCCAGAGGAAGAAAAGCTTTCTGACTTGTTGCTCTAGAAATGTCAACAAAAGGAAGACAGTTTTAACTTTATCTCTCATATTTCCCCTGCTACTCAACAGGGTCAGCTTTACCAGCATGTGGGAAGCAGATAGACAACACAGTTTAATAGCAAAGTTGGGTGTGGTTGTTATGGTGATAAGGGAAATTAAACTGGAAGAAGTTGGAATAATATTTATTTGAAGACTCTTGCCTTATCTTCCATAAGCTATTCACAGAGTGCATAATATTACACCAGTTCTTACAAAGCACTGTGGAACATAAAGCTGGGGGATATATTCTAGGACTAACTTCTACCATCCAAGAAGAGCAAAATTTCCAGGAAACTCTTAATCATAGAATGTTAACACTACTGTCAGCACTGTCATCTTTAATAACTTATAGGTAAATGCAGACACAGATATATCAGGTAGGATAAAAATTATCCTATGGTTATACTTATTTTCATGTATTAATGTTATATCACCACCTATGTATTTGCCTATACACATCTAGCTATAGAGTCATACATGTACATGGAACATGGGTGTATACAAGGTACTTTTGGTACAGAAAATATACAAATGCATGTAACAGGATTTTTCTTAACAGAAATAAAAAAAACATGTTTCCTAACACACATGGGCACACATGATTAGAGATCCACATGGGATACACTCTTCAGATTCGATGTTTGCTTAGTTATTGAAATACCCCAAAGGACCCCCAAAGAAGACATTATAATAAGCCTTGAATTTAGGCAGACACGAAGCCAGGCCAGGAGGCATGAAAAAACACATAGATAACATTTTTGGGAAGTTCCATGTCGCACTGAGGTGTAACACCACGGCCTAATTTCCTTTGAAAAATTCCTGACAGAACAGAAACAAATTGGCTCTCAGTCAGAAAGTATTCAGAAGGTTCCACTGTGATTAGCAATGAGAATGCCAAAAGGCACTGAGAACATACAAATGCAGTAATATTAGATCTTCTTTTTACTACCACAGAGATAAGTATCACTTTAAACATTACAGGCAAGGTAGTTAGAGAGTATGAAGATCTCACTGATTGTCCGGATCTGGGTCAGGCACAACCGAGCAACTGAGACTATTTTTTTTTTTTTAAGATTTTATTTATTTATTTGACAGAAAGAGACACAGCGAGAGAGGGAACACAAGCAGGGGGGAGTGGGAGAGGGAGAAGCAGGCTTCCCGCCGAGCAGGGAGCCCAATGCGGGGCTCGATCCCAGGACCCCGGGACCATGACCTGAGCCGAAGGCAGCTGCTTAATGACTGAGCCACCCAGGTGCCCCAGCAACTGAGACTATCAGATTTTGTTTCATGCCTTAGAGAGTAAGCAAGCAAGGTGCCCCGGAGCCATAGCAGGACCACCATGGGACAGGTCACCAGGGCCTTTGCTCAACCTAGTTTCAAGGATACTTGCAGAAGCCACTTTAAAATGCACCTCTGCCACAAGCTCAAACTGCATCAGAACACTGAAACAGGCATCCCTTCATGTTGCAAAACCACACCCCTAATATTTATAAAAGCTCCGTGAGGCAGACTGGACTTTTTTCTTGTCAAAGCAACAGGAACAGTAAATAGCAGTCTTTTATATAATATAAATAAACAAGATCAGAATGTATTCTAGATACACCCCCTCTCCCTTCTGTTAAGGGGACAACCAGTGGTCTTACCAATCCTTCTCATTTCCAGGACCTCAACTCTCAATGACAGAACACGGGAACAGATTTTGAAGAGGAAAAAAAATAATTTTTTTTTCATTTTCCAAACCGGGTAAAAGGGAGAAAAAACAACAACAACTTGAGAAGAACATGATAAAATATGAGCTCATGTTACTGACACAGAGCTTTTTCTCTCTGTCTATAAGACTTGGATTTTATCTACAGATATATGGATATATTAAGAAGAAGAAGCATCAGTTTTTTAACAGTATTAAATTCTTGTATTGTTCTTTTGTTATTGGAACAGGAAAAGAAAGGCTACTGATAAGGAGAAAGCACTTTACTTGCTTTTCGGGAAATTAAAAAAAAAATTCCAGGGACAGAGAAAAGAATAATGAAGGGTAGGAAAACTAGGAAGTTGTCAGCCAGGAACAAAGAACACATCCATGATTTAAAGGGACATTCCAGTCTCCTACAAATTCATACAAATATTAATTCATCACATGTTAATGTCTTCCCTCTTCCAGCTTTACAGGCACTGCTTATAGCTGTTACTTCCTCCCGATGCAAAAAACACTTAGCAACAGAGACTGCAAATCAAAAGCAGGAAGGCACCCAGTAAAAGTGTATCCCCAGCTTCAGATGTATCAACAACCAATGTGAATCCATTATTCTTACCTTAGAGAGCATGCACCATTAAAAGAATGGTCTCATAGGTTTCAAAATTATTCAAATGCTCAGAACAGCATGCTTTGTGGTTGGTATGAACTAGGGAAGTCACATTTTATTTTTATTGGAATATTTCTTTAAAAAGCCCCAAATATTGTTTTAGTGCTCTTAAATATCTTTCTTGAGAAAGTTCTGTATTTCACAAAGAAGACGGACGCACCAGTTCTAGGAGTAAACATAATATGCCTATGAATCATAAAATAGCTTTTAAACGAATTAAGGTGAGCTGTGATTTATTTTTTTCTCAGTATCTTCTAGAAGGTCTCCCATGTGCAACCCTATTCAGACTGGGAAGGGCCACTGAGTTATTACAGCTGTCTTCTCAGGGCAAGATCCTTTCCATATCACCTCAAATGCAACCATGGAGCTGGGCTGGCCCCAGGCCCACACTTCCCAGGTGTGGGGACACGCTCTTGGGAAGGGGCAGGACTGACTTCCGGGATCCCTGATCCATCCTAAAGAGCTTTCCTACGTCTGGACTGAAGGCCTTTCATAGGAATTCCACAATTAGAAAGGATTAAAATGCAAGTGCTGGTTGAGGTAACCTTCTAGAGTGTAATCAATCAACGAGAGTAAATAATTCAACATTTTGCCTAGATTACAGGAGCTGAGGGTAAAGAGAGAAAGATGATGCCAGGCTTCTGAGGTGGGAAAGAAAACTGAAAGAACGGAATGGGGCAGCCCCCGGGGGAAAAAGACAAACCGGCGATCTTCACCATTTTCACTTAAGGTTGGCTCCATTAACCTTCACTAAGACGTGGAAGAAATTGTAGCTTTGACTCAAAGTCTATCTTTATGTGTGATTGTATGCATTCAGCCCTGTCTCCTTCCATTAATAAATGTCTCTGCTGTTTTAAAAATTAAAACCTTCTTTATTCAAAAAAGTCTCTGTGTGTCTGTGTGAGGATCATTTAATCAAGGCAGGAGTAACTATGTAATACTGGCAAGGCTGAAAAAGGTTAAAAGCACAGTATCTACCAGAGAATCCTTGCCTATACTGATACAATTGTAAGGACATCTGAAATGATCACTTTTTGATGGACTGCAAATGAAAACCACCAACTTTGCCTGAGTTGTCCAAGATCCCAGATTATGGTTTTGGAATACTAATTACACTAACTCATTAGCTGTGCCCAGAAGGTACAACTCCAACTCCTCTATGGGGAGTGGTCAGGCTCCCTTCGGAGCAGCTCAGAAGGCCAGGATTTCAGATCCTTTGCTCATGTCAGGAAAAACCCTTGTGGGGGGGCCAGGATTTAGCAGGACACAGCTGGGCAAAGCCTCAACTCAGCAGCTCTTCATGAGAGAGCAAACGCCAAGCCCTGGGAATAACTGAAAGGTCACCTACAGTCAAGTCAGAAACCACAAATATGCAAGGGCCTGCTCAGGGTTACCCAGAAGCCAGAACGCTCACCTGCTAAAGGCAAGCTGCCTCAGACCAACGTTTCTTAAGCATCTCTGGTAGATGGAAATAGAAGAGTTCTAAGCTTGACCCACAAAGAATACCATTTCTCCGACTGAAAGCGTCAGGTTCTTTTTTGTCCTTTTAACAGTGAGTGTGTTTTAAAAAAATATATACTAAGTATGTGGTATTTAATCTTGAAACAAGCATACACTGGTAGTAAAAATCGTTTACCTACAACTTCTGGTACTCCCATACCAACCTGGGAGCAGGCATAGATTGGGAGAGGACAGACAGACATCTGGGCTCTACCCAATTTGGACAGAAGAGAGGGCTTGAGAGCACAGAGAATGAGTTAAAGCAAAGAAGGGGGGGCATTAGTAAGTGGAACAGAACATTATTGACTATTTACATGTAACTGCATAGAAAGCATCATTCTAACGGTCAGACTGAAGATTTGTTTTTTTTACACCATTTCCTGGAGCCCCAATGTGGCTGAATAAAACACTCCTCTACATAGACATACACAGACAGACACACACACACTCCCCTCCTAAGCACTAGGATATAAAATATTTAATCATGACAGGTTTTTGTTTTTTCTTTTTTTTCTGCTGGGCACAAGAAATCACAACCACCAGAAGGTCACTATATGACTTCCAACAGTTAAAATGCAGGTATAATTATTCAAGCAACTGTTCCTCTCCAACTGGTCTCATGCCAAGTTCCTTGAGTTTCCTGTTTTGATTTCCCAGATATTTGAAACTGGTTTCCGCCTTTTGGTAGCCCTTTTTTTCCCCCCTGTACCAGTTATCAAGACATCAAAACAACAATTTGTACCTATAACATAAAATTCTAAAACACTGATTTAGTTGTCAACCTAAATAAAAAATGTCTACTACTTGTGAAAATAAATCATGGTGTCTATGCTTTCCTCCCTATGGCATCGCTGGAATCTAAAATGAAATACATATATTTAGATGTCAAAGTCACTTTATGTGCTCAAAAAAAGAAAAGAGAGATCACATTACTGATTTCCGATTGTTTTTACAAAGAGGGGGGACAGCAACAGAGATTTAATGTTGCATAAAAGCCTACTGTCTTCATTAAGCATGCATCTTTCATGACACTTGGACAGCTAGAGGAAAAATCAAAATCCGGAGGACCTTGATGGTAACGAGGACCCTCAGCCACCTGGGAAGTAAGGTTAAATGGCTTTTTCTCTTTGGTCGAGGGAAGGGTTAGTGTCTCCATACTTGATAAGCACTGTAAACTGAATTCCTTGAAGATAATTTTTTAAAACTATTTAGATGAGCTAAAGCAATCCATTCATAAACATAATACTGGTTTCAGATACAACTACCCTAAGAAAAACGATCTGCAATGCGTAATTTTAATGAAGTGCATGACTAACTTAAAAATTATGAATTGGTGGAAGTTCTGGAGTAGAGAAGGCACAGCCCCTGCAACACAGCACACTTGGCTCCCCAAGAAGGAAGAGGCAGAGCTTGAGAGCTTACCTCTTTGTTTATGGTTATTATTTTGTCGTTAAGTACAGATATTCCATTATCAAGGATTACATAAAGGCCAAGTACTTCCCAAAGGTTCTTCCCCTAAAATGTTCTATCTTCATCCCATTTCAATCCTCCCTTCAACCAAATAATTACAGTACTGATAAGCTGTAAGGACTTTATAAATTTAACTCTGCTATATTATAATCTTACAGTCATATTTTGGGAAACAAATGATTCGACTTTCAGTACCTCTGATCCTGTGAATTAATGATTACACCAGATCATTTTTACTACAGTCAATATTATATAGTAGGAAAGATTTGGGGATAATGACATTTAAAACCATGTAGATCGATATAATCAAAAAATTCACAAACCTAAGGTCTGAGACATTTTTCTAGTGCTTAGCAACGATCAAACAGGTAAACTTCTAGAAAGAATCACCTCTCTACTAAAAGCAATTTCCTCAGCATCCAAGTCTTGAGATTTGTTTAGTTTTTCATCATGTGATCCTATGTGTGTACTATGAAATACCTCAACTGGGTTTTAATTTCTTTTAATATTTACTTGGAGAAAAGTTTTAAAAGTCATATGATACAACCATTACTATGTATTACTATTTGAAGGCAGGCTTTAGAACAGATGCTTCATATTTAAAAACAATGAAAGTAGCAGATCTCAAGAGTAAGTCCAATGATCACTTAAAGATAAGACATTCTCTCCTCGGGAGGCAGATTCGCATCAACCCTCTACGACTAATGGTTGGTGCAGTGAAGAACTAGCAGCACAGCCTCTCCTGGAGGCTCACCGGAAATGCAGACTCCCCAGTCCTAGTCCAGTCCCTGTAAATCAAAATCTCAGTGTGTCCGTTAAGCTCTCTCAAGTCTAAGGAACCTAGGAAACTCCCTGTGCACATGACGCCCAGGCCTCCCCCGCACGGACCGCGAGCCCCACGTGGGAACATGGATTGGGGCAGAGCCGGGGGCCTCTGTCATCCCCGCACATATATTACGGGATGGCGGCAGATGTCCTGCTACGGCTGAAAGTGTCTCCACCCTGCACAGTTCCAGTGCCCAGAGCGTCAAGAGGGAATTCAGTTGCACTATCCCAAAGACAGAACGGATGGTAGATAACGGGCCCGTCTCCACTTGATCACATTTCTGTGGGTGTTTTTTCTGACAGCGTTGTCCCTATTCCCAGCACAAAATGTCTGAGAAAAAAGTTGCGTGGATTAAAGCATTCAGTATCGGATTTCTTTCTACATGCAAATTAAATTTTTGTCTACTGGCAAATGTTACAGATGGCATCGCAAGGCAGTCTATCTGAGGAGGCCACACACACACAGCACAGGTTGTACTGTGGGCTACAGACTGAGAAAAAGATAAGCAAGAATTAAATGTAGCACTTACACTTGGGTGAAAAAAAAATAAGGGAAATGTAAAACACTAAAAATGGAATAATAAGCCCATATAATAGTAACATTTCCTCAGGTACAACTGAAAGAGTAAATTTAGAGCATAATTAATAAAAATTAAGGCTCTGAAGTGACTGTTTTTTAGGTTTTTAAAAACTGAAAGGAAAAATTCTATAAAACAGAAGTCATTTGTCTATGTTAAAATTAGTTTAGCGCCAGAAGATACAGCCATATAATGTAAAATCAATCTTCCTTTTGTTTTAAGCAGAAGAGAAAAAAATACAGGTATCGAACTAGCTATATAAATTCTCTCATCTTTTTTTTAAGATTTTTTATTTATTTACTTGACACAGAGAGAGAGAGAGAGAGAGAGAGAGAGAGAGAGAGCACAAGCAGGAGGAGTGGCAGGCAGAGGGAGAGGGAGAAGCAGACTCCCCGCTGAGCAGAGAGCCCCACACGGGGCTCGATCCCTGGACCCCAGGATCATGACCTGAGCCGAAAGAAGACACTTAACCAACTGAGCCACCCAGGTGCCCCTCTCTCATCTTTTTTCTAACCTTTAATTTCTGCCTCAGCATATATATTCCAGGCAACATAAGTTTACAGAACAGATAAATGCTTGAAAATACCATTTTAGACACTTAGAAAATATCTTTAAAAAAATCAAAAGCAAGATCCCACAGCGTATCTAAAATGTGATTCTATTTATGCATCTGCACCTTTAGGGTCATTTAGAAAATAGCCCCTCAGTTAAATGCAAAACAAAGTCAAACCGGTAGACTCAGATGTAGTGACAGTATGTGCTCAATACTTACTTTTTGAATTAATAAATGACTAGAGAATGAAGATGAATGAAGAAAGCAAGCAGCTCTGAAGCAAAAGGAGCAGCCCCAGAAGGTTATAGACAACGTTGAGAGGATTCTTCTGGACCGAAAGAGTCTACCACTGTAGTGCTGTTTCTTTACCTTCCCATCCAACTGTTCACTGGCCTTAGTGTCCCACCCTGGGTGGCTCTAACCTCAGGTATGGGTCTGACCAGCTCCTGCACTCTCAACACTTTTAAAGGCTTTTTTGAATAAGGAAGGGAGTACAGATCCGTCAATCCATCTATAATTAGTAATTAAAATGATATACTCCATTTTATACCTCCCACTCTCAGGGGGCAGTGACACTTGTGTTTGAGGCTGACTGTGGGCTGGCCGCCAGTGATGGTCCCTAGGCTTTCTCTCGCTGGGCTGGGGGAACACTTCCTGCACACCGCCATCACTGCATTCGTGGCGTGCTAACGCGCCCAGCCACGTCTGTCCTCCACAGAGCACATTACTGTCACGTTAAGCTTCCTAAAAACACTCATACTCCTCACATCGCTTACATACTCATTAACAGCACCACATTCTCCCTGGGAAGATGACTCACGATCCTTGTCTCCAGCCCAGATCTCTGAGTTCCAGACTGCTAGGTCCTGTCTTCCCCTTGATCTCCATAGACACCTCAAACACAACAAAACAAATTCAATATCCACCTCATCCAACCTCCCATAGAGCTGCTCCCCTTGTGCTCCACATTCTAATAAATAACACCACTAAACAGCCTGACCTTCATGACCCCTGAGCATCTATCTTGACAATCACCCCCTCTTCCCCAAATTTGGCCGTCTTCAATTTCCGCATGCTCCAAAGTCAATCAGCCACTAAAGCCCATAGCCTTGACCACTAAAATTTCCATCTGCACCCTTCTGTCCATCCTCTCTTTTCTATCTCCAAGCCTGCTCTTACACTCTCTCCTTCTCCTTCGGTTGAGCCACCCAACATACACCTCAGAGTTGAACGTAGTTGAGCAGTTCTTACTTGGCTACTCGACATAAGACGATGTAAAGTATCACATGCCAGTTTCTGATTATCTTTTCTCTAAAATATCTTGTAGAGAGAAAGTAATTAAATGCAGCCCCAAATGATAAACCATTGAACGCTACCTCTAAGTGCTTTTGGCTAAACTAAAGGAGAAATTTCTTAAACCCCCATCCTCCTCCTTTTGCAAAATGTTCATTGTGTGTCTCCAAACAGGAGTAAATTTCACATAATCTATACACTAGTCCAGTAATCCACATGATATGTAATGCAGCAATGCCTAAAAAGTGCATTTAAGAACACACTTTATGGATCCCACACAGATATCCCTTCAGCTAGTCTCCTCTGTGTGGATTGGGTTTTTATTTTTCTCTAGAATCTCCCAACAACGTTGTACCTCCTTGCAGAAAGGGCTGACTTCCTCTCAGGGATATATTATCTTTGTAGTCCTTAGTATGCTTTCTTGGAGTAAGTAGACATGGTATACACGGAGCTTGAATGCTACTTACTGAGTTAATTACATAAAAAATTACTTAAGTGACAAACAGCTCTACTTGGGTGTCAAATTTAATTTGTCCAAAACAAAACTCTTGAATCTTCCTTAAATCCACTCCTGCTCCTAGGAAAGGGCACCACTTTGCTTAAAACCCAACATCTAAGCGTACTCCTTGGTTTCCCTTTCCCTCACCCCCGATGTGCAATCCATCAACAAATCTAGTTCCAAATTATATCTCAAGTCCACCCATCCCTTCATCTACAGCTCTGAAGTCTGAACCACCATTACCTCTTCCCTGAACTACTGAAAGAACCCCTACCTGAGACTCTGTTCCTGTTGTTGCATCTTGCGGCTTCCCCCAAGTCTCTGCCCGACCAGATCCAAGTTATGCTATACCCTCTTCCAGCCCTTGGACAGCCTTCCTACGTCCTCATGATAAAATCCATGCACCTCACCGTAACTTACAAGGCATTATGTGACCTCACCCCCACCGTCCTCCCCCGTGACATTCCAGCCTCACGGACCTTCTTGCTTTTTCTTGCTATTCCTCCAACACACCAAGCTGGCTTAGAACTTTCACATTTGTGATTCCCTCTGAATGGAATTCCCTCCTGTCAGATCATCCTAAATTTGATGCTCTCTTGCATTCAGATTTTAAAGCAAATGCTCTCCCTTCATGGAAAACCTCCCTGACCTCTATATCTAAAAGCAATTTTCTCGCTAATCCCAGTAATTCTCATATCATCCTAATTACTGCTTTCCATAGCTCCCATCACATTATACAATATTTTATGTTCATTTTTGTGTTTCCATGTCATCTCTCCCCTTCTGAATGTCAGCTCCATCAGAGCTGTATCCCTAGCCACTAGATCTGTGCCCAGTACATATTTGGCACTCAATAAATATTTGTTGGATGAATGAACGTTTGAATGTTTTCCAGGGTGTTTTTCATTCTTCCTGAACTTGGTTTCATATTTCTGATTAATTTTTGAGTTTATGACCACTCTGAACTGTAATAATTTTTTAGAAAATAAAAAAAAATAAAAAAAAAAGAAAAGAAAAGCCACTGACCCCAACATAAGTCATATCCACACTTGAAGGTCCACCTCAATCACTGTATTGTGGAAATCTTTGGTGGCCACTCTGACTACGGTTATTAAGCTCAGAGTGGCTCCTCCAGAGCACCAGGCAGCTGCAGAGACCGGTACTGTTCTTGCTACTTTCATCCCCTCCTCTGATGGTCCATCAATTTAACTTTCGTGAAGCTCAATAACACATACCAAATCAAGGATGAGTAGAGAGTGGAGCATAAAATTATAAGCTTTGTTAAGACCAGGGTGGGGTGACCTGCAGGTCATTCCCTTTATCAGACTTCCTCCTCTTTGGAGAAACACAGAGGATTTGACAAGCCTTCCGCACAGCACCATGGCTGGCTGTGATCCAGTGTCCTGTTGCCTCTACAGTTGTGACCAACTGATCTTACGGTGATGTGGTCATGTATTTAAGGAAAGAAAACATTTGGTAAAATCCAGGACCAACTCCTCCCCTTTTAAAAGGATGTAAGTAATACACAGGAACTTGTTTAATACCCAGAAATCACGAGTATTCTTCATAAATCTATAAATATGATATTGAAATGCCCTGCAATGACTTCCACACTTTTTTTTTCTAATGTTGCTGTGGTTATGTTTAGAACTCATGCTCAGAATTTACTCCCAAAGCACAGAAATGAGGACACGTGCTTTCTCATTACGCTCTGGCAAGAATACTGCTCCTTCTGCCCCACTCCTGACCCTGCACACCTAAACGCTAAAAACTGCCCCAGGAGAATGGACCTACAAAGAGGGCTTTAACTAGAACCAACTGTTGATCTTCCCACAAGAGAACACCAAGAACCAAGTCTAATCTACCAGGTCACTCATCGTTGCTGGACTCTCACCCTCATTGGGCTCTGCAAAATCATCCATGCCCTGCACGACCCCCATCCCAAATCCTTCTCCTGTGCCTTCTAGAACTCATGGTCTATCATCGCCACCATCCCCTCTGCCATCATTCTCCCCTCACTTCTGTGTTTCAACAGAAACCTGGGTACTCCCTAGCTCCTCTGTCCCTTGAAGTCCTCTCGTGTAGGGACAGCTTCCTTTCCCACACTCCATAAACCTGAGGGTGGGCGGTGTCCCCTCTGTTCTCACTGCCGCTTTCAGATCACTCTTCCCTTTCCCCTTTAAAAAAGGAAACCTCATTCACGTGAAGCACATGCAATGGGGGGCTGTGGACGTGCTGCACGGGGCTGCATCTTCCCCGATCACTGCTCCTGTCCTTCCTGGCACAGGTCACACACTACCACTGGGAAGATTCCTGCATGACCCTCGATCTCTGCCCTTCTCTTCCTCTCAGACGTACCAGGAAAAATCCCAATCGTGGTCAGATGCAGCTCTCCACCTACACTGCGTCTGCACAGAAGCTGGAGGAAACACACGACTGTGTCAGCTGGTGGCCCTTCAAGTGTGTAACTGGGAGCCTCCAGTGAGCTGCCAGCGCCAGCGCGCGAGCAGAACCCACTGCCCTGGTTACTGCTCGTCCCCCCTCAAACCGAGACGCCTGGTTTACCTCCTCCGCCTCCTCCTCAGGATTTCACACCTCTTCTCCCACCCTCAGTGTCAGCTGACAGCCTTGTTTTATCGTGTCTGAGAAAAATAATTTTGCTCCTCTCTCAAACACTTGGCTCCTGCAATCATGTCCCTTCTTACATCAAGTGCTTTCTTGCTTTTTACTAGATCGTTCTTGTCATCATTCAAACATGCTGTAATATCCTCATATTTTTAAAATCCCTCTTGACCCTCTATGTCCCTAAAACAAACATCCCATTCTCCAGTTCCACTTTCCAAACATCTCAAAAGCACAAACATCTCAAAAGTGTCCCTACTTCTGTGTGACTTGTACTATCATTCTTGTGCTATTTTGCGGGGGGGGGGACCCTAGAATCATCTTTGTGCATTTTCATCCCTGCCACAGGATCTATGTTAGCAGACACTGTAGGTTCTTTCAGCAAAATGGTGTGTATCCATCTCTTCCTTGCTGTTTCCCTGCTAGCCCCCAGTCCAGTCTCTAGTGGCACCACATCTAAATAACTGAAACAGCTCTCCAGGGAGCCTCCAGACCGCAGTATCTCCCCTGCTAACCCAATCCGCATCCCCCCCACAATCCCATCTGCTGATCGAGGGCTTTGCCAGGCTCTGATTCTCTCCGCTCATAAACCTGCAATGGTTCCTGATAGTTCCTCTTACTGGGCTAAAGCTCCCTCTGAGATGCGAAGACACTCTGTCATCTAGTCCCAGGCTGCTCCCCATCTTTATTTCCTCTAGCCTATCAACATAGGTTGATAGCAACATAGGTTGCTCTTTTACTTATTTTTTTTTAAAGATTTTATTTATTTATTTGACAGCGAGACAGAGAGAGAGAGAGCACAAGTAGGCAGAGCGGCAGGCAGAGGGAGAGGGAGAAGCAGACTCTCGCTGAGCAGGGAGCCTGACACTGGGCTCAATCCCAGGGCCCTGGGATCATGACCTGAGCTGAAGGCAGACACTTAACTGACCACCCAGGTGCCCCAAAACCTTGCTCTTTTAGACCACCGTCCCCAGTGTCTTACTTAAGTCATGTAAATCCTGCTTGTATGTTTCATTCTTTTGTCCACATTGTTCTCCTTCCTAGAACCCATCACCACGCAAATTCCAAACTGTTCAGACTCTACCTCCTCCATGACACCTTACCCTGCAATTCCAGGTCACACTTTTCTGGCCTTAAATTCCTAGAAGCATTCTAAGTCTTCATTCCTATTAACAACTCCATTGTACACAGTACCAAACCATCACTAATTCTTTCATATGCATTTGAAAATAGGCAGGGCTTTCTCCTTCAAACTTGTTTCTCAGAAGAGGGAAATCCCTAATACTGACTTCTTATAAGATCTTGAATATTGCAGGGTGCTTTATTATGAAAAAACAAAGTACTCTTTGTAGAGGATACATTAACTTTAAATGAGCTCCACCAGTTCTACTTTTGGATTATACAGAGGTCAGCTGACAGAATCTCTTTAAAAAAAAAAAAAGTAAAGAAATTTAATCAGCTACAGTAATTATTCCTGAGGGAATGCTCTCAAAATTGGAAGTGCTGGATCTTATAAACAGCCTTCTTAGAATCACTTTAAAAATCAATGCCATTAATCTCCACATTGTAAAGATCATAAATATATGCCTAATTAAAAATGCAACTGTCCCACTTTTATGTGAAAAGACACTGAGTTCTGAACAAAACTTGTGATAACTTAGATTCACAACCTACTTCTTGTGATAACTTAGATTCACAACTTGCTGCCTGTCAGACCATTCAGATGGCAGTGAAGAGAGCCTGCCGGGGAACAGGGGGTTAAATGACTTGGAAAGTAGCCGGAACAAACACAGGGGCAGTGACAATGATACATTTGAAACGTTTGGGGGAAAAAAAAAGTTCTGTGAAACCTAAGAGTGGCAAAAATCATCTAAATTGCTGTATTGTTTTAGATCATGTGATTTTCAATATGTATGAGTACCTACATTATTGCAATAGACATCTATATCCCTGCAAGTTTATATGGTACAATTGGCAAAATACTCTCTTTTGGCAAGCAATGGGGTAGGGAGAGGGGTGAGCGAAGAGCCACAGGATGGTAAAAATGAGTTAGGTAACGTGTTGTCCAATATCATGATGCGGTTGGAAGAATACTTGACATGGTTAGTCCCAGGCTTGTTACTGAGAAGTTGCATGGAGCTCAGTTCTCCAATTTTCCAATTTAAGGACCAGAGTAAATATTACCTAGACTCTCTGTAGTTCTAAAACTTTATTTCCATTGTTTCCTACTATAATCTCTTTTAATGATTTAGCAGCATTGGTAAATACGAAGAGAAAAGCTACTTTAGAGGCAATTATAAATTTCTTATTCTTTATTACCATTTAATGAGTTGGAAACTTAACACAATTCAACAACTTCAGTCCTGCTGTACTGCCCTTATGAGATCTCACAAATTCTTGGTATTCCAAACTCTCCATCTAAGAATGACATCATTTTAGAGATAACAGGTATACTTAAGAATGTCTGGCTTGGCTCTTTTTGTTCCTCAAGAGGAACATGGAGCTAGGAAAGAGTTTCATGCTGGTCTGTGGCCTTATCCTTTGTTAATCCTGGTTGCGAGCCACAGTACCAAGCTCTGGCCGTGCCACTCACGATTACTGAAGCTAGGAATCATACTTCCACGTCTCCAATCTTTTGTCTAGGTTTTATGCAGGAATGTACAAAAGTTATGGGCTATTATTAGTACAATTTTGTTATTTTAATGTAATTCCTGACTTCATTCCCCAGGCAAAGCACCCAATGACCCATCCACACCTATGTGGTTTTGCCCCACGGCAAAACCCACCTGAGCCCTCAACCACCGCCGTGCAATTCTCCCATCTCTGTTAAAGAGACATACTTCCTTGTCAGATGAGCTGCATTTCTAATTAGCACTCTCCTCATGGAGCACCAGGCTACGGTAAATCAAGCGGAATGGACCTGGTGACAACAGATGCCAATTTCAAGCACACCACTTGTGAAATCATCCAGTATGCAGAGGTGACCTAAGCAAGCTGGCACAAACTACCCTGCTCATGAGACCACAGCATTACCAAATCCATGACCTCCAGAAAACACAGATGTACATGGTGCACACACATCATCACGTCAGTACTCAGTCAACTTTATGCATCTTGTTTGGGATTATAAAAGGTATCAGTCTCTGTAAGTGTGTCTTTGCCTCCTCGAGCTCAAATATGACACAGTCCTAAGCCTGACAATTGTTGAGAATCAGTACTTACCTTCAATCCTCTTCAAAGCTGAAAGGCACGTATCTTTCCTTGGAAACTCAAAGGGATTGTTGCAGGTGCGAATGGTGTCACATTCACATTTCCCATTGATTATATTGCAGCCAGAGACAAGGTTTTCATTGCAGGGTTCAAAACCAAGCAGCTGGTCATCGTCCCAGTTCTCATCTGTAAAACAATTAACAACCACATAATATTTGCTTGCGGCTTCATTCAAAGGCCTGTTTGAAAGCAAAAATGTGCAAAGATGTCAAGATTAACACCTGATATCCACACCTCGATTTACAAAAGGTGGTTTTGGCTGCAATTTGACAAATGAATGAGATCCAACCTCCAAATAAGTGAGAAAAGGGAAACAGAGCCATACAGGTAGACATTAAATAACCATATATACAAATGTGTGGGATCAAAAACCACGACTTCTCTTACGTGTCATTTTAAACAAAGATTCCTGGATTTTCCTACTTTCAATAAAATTACAGGAGACACTTCAGTCAACCTACAAAATGACTCAAAAATACCCACAGTTTTTTGTTTTGTTTTGTTTTGTTTCAGTCCATCTGGTAGAGATGAGCTTTGGGTTTCAAACAGCCGGCAATTTAATACATCAAGACAGCTAATCAACATAAAACCTCAGACACCACCAAAAGAAGGAGGAATGAATACAGCAGTGGAGATTCCACAAACGCATTTCAGTTCAGATGCTAACGTCCACCCAAAACCAAAGCCAGAGAGGAGAACAAAACTGAGGGTGACTGCTTAGTGAGAGGCTGAGGAAGTCATACTCTGAAGCTGAGACCAAATCACTACCCTGGTAATGCAATCATAGGAGTAGACTATAAGAAACAAAGCAGATTTCAAAACTACGTTCATGGGCTCCAGCTCAGACAAATGAAACAAGACACAAGCATGACATCGGCCGACACAAGAACCATCGGCCGACTCAATCCGTAACGCTATTCCTCACAGCTGAAAACACCTCTTACAGGAAATCAGGCTACTTCTCTATGAATCTCTGGGGCACTCTGTGAGTTTTCTCCCCCCTCAACATTATCTTTCATAGATACTTTAAGGTACCTTAACTAGGTACTACCTGTTAAATAGTAAACATGTTTCTGATAACCGTATCTGGAGAGAATTTTTTTAAAGTGCTTGAATTTAAGATACCTTAAACCTGTTGCTCAAACGAAGGCAGGTATAAAGCCATCTTGAGAATGTGTTTTCATAGAAGACAGTGTAAACAGATGGCTATAATTTTTTTTTTTTTTTTTACAGCTAAATTTTACTTCTGGTGACATCACTAACTTACTGCAAAAGGCTATTCTCCCTCGCTGAAATAATTTTCTTGTCAAGGGGTCTTTAGAAATCATTTACAGTATAAAGAGCTTCAAAGCAATTCTTTGAAAACCTCTTCTGTTCTGGTTTCGGGCTCACTTACTTGATCAAAGTCTCAGCTCTTAGTAAAATGATTTTACAAGTTTAAACAAAAACATAATTTATCTGTTTTAAGATGTTTAGCCTGTATTTGGTTTTTAGAAATAACATGTAAACACACCAAGGTTCATTCCTACCTTCAAGACAACAGTGAAATTACTAAATTATCCTGAAAGGAAAGCCAGAAAAGAACATAATGAAACAACTCAACATGGGAAAATTGTTGACAAGTCTTCAGTTATAATATATAATCCATGGGACACATAAATGATTTCCCATCTCTACATTTATTTTTTAACAAGCTATTAGTACCACTCTCCTAATCCAGTTCAGCGAAATTTGTCATGAAGGAATTTTTGTGACTTTATATTCAAATCTGTAACTCAGTTCAACCCTAGGAACTTAAAAACTTGTAAGAAATCAAGTAACAGCTGAACCACTGGAAAACTAGTCCCTTCTATTTCTCCTTTATCTATTTCTCCTTTCCCCATCATATTCTGAGAAGAAATATTTATTACTATTTTTATAAATATGTACAGTTAATCCATCACCACACTGAATGGATTCTGATGATCTTTTCCCACAGTAAACCTCCTTACCCTCCATTAGAACGAGAACTCCCTGAAGACCTCATTCTCCCGAAGGACTGCAACAGCCTCTCCCCAGTCTCCCTGCCATTGCCCTCTTTCCCTCCACTACTCCCTTCCCCAGCACGGGGGGGTCCTCATCCTCAAAAAACAAACCTCCTCAGTGGTGCTCTCTTGCCAACAAGAAAAAGCCCAACATTCTTATTGTAGAATAAAAGGTTCTTCATGATATGGCTTGTACTTCTACGGACTCATCGTTCACCAATCCCTCACACATCCTAATGCTCTAAGCGTCCTGAGGGTCTCACTACAAACCCGTAATAACCGCTTCCCCACCTCTGCTCATGGAGTATCATCTACCTAGAACACCCCCCTCCCTTCTTCCCACGGTAATTCCTATTCGTCCATCAAGACCCAGTTCAAATGTGACCTCTTTGGGGAAGTCTTCTCCACTATGAACGGCTCCATTTTCCATGCTCCTTGAGGCAGGTGCATAGATCTCTGGTCCCCTGTGGTAATGGCTTTATGTAAGTCAAACTTCCCCACGAGGTAGAGTCCTTGTGTGTAGGAGTAGCGTCTTATCCAACTCTGAATCCCCTTAACCCCAGAACTTAGTACAGCGTCCATTAACTTTATGTACTGTAATATATAATAGTACTATACGATATATCTAGCCATGTATTTCATCATTGGTATGGTCAATGCTGCTGTCCATGTGTTTTCTAGGAAGACCATTCTCTTTGAATGTGGAATCCGAATTAAAAGGCAACTGCCATTGATGCTTTCCCCAACACCTTACTGATTCTTGCTTTGTTCCCAGCAAAAGTCTCTGGGCAGCAGTAACAGGCTGCATGGGAAGATGCACAGGTAAGCCTGACTGTCCCCTCTAAAAAATGGCATGGCCACCATGTCCAGTTAGGAAGCTGTCAACTCTGAACCCCAAAATGTCTTATATACCTTTATTTTCTTTTTTGAGAGGAAATCTTTTTAATTCCATGCCCCCCGCCCTAATCAATACTTTGTTTTTCTTGGCAAATAGTTCCCTTAGCAACCATTGCTTTATAGGATCAAGTACAACATGCTTCTGAGACAAATGCTTTTATGCTTTTCTATTACAGAACATTATACTTTAAAATATTTTTACAGCCAATCAACAGGGACTCAAAGCAAAAATTTAGTGAGGTTTGATTACAGAAATCAAATCTGAGCCCAACAGTTCTGCGGACAGTGGTTGGCAAATTTGATGTTTTTAAATCTCTCTTACGTAAATCCATATATACAATGCAAGGATGAAGGCTCTGATTCTCGGATTCCTAATTTCTCCTTGGACTGGTCAGGGGGGAGGGGGAAGGAGTTAAAAGCAGGAGTACTGCCTTTTAAATATTTATTTCAAGTAATCTTTTTTCCCTGGTACTCTCTAGACAAGATGTATTCTCCAGTCGGAAAAGACAACTGAGACACCTCTGCGAGTGTATTTTTAAGTTTGTAACTTCTGCAAGACACCAAATCGGGATGTTGAGGTATTTTCTCTCAATATAAGATGAGTGAAATCTAATGCTTTCACGTATGAATTAAAACTGATGTATGTTCGGATACGTCCAAATATGTTAAGTAGCTCAGTGAAGAGATAGTCACATAGAACTGCTAACTGGACATCTCCACTCGGATACTTAGAAGACCTCTCAAGACGTGATGCTTTCCTTTGAGACAAGCACGGTACTTCAGCATGAGACAGAATTAGTTCCCACACATTTCCCATCTCATCCCCCAGAACGGTAACACGAGATGTAAGAAGATGGCTAAGAAGGACCAGGAACAAATGCCATGACTGGCGGTCGGTACCACTCCCTCTCCTAGTGCTACGAAGCCAGCAGTTTGACCACCACTGCCTTGTGGTCCCAGAGCAAAGGATGACACACAGAATTAAAGTAACATTTTAATATTGCCATGGAAATAGTCTGGACCTGCATACTCCCTGAAAGGGTCTTGGGATTCCCCACCCCCACCCCGGGGTTGCTCTTCTAAAGAGCGTGTCTTGCTGATACACCTGGGCCAAGGCAGCATAGGATCCAGGTCTCAGAAATACCAAAGGTTACGGGGGACCTCTTCTCCTAATGGTTACCCTAAACCATCAACAGACATGTGTCTTCAGTGGGATTTAGTTGATACGTAATTGGGGAAAAAGGAAAATGAGGTCAATAAAATGCAAACATTGTGTTGATTCACACATGACTTTTCTCAGCACATTAATGTTATGACAAGATCAAGAGCAAGTTCTCTCACAAAGAAAGGAAGTCTCAGCGATAATGAACACCTTAAGAAAAGGCTGATAGATAATCTTGTTTAAATTCCTTCCTCTACCTCGAGAAATGATGGCTGTAGTGAATGAACTTTCCATGACATTAAAGTACCCAGGAGGTTGCAAATACAAATGAAAAAACTAGAGATATTTCCCCCTGTATTTAAATATCATGATGAAGAAACTCCCCTTGGATTCTAGGTGTAATTCTGATGAAACCTCGTCTCCATTAGAAGTGAGTGTCTTCAAGGCACCATGCCCAGAAGGAAGCAGTAGGAGCCTGGGGGTAAGGCTGCAAAGGATGGGCTGTCCAGGCTCCAGGTGCAAATGCTATGGGTGGCTTACCTGTGTCCGTGTTTTCATTTAGATTCTTATTGTCTAGATCTACCTTCTCTGTATACAGTTCCGTAGGTTTTGAGTGACCTACCCCTAATCCTATCTTTCCCAACACCTCTCTCATTTTTAGTGTAGTAAATGATTCTCCAGAAGGCTGGTTTTTGTTTTAAGAGCACACATGTAGTGCCAAAGCAAAAACACCTGTCCTTCCAACGGCCACATTCAGTCTCACCCTGCACAAGGCACCTTCTAGTATTCTCAGTGATGCCTGGAATTCCTTCCTTCTGCGTGTGACACAGAAGATTTTTAAATGCAAGGGCTAGTTAGGGGTCTCAATCCTGGTGGGAGGAAAGAGAGCACTGGGGAGGAGGATGTGGGGGCAGAGGGGTCCCAGAAAATGGAGGGAGACATCCGACTCCAGACCTGGGAAGCAGCAGCTCCAGGAACCAGCCATGGCAACTCTCGCCTCCCTGATCCTGGATTCCACCTCTCCGCCCTTCAAAATATCTTTCCATCTGCATGCCGGTGTCTGAAATTCCACTAATATGGAATAAAACGTTTCAGGTGTGACTGCACTTACTGGCCACATTACTGTGTGTTCATCTAAAATCTCTGACTTCCTGGAGGTACAGCCATTTGTATACTCAAAGGCTTACCTTTTCTACCCTGTATCAGCTTAGGCAAATGGAGTTTACTCCAAACCAAGATATAGCTGCACCCCATTAGGTGGCAATCCACTTACCCAGAAATATGCTATAGCAGATATTAAAAGGCAAGAAACAAATTCACAGTACACACTCAGAAGCTCACAGTAATGGAATTCTGTTGGCAGAGGAGAAGCTTCTGGGAATATATATCAAATTAATTCTCCAGCTGTTCACATATCCCTGTGGCTACAGTAAGATGCAAATAGCTAATACTGGCATATCTTTCCATGCCAGCCTAGAAACTCCAGTGTAATGCAAAATTGTGGCTCTTAACTCCCCCAGCTCCTGGCTGGCTGTTATCAGGCATTCATTCGGCTCAAGGAGGAATCTAATGCTGTGAGCTTTCATTCTCTCTGCTTCAAGCTTAAGGCGGATGTTCCAAAAGCCAGCGGGCTTCCCTCTCCCTCTCTTCCTGGTACTGTAATCAGTGCAAAGCAGGAAGGGCAAAATTATGGTTATCAGTAGAAATGATTCATGTTACAAAAATCTGTTTTACAGGCATTTCCACAAAGTAAAACTATGTTAAGCATATGTAACTGTAGACCAGAGTGGACAAACCCTGGATCTAAGACAATGGAAATGCTAAAATATGCTCACAGATATTTTTTGAAGACTAACTTCTTCAACTGATGCAAATCTCTAAATATAGAGCGAACAAACACGACCACTGATTCATATTATGTCCAAGTAGGGAATTCTCTGAAAAACAAACAGGACTGATCCAATTTACTAAATCAGTTTATGATAAGTGTTATGTTACACTGCTGTAATTTTTGTCAGACACCTTAGCAATACATCTAACAGAAGTGGTCCAGAGATGAACTACAGAATGCAAATTCATCCAGCCATCCAGCCATCCATCCTCCCTCCCTCCCTCCCTCCCTTCCTTCTTTCCTTCTAATTATCTGTTCCTCAGATAGTGGTATCTACTATACATCAAGAACTGAGTAAGGTACTAGGGATTCAAGATGCTAGGAAGGCGTTTACAGTACAATTTTCTGCCATTCTAACCAAAATCATACCGAGTGTATGAATAAAATAATAATAATTTCCTTTTTGATAGCAGGAAGCTAACAGGAAGAGAGAGGAGCTTAGGAGAAGGCAAGAAGTGTCTCTAGAAGCAAGGAATTCATGAAACAAGAAGAGGAGAGCAGAGCCTGGGACTAGAGAACACAGTTCCCCTATTTCACACTTCTGCCTAAATTAGGAACTATCTGTCTTAAATTGCATATAGAAAAACAGCCCAGACATCTGTTCTCCTCATGGAGAGTGCCTGACCCAGGAGACCACAACCCTAGTTCTGTCATTAGTTAGCAGAGCAACTTCGAACAAGGCATTTAGCCCCCTCAAGGCTTCGATTTTTTTCATTACTAAAAAGGAGGTGGAGTGGACAATTCATGAGGTCCCTTTAGACTTCATGCTCATGTTTCCTTGATTCTGCCATCTTGGATGAAACTGTCCAATGCCAACAATTTTTTGGGAACAGTGTCAGAGAATCATCTGCTTGTAGTGGTCACAATTTAAATTTAAAATTTAAAATTTAAAATAAATTTAAAATTAAATTTAAATTTAAAATTTAGAACTTAAATTTAAATTTAAGTTTCTCACTTATCAGACCAGTCTGAGGTTTGGAAAACTGTCACTAGGCATAAGAAGGCAAGCGAAGGGTGCTTTTACTTTAACAAAGATCACCTGGCAAGACCTTTCTAACACCTCAGTCCTAGAGGATTTACTAGCTGAGGTCTCAATGTATTAAAATAGGATTGGCCATGAATTTATTTATAACTGTCGAAGTTCTGTGTCATTATACAATTGTCTCTACTTCTATGTAGATTTAGGAATTTCTATGACAAAAAGGTTTTTTTTAATGGGAGGGGATTACAGGTAAATTAACCAAATACTTAAAAATGAAGAACAATGGAAAAACTATGTCAACATTGCTGGGAAACAGGGAAGGCAGTGTTTAAAGGGAAATTTCACAGGAAATGAGGTAAAAAAAAAAAGAGAGAGAGAGAAGAGCATTCAGTTGAAGAAATCAGAAAAAGAGCAACAGAGCAAGTCCAAAGAAACAAGAAAGGAGGAAATCATAAATATATGAGGGAAATCAAAGTTAGGGAGATAAAAGCAACAGAGGCAATTAATTAAAAACTGGCTCTTCAGAAAGATTATTAAGACATCTCATAAATGGCTTATGATTAACAGTCCTGTATAGCGTGTCAACTCATCCAGGTACTGTGATGTATAAATATATATATTTTTAAAAATATTTTTTATTTATTCGTTTGAGGGCAAGAGAGAAAGAGCAGGGGGGAGGGGCAGAGGCAAAGGGAGAAGCAGACTCCCCGCTGAGCAGAGAGAGCCCCGTGTGGGGCTCCATCCCAGGACCCCGGGATCATGACCTGAGCTGAAGGCAGACACTTAACTGACTGAGCCACCCAGGTGCCCCTATAAATATATTTTTTAAATCAGTTTCTCTTCGGTGGTTTTACCAGGAAGTTACTCAAAGTTAGACATTAAATGGTTACATTTTGGAAATTTTTTTAAAATAATGAAGGTATTTGATTGCTCATGGAAACATTTCCTGAGCTACCATTATTCTGTACCCTTTCTGGTGGAGGAGATTAGATGAGCAATGGTGTGAAACTTAACTCCCTTACATTTTCCCTGCTTTGAGCCTAGATCCCAATATTTTTTAAGGAAAATCTCAGGCCTTCTCGCCTGGCCCATGTTTGGGCAGTGCTGAGCTGGCCTTCCATTCAGGCACATGTCATTATTCAGCAAACCGCGTTCTCTGAGCTTGAATGTCTATTAAAACATGTAACTCCATGTTTCATCAAGCTTCAAAGAATACTCATCAGCTATCAAATGTACTGCCGCTTAAAAATTAATACATCTCAGTTAAGGGAAAAAATATCTTGGAGAAGTGCCTAATTGGGTCACATTTCCTTTCTTCACCTAGATTAACTCTAAAAGCCATCCTCCGATTAAGCCCGGCGATCAGCCATCTCTAGGCTCACAGTGATCTGTTCTCCTACAGAGATGCATTAGTATAAAAAACACAGTGGGGATGTTATAAGAATAGCCCTGTTGAACTTCTTAAGGATAGGAGTTGGGAAGCAAGGTCTCCAAAATAAAGTCCAACATCTGGCCAGCCAATCTTGGGCATGGAAGACCAAGCCTGCTTAGATTTGACCCCAACCCACTTCTTCAACCTCACCTCTTCCATTCCTCCCCACTTACCCCACAATACTCACACTACTTAACGACCACGTGCTCCCGTGCTCCCTAAATGACCCAGGCTGTTTCCTGACTCCCTCTCCCTGGCTGTGCACAAACTGTTCTCTCCGCCTAGAAAGGTGCTTCTCCTTACTTGCTTTGAAAGTTTCCTATTTGGTTATTAATGCTTTCTCCAGGTATCATCCATTCCATAGGGACCAAATTAAGCGTTTTCCCTGCTGTGGGACTTCTATTGTATACTTATTAAAATTATTTCACTTACGGCAGCATCATGAAATTGCTCATCTAGTCTCCTCCACCAGAAAGTGGGTTCTTTGAAGCTAAAGGTCTAGTTTTTCTCTTCTTTTCTTTTTATCATTGGGTGACTGTAGGACTTGGCAAATAGGAGCTTAACAAAGTAAGTATCTGCAGAGGGAATCAACAGGAATGAGTTAGAGGATAAGAGTGATCTGAATCTTCCGGTGCCAAACTTTTCTTGGAAAGTCAGTTTGGTGGTAGGGGAAGACAGAAACATCTCTGGATGCCAGTCTTCCCACTTGTAAAATATTAATACTACCTCAAATTTTCTTTTAACCTCAACATTATATTAACCAAAACTTCCACATGTCAATAAATATTTATGACATGCTGAGTGAATGAATATACCTCAACTATGTTAGGTAAATAAATAATAACTTAAATAATAAACTCTATTATCTCCCTTTCTACTACTTCCGTCTATCATGACCATAATGAGATAATGTGACACAAATTAATGCTTCTTGCCAGAAAGGTACTTGTGGGTATGAATAATGCACAGTCCCATTTTATAAATATTAATGTATGCTCTAACCTAAAAATCTGTTAGTCAAATGACCGAGAGCAAAACAGAAGACTAGATATGGGAATGCCTTTTTTCTTGATTGCACTCATCCAAAAATATGAACCACTAGAATGAAAAGAAGAAATGTGACCAGAATCTCAAACAAGAGCAACAAAATGAACACAGCATTCTGAAAATAAGCACTCTGAAGGATATACATTTTTCATTATACTAACTGAATAGTTAGCACAGGTAACGAAGCATATTTCACCACCCCCCACACTCCCCAGAGATAAATCTTCTGATAACAACTAACATTTACTGAGCCACATTTTTACGTGCCAGGAACCAGACTAGGTGCTTAATTCTCAGATGAACACATTTAGCTGAGGACAGAAGCTCAGCAACCGAGGCCTGAATTCTGCATAGACTATCATAAAGCAGGGAAACAATGGAACTAGGAAATGAGGTGGTCAAAGGGCTGGGCAAAATTTCAAGTTCAAGTGAATTCAGAAGACCTGAGCATCAGGGAAAAGGAAGGAGGGAACACTCCTACACTTCCCATGTCACTCTGGTGAAGCCCATCTCCAGTGCATATGGCCCAGAGACCAACAGCTGGTGTCAATACCCAAGGGACACGCAGAGGCCTCACAATGACACCTTCTAAGTCAACAGGAGTAGAGTTTGCCAGAGGACCCTTGGAAACGTCAGGACAGAAAACCCAACGACATAAACATGATCTCAACTACACCATCATCCCGGAAACAAGGGTTTCTTTGTTAAGACAACAGTGCCCTCATATACAGCAATACTCCTGAAGCTCAAATGGTGATTTTTAAAAGGTGTAATGATCCGTAAGTAGCAAACATTAAGGAATCGTTTAGGATAATAATTTTGTGAAATCGATTAGCAATCACTTCGTAAGTAATATTTTTATAAATCAACCTGAGCACTGCTGTGAACTTTACCTTAATAATTTATCTGAATTCTTGAAAGTAAACCAAGTGGAAGATAAGTGATCAAGATTAATTCCAATGACTTTATTTCTCTTCCTTACCACTAACTCAAGTACTGGTCATCAAAGAAATATCGTCCCTAAATATCGTGCCTAAAAGCCCAAACCTTTGAGTTCTTTCATGAAGCAAGTTTATCTCTATACTTGATCTTATTTTTATTCCTACACATGCCAAGAATCTCCTGCTACCCGGTCCTGGCAACAAAGCACAATTTGCCAGCAATATTCAATGAACACCGTTTTGCGTGCATGGTTTACAATTTCCTACTGTTACCGGTTTCATCATAAGTGAAAGTTTGATGTATATGTCTAGATCTTTTTTTTCTTAGAATAGCATTAGAATCCACATTGCTACAGTATGTGTATGTGGGAAGGAGGGCTATAAATTAGAAATAAAAATGAGAGAGACAACTGTGGCCTGTAAGAAACCTCACGCAACACAGGGCTTGTCTGATACACTGATTTCTGAAGGCACCAAGTCCTTGAAATCCATCCTAGAACTCTCTACCTAAAAGCAAATGTACATTAGGAGGCAATGAAAAGCAGGACTCTTGGGTAGGTCAGGAAATGAACATTAATACCTTGGGAGTTACGATGATTTACAGAGCCATGATTTAATCCCCAAGATTCATGTGGAACAGACCATATGAAGTAAATATAACAAGACCACAGAAAGATGAAGAAACTTTAAGAATGTGTTTGAAAAGGTATTTGCACATTTCTGATAAAACTGGAGTTTCCTTGGTGTAGTAACTGGACCCCTATGCCTAACAGGCGCCAAGCTCTGAAGGACCGGGTACTTGAGTTTGGGAATCTCAGTGATGACAACAGTAATGACTACCAACACTATCCAAAAATCTTTTTAAGATTTTATTTATTTATTTAAGAGAGAAAGAGAGAACGAGCTAGGGGAGGGGCAGAGGGATAAGCAGACTTCCCGGGCATGGAGCCCACGCGGGGTTCCATCCCAGGACCCCACGCGGGGTTCCATCCTGGGCTGAAGGCAGGCGCTTCACCGACTGAGCCACCCAGGCGCCTGACGCTATCCACAAATCTTTACTGGCTCCCACCTGCCCACAGTCTCAAGTAGGACCCCCCTCCCACTGATAAACCAGGCCTGTGCCTGGCCCCAGCTAACCCTCCAGGTTACTTCCCACTGTGCAGACTGCGCCTCTTCCCTTCCCAGGGCAAGGAAGCCTTGGGGCCTGGGCACTCATGTCCCTTCCAACCTGAACACACCCCTCGCCCCCCGGCGGCTTTGTGCACAGCTCCCCCCCCCCCCCCCCCCACCTCCGGTCCCTGATCGGAGTGTGAACTCCATTTCTCGGCAATACTTTTCCGTGACCACTCTCTTTAAAACTGAAACCAAAAGCGTCACGCGGCCCTTGTTCTCTTTCTCTGCCTTATTTTTCTGCACAGCACTTACCTTCTTCCGCCATGGTGTAAGTTTTATGACTAATTTTGCTCATCTTTTCTCCCTAGATCAGAGAGCTCCAGGCTGGTAGGGATTTGTCTGTCTTGTTCACATCTGGATTGTCCATACCTGGAACAGGGCTTACCACACAGTAGGTCCTCCACAAATATTTACCGAACCCGTCAAGTCTCTCCATGCACCGTGTAAGTCCACTTGGGTGGGCCTCTGCTGATTCTATTTCCTCTGAGAAGGCACCATCTTTCTTTCCCACTCATCTGGAAATCTGCTATTCGCTTGCCGTGCCCAACTAATGTCTTCTCCTCAGAGCTTACCTGGTTTTCTCCCACCTACAACCTTTCACTTATCGCAAGGCACTGCAACGGGTTGCCCACAGCTAGATTCTGAGCTTCCAGAGGGGCAGAAACTGCACCTTCCTCATTTCTACAGTCACCCCCTGCTGAGATGAGTGGATGGCTCACAGCAGGCCCCACGCTCCACTTGCTGAATGGAGAGATGAATGGCAAGCTGGGTGGAGGAGGTGCACAAGGGGACATTCTCTACTAACAATGCCATGGGAAGGAAGAGACATTCTGTGGGTAGCTAAGACTCCAGTTTGCTTAAGTTTTCAATACTTAGCATTTAACTGTAACATTTATATTTATATTTAATATATCCTTCTGGAATGGTTGAGGTACAAAAAAAAAAGAAAAAGAAAAAGAAACTGTACAATAATTCATGCCTACCAGGGACTTAGGAAGCAGGTACCTTTTGGGTCTTTTAAAACACTACAGTGTCAAAGTTAAAGAAAAAAGTTGATATATTTCTACATTTTAAAGTAAAACACATGCATGCATAAACACACACACAGAGAATTATTTGCTTCCAAAAGGAAACATAAATAAAACCCATGTGAATCACCCAGTCCTTTTTCTACACGCTTACAGCAACATGTACTCCCATACCCCGTAAGGCAGATGGATCACGATTCTGCAATGTTATTCTATTTAGTCCTTACCGTGTTAAGTCATGAAAAACTGCTCAAATGACCCATTTGTGGAAATACATCTACCTTAACTCCTGCCTGAAAGGTTAAAAATTATTGCCTATTAACTTCAATATATGTTTCAAAAGCTAATGGTTTTTAGGATATAAAAGGAAATACCGAATGCAGACAATTCCCAAAGGATGCTGTGATGAAATCCATACCCTATTTAACAGTAATAATCACCAATTGTCAAAGGATCAGAATATACAGAAATAAGGAGCTTTAAACCTACATATAAGCATTTAACGTATCCTTTAATAATTCAGTTGTTTTAAACATCCAGATTTATGGAAGACCGGTAGGCTCTCAGGGCAGACCCTGAGACGCACACCTCTGGGAGTGAAACGCTGACCTGCCGACCCGCCGACATGCCTACCTGCCTGCAGCACCCCACTGGACCTCACCTGGTGGCTTTTGGTATTATTTGGAGAGTGGAAGAGGTATCACAGACCGTGGTTTACAGGCCCAAGGAATGAGTCAAATAACCACGACGTTTCTACTTAGTACCAGGGCCCCTCTTCCTAGGGCTCTGTGCCATGTCATGTGAGAAAAGAGGAGAGGAGATTGGCTCCCTTCAGACAGGATGTGGCGGGACCATGGAACTCTAATTAAAGCTCAAGACAACCCTGGGCACAGGAAGAGTCAACAGACTCAGCATGGGGAAGATTCTGGAAGCAAAGGAAACCCAACCCCTTCAGGTATGGCTGCAGCTGCGATTTCTCTCCTCTTAAAAGGGAGTTTCAGAAACACTCTGCCACCTGTCACTCCTGCTCCCTTTCCACAAGCACAGAATTGAATTTTAGACACTCAACAAAGAGCTGGCTTGCCACCCTGATGAACCTCACAGGCAGCGGGGCAAGGTGTAATCTGCTCACGGCTGCCCAGGGGCTCCATGAGGCGGTCCCCATCCCTCGCTCTGCATCCGGGTTCTGCACAGGCTTTAACTGGGAAGGAGTTGAGGGAGAAGCAAGGTTCCCTCACCCTGGAAAGTGGCAGAGAGCTGGTGGAGAGCCAGCTGGCTCTCGGGGTTTTTAAAAATCTCTTCAAGGGAATGTAACCGGCTGCTAATGGTCTGAGGGTGGTCAAGGGTGGGGTGTCCTCACTGGCAGAAGATAGAGAAGGACAGCTAAGTGTCAAGAGCCTCACACCTGAATGTGCAGCCACTCTCTCTACTAACCCTGCCTTGCCAAGGGTAAGCATGTTAAAAAGCCCAGAGTCTCAAAGTAGGGTGGAAGTCTCTTTAAGGGAGTCTTTCCCATCTCCTAACATTTGGTTTCTAAAGTGAGAAATGCATCCAGTCTGTACAGTGGCTGGACATTCCTTCTTTCCATCCACCACCTTCACCTTCATCACCTCCTGTTACAATGATTTCCTCTGCATTCTGGTCTGCTCCTCTCCCTTCTTCCTCTCAAATCCTTTCCTCTTCACCCCAATTCCCCCAGCAGCTCACCTCCTGGGGCTCAGCACTGCCAGAGGCCCCCACCCATGGGCCTGGCCTGAAGAAATCTGCCTGTTCCGTCTGCCAGCCCAACGCCCCCGCCGGCCTCCCATGTGGTGAGAGTCCGCTGGGCCTACTCGGGGAGGTCACACTTCCCCGCACTTTCTTTCCTTCCGTCCGTCCCACCCCAAGGCCATGAGGCACTGTTCCCTCCCCGCCTCCCCTGAGTCCTTCCTGTTTCCCAGGCTAGGTCCATCCAGGACACTCAAGGCTAGGGGGCAGAGTGCTACATTCCAGTGGCTTCACATGCAAGGAGGGTTCTGGACTCCTTCATGGGGGGTGGGGGTGGGGCAAGAAGGCAGGCAGGGAGGGAAAAGTTCAGCAGAGGAGGCCGAGGATTCAGCCTACTGTGCCCACATGGGTCAGGGCCCAAGGTCATGGGGCAGTGAGGGCAACAGGGGCCCCAAGAGGTCCCTCCAGACCAGGCAAGCAGCAGGCACTCAACCTCCTCAGGTTCGGAAGAAGAGGCTCACTGCAGGCACACCAGAAACTATAAAAAGCATAAGAGAACACAACAGACTTCCACGGGCCTCAGTTCCTCAATCTGTAAAACAAGGGGGCTGGCCCAGAGAGGCTTTTCTGAGGACCCTTCCAACTCCATAATTCTCTGATTCCTCGGTTAGCAACAGTTCTCTGACCTCAGTCATTCTCAAGGCCTGAGGTCATTCTGACTAGCAAATAGGAGGCCACTTCCAATCAGAAGGCAACCAAGCTTCTTTCACCTCCCAGAGCAAAACTGTCCTCTTGCAAAATCAGATTCCTTTGCCTCTGACTCAGTGTCTCCCGGACTCTCTTGGTGCCTTTCATGTGATCTCTGTGTCCTTGGGGTTTTAACTCTGTAGAGGGCTGGGCTCAAACCCTCAGGCTCTGGCCTCTCAAGGGCCTCCCAACTTGTCCTACTTGCAGGGCCCCAAGGCTCACGAAATCAGGCCCCAGGACCTATGTCTCTTCAAGGTCACCCTCTCGAGCTGAGGACTGTAGCATGATGGGCCTTAACACCTGGACCCACGGCGGGCAGCGAGGAGGACCACGACACAGTGCCCATCATGGAACTCCTCAATCACAGAAGTTCCAGTCCACTGGAACCCGGGAACGAGAGGCTGGGAGGACTGAGGAGTTAGGAGCCCAACTGGTCCCTGTGTAAGCAGGTAAATAAGCCAACTTCAGCCGGGGTGCAGGACCTCCTACTCCCTCCCAAGACAGTCAAGGTGACTGTCCTCTCTTGGAGGATGGGCAGTGAGGGCCCATGGCTGGACTGGCATCCCGCCCTACTGGGGACAGGGGTTGGCTTGCTCTTCAACCACCTGAAGACTGATGGGAATAGAATTTGAGAGGGAAGGAAGAGAAAAATGATGCTCGGGAGACTGGGGAGAGGGGATAAATGAAGAGGAACTGCCATTCATGGGTTAGACGAAGTCATAAGAAGCATCTGTCAGCCAGGTTCGACCTCTGTAAGATGCTCCACAGAGAAAACAACACCCTCGAGTAGTCAAATCTGCCAACTGTGCTTCAAACTAAGTATCTCTTTCCCCTTTTTTAAAAAGCCAACAATTATTTCTAATAAGTCTCTGTGAGTAAAGGCTGACAACAGCGAAGATTAATTCTGTATAAAAGATAAAAATGATCCTACGAAAAAGATAAAAATGATCCCACGAAAAGGTATCCTGATGTAGAGTCATCTCATTCTAAGTAATCCCTTTGACTGAAAACAAACAAAATAGAATCCCTGATCAATTACCACCTCCTTCCTGTCAGACCAGGATTCAACACAGAATACTCCTTTATTCACTAAGACTCAAACACTAGCGAGAGAATACGCCTTCCATGTGGTGAATCATCTGGAACTAACCGCAATTTGGACTCCCCCCTCCACACACACACATGTACACACTACCCCTCATAAGAAAGCAGTCCAGTGTCCTGTTCGGTAAAACGTGCATGTTCCCATCACGTGTTGTCCCTACTACTGTCAACAGACTGCTCCTTTGTGGCGGCTGATTCCTGCACGTGAGCATGGTGTGCGCCCAGAGCAGACATGGGCAGGTGGCCCATGAAGACTGCCCCGCTACAGCTCTTCTGTGATAAAGGTCAGGTTTTCAATGGGCGACTTTAATCTGGGCGAGAGAGATGTGAGAAAGTGGAAAGGCAGTTTTACACTCTTTTTATAAAATCCGATGAATCCTTCAAACCACCTATGAAATAATCTCACTACGGAAGAAACACACAGCACTCATTTGCATTGAAATAAGTTTATTTATTTATTTTTTAAGTTGGGTAACAAGGGAGAACCTCAATGGTTGAAAGAAAAAAATGCTGGTATGCACGAAGACCTAAAAAAGAAAAAAAGAAGAGACATTATTAAAATGACACCAGGCAACAAAAATGTCATTTGAAAAGGCAGAGCAAATGGTTTTCTTTGAATGAGTATGTATGTGTGTTAGTTTAAAGTTCTTCCAATTTCTCCATAAAGAAAAAGAATTCTAACTATTGTTGCAATCCTGTCACATAAATCATTTTTTTGAATCAATAAATATTTTTAGAATGAAAAGAAGCACTTACAAACCACTGACAAAGGACTTCAGGTTCATGTTCTTGTCGTCTTTGTGGACATGATCACTTTTTTAAAACCATCTTTTCCAAATTGTAATCTCCAGGTCCGGGGTCAAATACTCTTACCATTTGGATCACTGTCCCTACCAAAAGAACACCAGGATATATCTTCTTCAGTCCTTGCCACATGAAACGGTAGCAGCATAAACCTTTAAACTTTCTTAACTTAGAAAACAATGACTTAACTCTTGCCGTTAGAGCTGTGATCTTCATCGTGAGCATGGCTCAGATACTTCATCTGCGATGAGGGGTGGTGCTCCTTCGTGCACCATCTATCTGGACCCCTTGGGGACCATTTGTTCTTCTTATAGTAGATGAGCAGTAATTCTGACAGCGGTCCTCAAATTCAATACTCTATCACCCAAAAGCAAGAGACCATCATCTTAGGGCACGCCTGCCTGGAGGAAAATCAGGAACAAGACCTCCTCACAGGTACCTTCAAGCCATCAGTGTGATGTAATGTGAAGAAAAATGTACCATCAATTTACTAATTAACTTAAAATATTATTTCCTGAGCAACTACTTCTTTGTTGGCACCATGCTAGGCACTGAGTTGGCTACAAAGCAGCAGGAACCTATTCAATTAAAGAGCATCTTTCTACCCATCTTCCGCCTTAAAAGCAAACATAAGTTAGAACAGAGTGAACCCACGAAGGTCAGAGCCTGTTTTAATACAGCCATCAAATATGCTGGAATTTGAAATGTTCCAATAACAATGCTTACTGGAAATAAATCACTATTAAGCTGTTTTGTCCTTTCAAAATTATCCTGGGAGCCAGTAAACATTATTCAAACTACTGACAGACTGGGTGTGTTAGGTCTGATGAACAAATCACGGCACACTGTTACTGATATTTAATTTGGAACATCCTCCTACCCTGCCTCCAACCAGGGGTTAAGTATCTTCATGTGGACAATGTCTTATTGCAACCAAATATTACTTTTATTTTATGGTAAGAGAAGGGGAAATCATTTTCTTTCCACCTTCAGAATACTACATTTACTCAACAAGACATTTAATGAACACCTGCTATGTACAAGCCATAGTGTTCAAAGCTGAGGTACAAAAAGATACAATGACAGCTAACATCTACCACCTGCTTCCTGTGTACAAGTTACTATTCCAGTGCTGTACACAAATGAGTTAACTTATGTGTGGCCCATAACAACCTGAATGACGTAGATCCTATTATGATGCCCATTTTACAGATGGAAACCATGCACAGAAGTCAAGCAGTTTGGCAGGGTAAGGCACCAGGCAAGTCACTAGGATGGACTGTGAACTGACCTCAGAGCTTGAACCCCTGCTAGTACATAATATTGCCTCTACTGATAAATGTGGTTTCTCCTGAGGAAGTCATTTCCGCTGGGCAGGTTTTCCTGAGACGGCATCCTCAATGCTCCCTGGCAAATGAAGGAACACAAGCTAGTCATATGGGTGGGTAAAATGTCCCAAGGCTGTGGTGATTGCTCGTCTGGGAAGCAAGCAGCAGGACTATGGAGGCAGCGCCCGCGCTAGGAGGCCAGAGGCACCGCTGAGGAGGGCAGTGGGCGGGCGGGCTGGCCGGGCAGTGTCCCCAAATTGCTAACAGCAGAGGGTACCCGCGTGCAGAGCTGGGGCTGGAGTGAGGGCAGCGGCTGGAAGCGGGGCTTCCTCAACAAGCGTGGGTACAAGAGAAAGGGATTCAGAATCTGCACAGGGGAAATCAGTGACCAACCCATTAAGGGAAAAAGACTCGGGGGGCTTGGGGGCTCCAGAGTGGGGTGTGACTGCCTCTCTCTCGCTCTTAGTGCACTAGAGCTGGTGATGCACAGAGCCACCAACTGCTGCCTCCTGCAACTCCAGCCCCAAATGCTATATGCATTTGGTATTCATGTAACTGCCCTTCTCCAAGATGCATGGTGTTTGGTTTGTAAAAATCAAGTCTCACAGCAGGTCAGGAAGTAAGTTATTTGACTACAAATTCAGAAAGAAAAGGAACAGAGTGCTATGGTTGGACTATGGCTAGAAGAGACTTCCGAGACACCCAGCACACTAGATCCAGATGTTGTGCCTCAGCCCTTGGAAGCATCAACTCTGAGAGGTAAAAGTGTGAAGCAGCGATAAAAAATCCATCCAGCATTTACCCCTAGCATGAACCTTTGAGTCTGCGACCTCCCTCAAACTATATGCCTTCTCCCACTGTCTCACGTAGAACAGCCAGAAATAAATGCAGGGCTCTCAAACTTGAACCTTTCCTCCTCCCCCTCATGGAAGCTGGCCAAGTTCCAGGGCTCTCTAAGCAAAAAAAAAAAAGCAGCTCAGGGACACCGTACTCGCCCTCGCTGACTGCTGAAATGTTCTCCAAAAGCCAGAAGCTTTACGTCCTAGCATATGACAAGGAACATAGGAATCGATTTCATTATCCATTGATTTAAACATTTATAACCACATTGTTAAGGACCATTTGTGATGAAAACACAAGTGGTTTTAGTTGATAATAAAGATCAGCTGATTAATGATTAACCGTTTAGTACTGGAGATAATCTACTGATGAAAGGACTTAAATAAATTTTTATAAATTTGTTACAAAAGGAACTACAGGCCTTAGGTAGGGCCAAACCTTAAGGGAGTCCCATGCTCCTTCCCCCGACAAATCTTTTCCCTAAAAGCTGTCAGCTTTTCCACACCTTTTCATTCACCCTAAAGACCCAGTATCAGGGCACATATTTTGGAGACGGTGGTGGGTGTCAAATATTTGCTTTAGTATTGCTGAATATAAATATCTATTAATATCCCTTTGTGCTTTAATTTTTAAAAAGATTTTAACAAATTTTTAGAAGATTTCATACACTTGACTTTAATGAATGCTACTGTCCCATAATATTACCTAAAATTCCACAAATATCCAAGGTTAAACTATTAAATCTAATGTGATTTCACCTTCAAATTACTTTTTCAGTACAAAGTGTGCTTATTTTAAATAAATATATTGACCCAAAAAGTGTTAAAATCCAGCTGTGCACATGCATTTCTTAGCTATATGCTGTGGTTTAGTGACATGTACATGGATCCTCTCTCCAACCAAGAAGCAGTCAGGTAAATGCCCAGTATTTTCTAGACTGGAAATGTTGATTGGTAGAGATCACATGCATGAATTATAAATTTTCAAAGATTTATAATAATTCAGAAAGTTATTTAATTTAAAAAGGTAATCAAAATGTTTGTCTTCCTTTTGATAATCCAAAAAGCACTTCAAATTTATATAAAATATATCTGAAGCCTGGCAATTTGGTTTTGCATCCTGTTTGTATAATCGGTTTTGAGTGAGAAATGTTTAAACAAAGACTGCAGAAATGAATCTGAAATATTACAACAGATGCTACCCATACCTTTTGAATAGGAAACCAGTACCTGAGTTGTAAAAACTATTTATTAATATATTAGCCAATAATACAAGGGAAAAAAGTCTGTTTCCCTGATTTCAACAAACTCAATTCCACAAGTGATCCGAGTTTTTCCAAATTTATACACGTGCCTTGCGGGTAACTTCCAGGCCTCCAGTTTTCATTTATAAATTGGTGGATGTGGAAAACTTAAATTCTCAGATAAAATATTTGGTAACAAGAGCCTATGTCTCATGCATACAAAGCACAAAGGTTGCAAATTCATCTTGAAGTTAGTATCTAGTATCTATTTAGGATATAGTTAATTATATTCATCTTTCACTCTAAATAAATATTTGCAATCCAATAATTCACTACAAAAAAAAAGCAACAGAATAAAAATGTCCCTACCCAGTGGGCTGGCTATTTGCACAAAGCCAACAAATCACTACTTAACAGAGGAAAAGGTTAAAAAAAGCTTCAATGTCCTCAGAGTCAACGTGGTCCTGGTGGTAGCACAGCTATATGACAAGACAGCTAAGGGCCCCCCCATCTTCATGCCACAGCCCTAGACACAAAGGGCCAGAGGCACAGGTAGCAAGTGGTCAAATCCTCAGTGAGGGGAGAGAAGACAATGGTTTTCATCTACTTGGAGAGCCTAGGCACTCACGGAAACAAATTAAGACTACATAGAATTTTGCCTTAAGTTCACCGCAAATGACTCCCCCCCACCCCTTTTTGCCTTTTATATAGTCCTGAGAGGAAAGAAGTTAGGAAAATGAAGTAGAAAGATACAATCAGCACATCTTGCTTAATAAGCTTAAATTATAGTAATGGAGACTATGCAGCAACATAGGAAAGCTCATTTGATATAATTTTAATGGAAAGAAGCAATATATGGATGTGTGATTTTAAAAAGGTATGTACATAGAGGAAGGCTAGACAGGGTATATACATACACAGTAACATGAAACTAGTTCTTGGGTTTGGAACAAAAGCAATTTTGGATCATTGTGTCTCTTCTCTATTTCCCAAACTGCCTGTAAAGTTATGTTGTCTTTATAAGGCAGTGGACCCAGTATTTGGCCCCAGCACATACAGCTAATTAAGGAAAATAAGATGTTGAAGAAATAAAACTACAGAAAAGGAATTTAGGTAACACCTTTCTAAGTGACTATTCAAGAGACTTGGGCTTTTTTTTTTTTTTTTTTTAACAAGGGAAGACCCTTTCCCACATGCAATAAGCTCCAAGAATCTCTGAGTATAAAAAGTTCTAAGAAATTTCTGTATCAGTCCTTTTTGATGGTCTCCTTTTCTCGAAACACGGCATGAGCAGGACATCAGCAATTCTAAACCTGAAAAAGTATCTTACTAACTACAGAAGAAACAACACAGGAATGAGATGCCCAGAGCTTTATGTAAGCCTCTTAGGAGACAATCTACATGTCTTTATTTATATAAATTAATTAAGGATGGCCACAGAATTTTTTTTTCTGTTGGAATGAACAGAGTCTAACAGCTCCACTTAGAAAAAAATGCTATCGTGGTAGAAAAATGGACACAAAGAGACGATCAGGGCAAGACTGTGACCCCGTAAGGAAGTCTGTGTGTGTGCACATGTTGCGTATGTGGATGTGTGTAAGTACATGCACACATCACATCATTTGCAATGTGTATGCAGCTGTCCATTGTAATGACACAGTTTTCCACTGTAACAAAAGACAGAGAGAAAACGTCTCTGTTTCCATTAACTCTAACATCACGCACACTCAGGGATGCCTTCCCACTGCATTCTGCCAGTCCACGGGCTCCCCTGAAGTTTTCCCTTGGTTACTGGCGACTTCATCTCTACCCCCTCAGAGAATCACATCTGTTTGTTTTCTCCCCCAGCCCTGGCCCTGGGTCCAGCTGTAGGCCCATGAAAGGCCAGTTCAGGAAACTGATTTCCCCTAAATACCTCTGAGAGGTTCTTTTTTGGGACTCGGGGCAACTTGGCTATCTCTGTAGCTGAAAATGGTACTTGCTGGTTGCACTTGACACCTACTTCTCTGGTTCTCACCTTCCTGATAGTCTACTTTTCAGTTACAGAACTGTTTACTTTGGCTTACAACAAGAGGGGCCCTCTCTCCTTCAAGTGTGTTTCCCCATTCTCTGCCTCCATTCATTTATTGTATTAAAGACTGAGAGTAAATATGCTCTTCTAGCAGCAAGAACAGTTCTCGGTCCTTCACCTTCTACCTCAAGTTAACAGAAGAGCCACAGGTTTTGTGATACCTCTAATTTGGGCAGTATCCACCCTCAAGTTAAATACTCTTTCTGCCGATAAAGTCTTAGAGAAGGCCAACACTCGAAGGAGAACAACTTCCCAATGTCTGGAAGCTGACTTTTAAACCTTTAACAGTAATGAAGCCACCTAAAAGTAAAAAAGTATATTTTTAAAGAGTTACAGGAAAATCATCAGTGGATGCTCAAAAAAATTACCTTGCTTAAAATCTTGAACCTTTCATCACCAACAAAGAATCATGGAAAACTAGAGCTCTACTCCTAAACCTTACTTAACGATCAGTTCCAGCTTGCCCTCCTCCCCCTTTCGAAAGCTTTTAGGACAACTGGTGCTCTCAAGTGGGTTACTGCAAAGCCGCCAGCCATGTCACTAATATTATAAACAATTACAATCACATGTGGGATGGGCATCTTAAACATGGGAAAGTCGAAGGCACATGCTGTACCAGAGACATCAAAATTAAAACTGTACTGAGGGAATGGGGCTCTCTGGGCACACTCAACTAAAGTCACAAAAGGTTACAGATGCCTGACTTATACCAGGATAATTCTGTATATCTGTCTATGACCCTGTATCCTTATTTTGGCCAAATCTCTCCTTTTCTAGCAGTTGAAAACTTTAATACCAAATATATTACCCAAAGGTTATAATTTAGTGTTGTGTCCTTAAGTGTCTAATGCCTTAGTGTCTTAATTTGTAAACCACTTTAAGACTTTCAGGAAAGTAAACAAACAAACAAAGAGTTCATGACTGGTGCTAAAGGAAAAACAATTCCACCCGGCTTAATAACAAGTTGGGACTCCAGCCACGAGTCATCAAGAATTCCTCAGTCCCTGAAGTCATAGGGTTTGGAGAAAATCCAAAAGGAATTTTGCTTTTTTAAATTCCTTATATTGCATTCTTATGGACTTCCTGTTCAAACCCTTGTGAGGCATTTTTATTATTCACAGTCACACACTTCCACCCTCATGTTGTTGGCTTCGGAGTTCCTTCCCCAAAGAAGGTGCACAGTTAAATTCCTGATGACATTTGGAGATCACCTGCCGCAGTAAATAGGTTGTGTCATTCACTGGTGTAACACGAATGGAAAGTTCTCTGCATGTTTGTTAACTTAAACTCCCTCCTGATTAGTCCACATACATGCTTCAGACACAATCCTAGATTTGCAGAAAATACAGACGTTTATTATCAATTATTCATATGGTCACATATCTGACGCATGTCTATATAATAATTTGTAATTGTTTATCAGTTATAGTTTACAAATAGCTGATCACTGTAGCATTTCAACTGCTTAGTGTCCCAGATCCCTGAGGGTAAACAGGTTACAAGCTGCTGCCCACGAGGAAAATTTTTACAACCTGATGAAAGGTTGGTGAATGAAAGGTGGACACCTTTATGGCAAACTGGCAAAGAAGGAAAAGTCCTCACAAATAAAAATTACCTTTAAATATTAGCCAAAATAAATACAGCTGAAACTAACCTATCACAGCAAAATTTAAAAACTTAATTCTAAGGATGACTGGGGGAGGGGGAGGGGGGAGGGGGACAGGAGAGAGGACCTGGGTAACCAGTTCCAAGCTTCCTTCTGCAATGATGAGACTTCTCACTGGGATTCTCTCAATACTTCCCACAATGCAAACCAAACAAGTTCAGATGGAAAAGTTTTTGTATAATATCTTGGATGACCTTGAGTCTAGATTTAGTCAACAAATGCTCATTGAGTTCTTCCTGTGTGCCAAGCGCTAGAACAACACACAATCCTGGCATTCGAATCGATCACAATGAGGCAGAGAGACAGAAATGTGAACTCTAACACAGTGTGAAAAATGTTATAACAGGGGAAGGAGAAAGTGCTATTTATGGGCACTGGGGGTGGGGGGATGGCATTGCTTTTTCCTGGGCAGGGCAGGAAGTCCTCACACAGGAAGCAGCATAAAATGGCAGGGTTTGAAGAACGAAGAACACATTCTGAAGGATGTAAAGACAATCTGGGGGAATCTGAAAGCGGACACCACACCCATTTTCCAGTTGCCGGCTTTGCCCCCAAACCTCTAGTTGTGACAGATACTGGGAAGCATGTGTCGAACAGATCTCCTAATTTTCTGCATTCTCAAAGGGTCTTTGCCCAACATAAACTTGAAACAACGTTAGAAAGCCAACACCTTGAGAACAGTCAGGTACTGAATTTAGGAGTCTAATTTTCCCTTACCTGTGGGCTTTTAGTAATGACATGCAAATTACTAAGGCTCTATGGGAAGTTAAACGCTTATTATACTAAGATTATTAAAAAAAAAAAAGTTGGAATCATTATGCACATGAAATATATCCCCTCCAAAGGAAAAACAATTCACTGTTCCTCCTTTACTGCTCGTCATCCTCTATGTTTTCTCCCTTTTTGTGGCTCCTCATACCTTCTACTTTTCCATTCTCTCAAGAAATGGTATCAGCCAAGCATTTCTGACTCCAGGGCACATGCTTACACATTCACACACAGTTTAAAAAATATAATACATGACTATTTTCAGTGCCAAATGTAGCTGTAACTATATATTTCTTTTGGACATGTTTTATGTTATAAAGCATGTAAATACTTTTTCTCCCTCAAGTTTTCCAGAACTCTACTGGCAGTCTTTTTCCAAAGCATTGAGTACAATTTCCTGAATAGATAGTCAATAAACTTGGTTGTCGAGAGCTCACTCACCTTCTCCCAACATAGTCTTTGAAAATAATTTCATCTCCTTCCAACCAAAAACACCTCTGGCTTCTTTTATGTGCTTATTTCCCTATAGAGGTATTCCATTTCTCACCCTAAATTTCTGCTTTTCCTTTCTGTTATCACATCTAAAATTCCTGCGTAAGGCCAAAAACTATGTTTAGTGATAACCTACTATAAATCAGCCCACATTGCCCCTTGGATAATAAATCTTTTGTCCCAATCAGCAAGAAATGAAGTCAGTAATCTTTCTGAGTTCCACTTGCTCATGTATAGATATCCCAATTAACCAGTTTAAAAGCCAAAGCACTTTAATTAGAATTGTTTTTTTCAAGTATAATAAAACTGCACAATCTTTACTTGTTAAGAAGTCATTTTCAGTTTGCTGATCTACAGAGTAGATAGTATACTTAATTTGCTTCAACTGCAAGTTGTTTTCAGCACATAACACAATGCAAAGTATTCTTTGTAGTGTGCTCTTAGCAGCTGTACACACACACACAGTCATCCTCTATCCAAAGATATGAAGTTACCTACATCTTGAAAGAAAGAATTATCACAGCTTATTGTCTTTCAAAGTCACATCTGTAAGCGTACCAGGAGCCCAGTTGCTGATGCTACAAGATATTTTACCATCCTGGGCACACCTTTTTAGGCTAGCAAGTCCACCACAACCATGTGAAGAACACTGTATTATGAACTTTTACCACTTGCTGACCCATATTATCATATTCCACAGAATCAAATGAATCTCACGTACTGGCGAACACGTCCCCTCCAAACATTTCTACAGAACTCCTCTCTGCTATCCTGTTAGTGCAGACACCGTTACTGGAAGAGGTCCTCGCAGAGGATTTGATGCTTGGCACCAGCTTCTCTTACTAGTTGGGTTACCAATAGCTGGAGAGCTGCATTCAACCATGCTGGGAAGAATGTGGAGGCAAATGGAAAGAATGCTGGAAAGCAAGCCTTTCAGGGTGCTTGAGATACAGCTTACCCTGGGTCATGGCAGGGATTCACCGGGGAAGGAGGGCCAAAGCACAGCACAAAGTCATGGGCATGAGAAGTACCAAACAGACCTTCTAGCACAGACTCTGGTGGCAGCAAACACACACTGAACACCCTGGCCACTTCCAAGAGAGAAGTGTTCTAGAGAGAAGGCCCTAGGCGTTCACACCGTCATTACTGCCCCCACCCCCAAGTTTAAAAGTTCTTAAGTTCTCAAGCTAATATGCACCAACCAAGCAGGAAGAAAACCAAATAAAGACCTATTGATATACCAAAGAAGAGTAGAACAGAACCTAGTTTTTTCAGCAAAAGCTCCGATTAGTAAATGAACACCAGCCACCCCTCAATGGCTATTTCAGACACCACCATTAATTAGCTATCCAGAAATCTACCCTGGAAGGACAGACAGGATACGATCCGGAACAGGATTTAACTTCAGTTATCATCAAAGAAAGAAAGAAAGAAAGAAAAAAAAAAACACAAACAAAAAACAGAGCAAGCCACAGTACTCCACAACCCAGAAAGGTTTTCGGTTAAACAACATAAAATGTCTATCCAGTTATTAGTAATCTCATAGTTAAAAACAAAAACAAAAACAAAAAACTTTCGGAGCAAAAAGCAAAATATCACCGAAAACTAAAAATGAAACAAGTTCACACTGCTAAGGATTGGTGGCTTAGGTAATTGAACTGAAAGTGAGAATCACAGAAGAGATCTACATAATAATTAGCTGCTGAGTTTTCTCCAGTCACATACTCCCAAATGGAGTATTTAGCATTCAGCAGACTTATTAACGAATAAATGCCCGACTGGAATTAACTAGCACCTCATTCTGGAAGGCTGCTCTTGGCAAAAATGTAATATCCACAAGGCAAAGCAAACTGATTGCTGGTGTACACTGCAGGTTGGGCTGGGCGTCCCATTCTTTGGAAGAATTCACATTACATCAAGTTTCAGAGCCATGCACGGGTCCACACCACCTGGACAATATGCAAAGGATGGGTGGGGTTTCTAGACCCCAAGAGACAACTTCCTGAGCTTCACAGCTGGCCTGTTCTTGAAATACCGTCAGGGTAGACTTGGTGTCTCACAGACACGCAGGGCTTCCTGCTCCCGGGGCTCGCGGCACACAGAGGTAACCTGGGGGGCTGGCAGGGCATGCAGCATGTCCCTCTGCAGAGACTCCTCAGCTCATCCTCCCGGTGTGAGGCGCCCAAGGGCCACATGGGCCAGTACCCTGGCCACCCCCACCCAACCCTCACATGCAAGGACTGCTATGTTTCTTTAAATCCAGCCTGCTCCTGAAGGAAACTCCCTGGCAAGTGAAAACAGCCGCAAAGGTAAAAGAATGCTGGGAATTTGGCTGCCGCCTGCAATATTAGGAAGAACAGCAATTACTCAACTCTCTCCTAGTGTCAGAGGCAGAAATGAACATGTGAATTTGGGCAAGTTTCGGCCTGTCTTTGCTCAAGCTTCTCCCCTTGTGGTAGCTGTCACCTACCTACTTCACAGTCATCGTAATTAATGAAGTAAAGGAGGGAAACGGAGAAAGAGTGAAAGCAGCAGGCCAGCCCATTCACAAAAGAGAGGCATAAATTCTACCCCGAATCCAGGCTGGGCCAACAGTCACCATGGCTTAAAGACTGCCAGCATCTAAAGACGTCAATAATGTCCCGATCACTGTGTTTTGCCCTCTCCACCGCTTTGCAATAAAAAGAACTATGTGAGAACGCTTGATCTTTTCCTCCAAGCCCTTCCGCCGACAGCCCTTGGCAAGGAGTCCTGTAGACACGACCACTTCTCCCTTCCTTGGCTCCGCAAACACAAGGTAATATTTGACTCCTGTGCCCCACTTCTAGGTCGTAAAAAACATAGATCTTATGACCAGAAAGGCCTTAAGATATCATCAGTTCAGTTCCTCTGCCTTCAGGTAGGCAACTACCTAATTCCCTTTAGATAAAATTAAGGCAACATCAAGGGAAGTTGAGAAGGTTTTATTTGAGTTACTGAGCTACTAAGGGATGAAAGCAGATCTGAAAGCATGGCTACTTTGTCTCCTGTGTCACGGTACACTCTCACATGCAAGAATGTTGCACTATTTCTTTCTCTGAGCAGCCTTAAATCCTTCCTGTCACAAACTGGTATATATATGAACCCATTCATTCTTTTGATTAAAACATGGAAATTTGGGGCACCTGGGTGGCTCAGTCATTAAGCGTCTGCCTTTGGTTCAGATCATGATCCCAGCGTCCTGGGATGGAGCCCCGGGTCAGGCTCCTTGCTCAGCGGGAAGCCTGCTTCTCTCTCTCCCATTCCCCCTGCTTGCGTTCCCTCTCTTGCTGTCTGTCAAATAAATAAATAAAATCTTTAAAAAAAAAAAAAAATAGAACATGGAAATTTTTTGGCCTTTCATTTTTATGTCACAGACAGTGGTAATAAATTTTCCTGAGATCTGTCTGAAATAGAAGAACTCAGTAGTTCTGAAAAACATACAATCTTCCTCAAACCATTGAAACATCTCTCTACTTTGGTTTTCAGAGACAGAACTATTTATCCCTTTTTCCTCATGCAGAATGTAAATGTCCGTGTCTTTAAAAAAGCAAATGTGCCAACTATGGAGAGTGAGGAAAAAGGGGAAACCATGTGAAGGTTTTCCAGATCTACATTCGACCAGATGATGGAATGTTCTCTCTCTGCAGAATTATAAACACACACTGAGGGTACTGAGCACCTACATCCCGTATGTATGGTTCCTCACATGTGATGGGTCTGAAGTGGTCCAACTAATCGTTAAGATGAAAAGTCTAGCTCAGGTCAAACTTCCTTATGATAGCTTTACCTTATTTTGGCAGGTCTTTTAGAGTCTTAAAAAAGAAGTATCACAACTCTCCAATGTTGATATGCCTTTTGTTTTATCACAGCTGTGAAACGTTTTGCTTGTGGCCTTTGGATAAGAAGCTAAATAAGTTACCTCTTGTAGACCCAGGACTTTGCAGGCTCAGGTTTCATTCTGCCCTGCCAGAAATTCCTTTCTGTTTTGAATCTGAGATGTTTGTTTATGGTTTTTGTTTTGAAATGCTAAATAAGACAGGCAGAGTCTCTAGTTACAGCCTATATCTTTTTTTTTTTTTTTTTTTTACCTTGCTATAGCCAGAGCGGCTCCTTGTTAAGGACTAAGCACTTCCCTAAAATTTCCAAAGAGCAGATTCTTCAAATTATCTTCTCAGGAACTTGAAACATAAAATAACACCTTAAAATATAATTAACACTTAATTTTTGTTCTTAAATGTTCATAAGACAAATGTTCCCAGGTGATTCCAAATTAGGGTGCTATTTTTGGATTTGACAAGCACATACTTAAACAAAACCTTGAAGTTTCAAAGTTTAGCTCATCTTGCTTGTAAGTTACCTATCTGAACACCAGCGCTCTTGATGAAAGATAGAGGCACTACAATGACAGGTCCTAAAAGAGTTTCGGGAAGAAAATTCAATTTCTATTGTGTGATAGTAAGGTTTGGTTGTCAAGAAGAAAATAAAAAAGAGTTAGAAACTATTGATTGCAAGGATTATATCTTCATCAAGTTCTTTCTCCTTGTTCCCTAAGAGCCAGTATAAAGCATTTGCTTTGTGAGTCCTCAGCCCATATTTACTGGGTAAAAATGACACACATTTGCAGGCATGGAGGCAGCGCAGCAGTTCTGTCTTCCTAAAGTGGGGGCCGCACCTACCGCAGGAGCTAAAGAGACAAGAACTCAGGTATTTTAATTCTAGGCATTCTTTCCCAGCCTTCCACTGTAGTACAAAGATGCTGCAGCGAAACTACAAGGCAAGTCCACGGGAAAGCCGTGGTATTAGTCCACAGGAAGGATGGCTGGAACCCACAGGATCAAGAAAAGCCATGCAGATGTCCTCTGGGCGGCACACCATCTCCTGCTCATTCTTCACCTGCCCTTGTCTTTGAGCCGGCTGGGATGGCGGCTCCATCCATCCTTCCTTCCTTCCTTCCTTCCTTCCTTTTGTAACTGCAGTGATCCCAGCCTTGCCCTGGTGACACTCCTGGGGTCCCCCATGTCTCCAGGGATGCCCTGAAACCCACAGAAAACTTCTAACAATAAAGGGAAATTTAATTTGCTTCCATTAAACCACAGGCCATCAATATTAAGATAGGTCACCTTTTAAAAAGTCTTAGTTTGAAATAGCCCTCTGGTACTAGGAACACGAACCACAAAATCAAGCAAATGTCCACATTCTGCTGAAACAGCAAAGAGGTTAGGAACTACAGCAGTACTAGACTCGAATGTGAAGGGGCTGTGTGTCACAAAGTGCATTTTTTTTTTAACTTCTATATAAAGCTAACAAAGAAGAAAATGAAATTCAGGGTAACAGAATGAAAATTAGAATTAACATTATTTTTTAAAAATCTATTTGGTGCCAGGAATTACACTCTACACACACCCACACACACATTATCTATGTGATTTTATATATCTATGTATGTGTTCCAAACCTCATTACAGCATCTACTTCACAGAAAGCTGCAAGTATTCCATTTTTACAGACTAGGAACCCGGAGCCCAAAACAACGAAGCAAGTCAGTTGTTCAGTTAAAAAATAAGAGCTGAGGTTTGAACATAGGTTTGTCTAGTATCAAGACCCATTTTCTTTTTCCTAAAACATCCTGCACAGAGGAGTGGGAAGCAGAAAGGAAAAGAGCACACCCTCAGACCTTGGTTGGCGCCACCCCCCTCCCCCCACTAAATCCTTCCTGGTGGTTAGAGTTAGAGCCCCTCTTAGTTGCTCTTGAGATGCTCAGCACTTTTCTCAGGGCTTTACAGCTGTAAATAACTCTTGGATATAAGCGTCTCTGCTATCTGCCATTAGACCATGGCCTCTGTGAAAGGGGGGTCCCTATCTTATTTATTTTGGCTGACAAATAACTAAAATAGCAGGTAACATTATCAGGTCTCATAGGCCATGCTCTGTTCTATGGACTAGCTTTTTGCTCCTTAAAGTGTGGTCCCAGGATCAGCAGCTTTGGCATCACCAGGGAGTTTATTAGAAATGCAGAAACCCAAGCCCCACCCAGACCTACTGAATCAGGACCTCCGTGCTCAATGAGATCCCCAGGTGATTTATGTGCACATTAAAATTTCAGTACAGTTTTATCTCATTTAAGCCTCACAACAAACGCACATGCTACCTATTACTATTTACCAAGAGGGAAACTGAGGCTTAGAAAGGCAGCATCATTATAGTGTAGCACAAAGACCAGACCCATAGCAGCTGCTCAGTAAATACCTGTGGGCGGAAGGACAGCAAGGAAACAGGTAGGAAGGAAAGGGCTGGGTAAACGTTTGACCTCTAGTTCTGTCTAGTTTGTACAAACTTCAGCAGCAGGTGGGCCTGGGGTCCCAAAGCAGGTGAGCTGCAGCAACACAAGCTGCCTCCTTAGCTCATCAGGTCAAATCCTGTGGGGAACAGCAGTGGGAACACTCCAGGAGCTAGAGGCAAACTCTTCCTCCAGAATATAATGTGAAAGAAAATGTACAGTCCCAATTACAGTGAGGTTAGGTGCCCTCTTCTCCCCCAAATGAAATATGAGCCCACAGATAAATGGTTACATTTATAACTCCCATGACGTAATGCAAAAAATTTCAGGTTCCTCCCTCTTTATTTTTACCCAAAATATACAAATGATTTAGACAAAGTTTAACAAATGGACATCTGAAGAAATGCAGCAAATAGCTTTAGAGGCCCTTAAATAAGTTTTTTACTTATGCACTTATGGTGTTGGGGTAGAAGAAAAGAGGGGACCTGAGCTTGATAATTTGCTCCTTTTCTAAGAGCCCAAACTCCTTAACTACTGATAATCCTTACTCGGGTAGAAGAGGATTAAGCAGAACAACAGAATGCACCCATATCAAGTTGTTTTACTTACAGTGGTTGGTACCTTTGTTGTTATTAAGTGTCACTGCCAGTCACTCTTCCAAGTGCTTCAAAGCAATTCATTCACTGAGTCCTTACAGCAACCCTATTATTAACCCACTATACAGACAGAAAACTGAGAGGTGCAGAAGTAGATGCACAGATTTGACCTCAGAAACCAAGTTTCTAACCATGACACACTTTTATCAAGGTGTACGTCTTTTGCACGGGGAATTAATTGGGGCTGGGGAAGGGAGGTAAGGAATTGAAATCTGTTTGTTTTGTAAAAGAAAAAAGGATCTTTTAACATTTTTTTCCACGTAGTAATAGTAACAGGTAGCATGTGTGTTTGTTGTGAGGCCCAACATGAACTCTTAGAAATGTTAACTTTGAGGGCTTTCTTAAATTTAAGTCTATACAACCACTCCTCTGACCAGAAGACGGAGGAGGTCCTGTCGAAGCACAGACCAGGCTAACTGGCCAGACAAGCAGCAGGGAATGGCTGAGATGGAAAGATGCCTGATATAAAGGGACACCTCTCAGCTCACTGCCCACGCTCATCTGCCTAAGTGGAACAAGCTAGAACACGGAGAAAAATCACTCTGGAAAGGAAACTTGCCATTCTGAACCACAGCTAGTAAGGCATTAAGAATGCAGCCTCATTCTCAGATGTTGGGAAACACTCTGATGTATGTTGCACAGGCTCTAAGAAGAATGGGTAGGATCCCATCCCCCAGCAAAAAAAGAGCTCCTATTCATACTTTTAAACCTAATCTGAATTCAAATTCTCCTTTTCAGCTTTGCCACCAGACCCTGAAAAGATCATCTCAGATGCTGCGATTCCTAGAACAAATTTTAACCACCTACTTCACTCAACAACTAAACATATACACACTTGCAAAATCATTTCTACCTGGCTTGAACCCGTACTATTATGTAGACTTTTTAAGGTCTTGCTGCCTTATTCTTTATTGAGATGAAAAGAGTGTAGAGGAGGGGCGCCTGGGTGTCTCAGTCCATTAAGCATCTGCCTTCAGCTCAGGTCATGATCCCGGGGTCCTGGGATCGAGTGCTGAGTGGTATGGCTCCGAGAGCCTGCTTCTCCCTCTCCCTCTGTCATTCCCCCCACTTGTGCTCTCTGGCTCACTCTATCTCTCTGTCAAATAAATAAATAAAATCTTTAAAGGAGGAAGGAAGAAAGGAAGAAAGGGAGGAAGGGAGGGAGGGAGGAAGGAAGGGAGGGAGGGAGGAAGGGAGGGAGGAAGGGAGGGAGGAAGGGAGGAAGGAAGAAAGAGAGGGAGGAAAGGGAAGGAGGAAGGAAAAGAGTATAGAGAGTAGGGAACAAATTTGAGAGGTCCCCAAGCTCCCCAGCTGCCCTCTGCCTCAGCAGAAGGCCTGGTACAGAGCAGGAAATCAATGAAAGAGTGACTGATTTCTATGCAAAGACAAGTCAGATCTCTGAAAATTCAGCTTTGGAGAAGTCAACCGCTGAGAAGGAAGGCTTTCAGTTTGTTACTCATGCATGCTTGGCTAGTCTAGTTTCCTCTTCGAATAATTAATTGAGCTGTACTGGGGTGTCTCGAAAATCCTGATATCGCCTGTGCCACATCCGGAACACAGTATTACAGGAACCTGCTTCACCAAACACACCTGGCCTTCCATCCATCATACCATGGCTCATCTGACGGCGTCCACATTCTAAAGCAGCACTGCTATCCTGCCATGTTCCTGCCGTCACCTGAAACATGTTAAACACACCCACATTTTTTTCAAGAATTTCACAATTAATGTCTGGAATGCATTTTGGATTATTCTTCAAAGGATGACACAGTTGCCCGAAGATGAATTCAATATTTTTCCTTTCTCCCATTTGTCATTCTTTGGTCCTCCCACTCCCTTATCTTTTTAGGGTCATCTACTTACTCCTCCCAACTCCATAATGCCTGTCCCCAGCACCCACAAGCTGTTCCCTTGTTTATCCAAGGCATCGCTTCTAACCAAGCTGCACAGAACACAGAAACCTGCATGCACCATTTCACTAAATACCTATCGCTAGACACAATGCCCACAGTTTAAGGATTCTTCATAAATTAACCTGTTCACAACTGCACTGCCAACATACCTGCATGTGGATTCTGCTGGTCACTGTTAAGCATGAATTAATGGCAGCAAATATCTCTAGATGTGCTATTTTTGCCTTTCTGGTACTATGCAATTCATTTGCCCTTTGCCAAGTGTTTTATGTGACTGGATTCCTGAATAACAGGATTCTGCAAGCTTGAGAGTCAAAGCGAAGGTCACCAAGTCCTGTCATTTATGTATGCGCAGTGAATAGTCTCTCCATATTTTGTCAATATTTACTTCTGGGAGGAACTAATTATTTCCTTGTTTACTTGCATTGGTTTCTCTTCCCATACCCTAGTATCATAATTTTATAGGCCCTCTGCTGGCTTTCTCTATGAGCTCATTCCACCTGAAGACTTTTGAGATGGGAAGCAAAACACATTCCTCAAAAATGAGGAGTCCTGGGTGTTTCAAGTTTTCAAATGCCAATACAGGAGTATTAACTTTGCCCCTCCCCTCTTCTTTTTAATTAGTAAAATTAAAATGCATGGACTCTTGACTTCAAGTCCTACATTTCAGAGCAATGAGAGGAAATCCGTGTGGCTTGTGCATTAACCAAACGGGTTTGGTTTAGGAAACAAACCTGCCTCCTGCAGCCTGACCTCAGATCCTCCATAAATTCTTTTCCAAAGAGCCATCATCTCTATTCCCGACTCAGTTTTCCAGGGTTTTGAAAAGAAACTATAACCTTCTAAAGGCAATAGATTCAGAATCCAACACTGTTTGCTGTAAGCACCCACCACATAACCACAGTATGGTTTTCCTCCTCACTGTCCCCATGAAAACTAGGTGGAAGGAAAAGTTAAAATACCTGGGAGAAATAAAAGGACTGTGTTTTGAAGGAGATAGTTTGGTGGATGCCATGATAAAAAACACGGAAAGTTCCATAAAGACGAAGCTACTGAGTAAATATGCAATGGGGGACAAAAAAGTTGGTACTTGTCTATGACAGTGATCACCTGGCTCCAATACATCAAAGTCCTCAGGGCCGAGCCACTCAGTAATGTCTGCCAGGTTCCAAGTCACTCTGTCCTCACAAACTGTCAAACTCAAGCCATCATGTGCCTGTTTACTATGTACAGAGAGAAGGCTGCTCATGCCCCCCCCACCTTGCCCCAACCCCTCACAACAGAAGCATCATGTACTATTCCACATAAGAGGGAAAATGGTCCTCACCCCCATCTCAAAATAGAATCCTCATGGTACCATCAAAACCTTCTTCCTAGAAAATCCCGCTTTGGTAATTTTTCAACTCTGTCTTTGATCTCCCATCCAGTCTTCTGCCTCAGGAGTTCAGAATTCAAACTTTTTCTCTAGCTTCTAGGTGATTTACCTGGAGGCAGGCAGCCCAGCCAAGGAACAGGCCGCTTGGGAAGTCAGAAACGGCCACAGGGACTCACCTAATGAGTGGAAACAGTAAAGAGACTTGTGCCCTCCTGGGGGCCAAAAAGCACTTTTTTAGACTGCGAGAGAGCAGAAAAAAACTTTAGGTACTTGGCTCTATGGTCAGTTTTTAAAATGCACTTAAACCAAAAATGTATTTTATTTAAAAAGAAATTATTTGGTTGATAATCTAAACAACGCTGAAAAGACCAACTGTACATGTATGTCACGTGACTCACAGGGCACAACTCTTCACATTATTTCATCTTTCAGAAAATATTTTTTCTTCACTATTCTTTCTATGGAGAAGACTGTTTATCCATTTGCTCAATACACATTTATTGAGAGCCTACTATGGGCTGGCATGCTTTCAAAACCTAAGACAGTGAGCCACAGGTTGGCAGGGGTCCACCTTTGCTTCTGATTTATCTAACTCATTATGTGAACCACAGTTAAAAAACATGATTTTTTTTTACCACAAAGTCAGAAAGGAGAGTAACACAAATAAAAACTACTGCAATTTGGCAAACGGAACAATGTAACTGGTATTTAATTTATGTCCTCCAAAGCCGGTAGATTAGTAATAATAATATATCTATACATGCAATAGGATTTCTCAGTGTAGGCAATTAAATGTTTTCAAAAACAGTTTTCATTAACAGATACAACCAGTAGGGGTCATTTTAGTGCAAAAATTGCAACGAAAGAGACTTCAACATGATTAAAATATATCAGTTCCTAGTCACGTCACTTATAATAATCGTGTTTCAGTGTGTGAATTTCTCAATAAAAATGCAAACTGAAGGAAAGACTAGCCACTGAGAAGTTTCTTGCAAACTAACAAAAAAGAGTCCGCACCTTCTATGTAATTACTGACATTTAAAGACTCCTCTAATTTTATAAAAAGAAAAAAAAAGGTTATCCTATGTTTTCCATAAATTTTGTGGTCAAATGAAAATACTTGAAATTTCAGACAGACGATTGACAGTATCTGTGTAAATCCAAACACTGTATCATGACAGGTAGCTGTGTTCTTACTTTGGTTTAATGGATTTAGAATACAACTTGACGGCTGCTTTTAGAATTCTAAAAAGATTAGATAAAAAGAAATGCTAAGCGCCCAGTTTTGGCAACTGAAAACAGTCCTGCTAAATGAAAAGTGTCACTAGAGAACGCTAATGGAGATATAATCATGGAAACAAGTACTTCCAAGCATCTTCGAGGCTAATACCAAGTGCATGGGGTGTTACCAGAAGAAATCAAACTAAGAGGGATCGCATCATTTCAGAGGAATGAAAAGCTCACGACAAACTGCCAAAATAACTCTATACCGTGATACTGGAAGACTGGTGCCAAAACACTCCATTCCCGTGCGAGCCCCCAGCTCCACACTTCCTTCACCAGCAGTACATTGAGAAGAAACAAAACAAGGGTCAGAATCGTTAAAACCTCCAAAAGTCCTTCTCAGAGCATAGCAGTTTCCACTGCAGTTACCCTTCTTTCATGTTGCTTGTTCTTTTTAGATTTATGGGAGGCTGGCTTAAGTAAATTATACACTCCAAGTGGCAGGGTTCAAAGATGCATCTTTGAGTCCAACTCATTCAGAATTCCCCAAATCAAACACATAAAATTGTATTGTATCAGAAGTTAATCTCCTGGCCATTTCTTCCTGATGTGAGAAATAAAAACACATGTATTAACATGGGACTTGACACCAGTTCAGAGGCTTTTGTGTTTCAGGCAAATAAACTCTTCTCGCCCAATGTCCTAAGGGTGCAGCAGGGCAGGGCCCCTTCCCTTTGAGAAGAGTTCCCTTCACTCCATACTGCCCACTAGCTTCCAAACCAGAAAAGCCGCCTTGATTTTCCAGAACTGTCCAAACTCTAAAAGGGGTAAATAAATGTGTGTGTATTTAAAGAAAATCACAGAATTGAAGTCTTTTAATAGACCCATTTTATCCTTAAGATTGCCACCTTCTTTTTCAGTACCTCGGCACGATAAATAAACACATGCACACAGAAGGATGCCTCAGAAGAAAACCTTCTCTGGTGTGCTGAGTCTGGCTGTGAGTGGTAAGGAAGGGCCCAGCTCAAAGAGCGACAGGTCGCTCCTCCTTGCCGCTCGTCCAGAAGGCAAGCTGCTCTGCACCAGGATGCCCCGGAACAGCATCATCACCCCGACGTCAGCCCGAGCAGGGATCCCGCTTCTAACTGGTGCTCACCGAGTCCTGCCCAACAGCCAAATAAAAAGAACTCACTGCCCCTCTCTCTAGTCCCCAAACCTGACCAAACACCCGGAGGCCGAGGCAGGCGGGCAGGGCTCAGGGCCGACACCCGCTCACAGGGGTCCACCCAACCAGCGGAGGCTCACTTCTCCCTCTGTCAGTCTCCACACCCAGGTGCACAATGCTTCGTGGAGAAAACAGGAGAACAGCCTTCGCTGTCAAACAAAAACAGAAGGAACCGGCAACACGCTAGGAAACACGCGGATATCTGATCTCAAAAAAGCAGCCACGAATAGTCAGCAACAACTTTTCACTCCTAGGTGCAACACCCCCCCACCCCCCGCCCCCATTCAGAAAAGCAAGCCTTTGACTGTTTTCAATAGGCAAATAAATGAGTAACCACCGTATGTAACTTCCCCTGGGCTGACATATTCCGGAGCTGAAACTGATTTACATGCGAAGGAGGAGGAAGGGGGTGAAGGAAGAGAGCAAGGAAAAAATAATAAAAGAGTCACACAGGGAGCGTGAGCTGAAGACACGTCTCCTCGCCAACAGAAAAGGGACTTTCGAGATCGGTGTGCAGCACTCGGCAGCACACTGCGCTTGTGCGGGGAGGGCGGCAGGGGCCGGACTCCCCGAGGGGCTCGCGACAGCCTCCGCAGTGCCCCCTGCCCGCGGCGCCCCCACCTCGGGGCGCGGGGCCCGCCCCACCCCCCGCAGTCCCAGCCCGAACAGCCACACGTGTGCGGGTCTCGGCGCGGCCGCCCCCACCCGCCCGCCCCCACCCATGAAATCCACCCTAGCCCGAGGCCGGGCCAGAGCCCGGGGAAGCGGGCGAGCGGGAACCAGGGTACGCGGGGGCCCTCTCCCGGGGGCGGTGGCCCCCTCCTCCCGCGGAGCCCTCTCTCCTCGGGAAAGTCTCGGCCAAACTTTGTTCGGCGCAGCCAGGTGGGAGGGGGCCCGCGGCGGGCGGCCGTACCTTCGCATACGCCCACTTCGTACTCGGTGATGGAGTCGCCATTGAGCGGGGGGCGGATGACACAGCGCAGCCCCCGGTCGCAGGCTCCGTGGAGCCCGTAGGCGCCGCCGCAGCTCTCGTTCCTCTGCCGGGCGCACATGTAGCAGCAGCCGCAGACGCCCTGCACGATGCTCCCGGGGCAGCTCCTGGGCTCTTCGCACTTGGACTCGTCGCAGGGCAGGCAGACCAGCGCCCGGGTGCCGGAGCGCGCCAGCAGCAGCAGCAGCCCCAGCAGCCAGACCAGGAGGTGCCCGCAGCCGGCCAGCCCCCTGCCCCCCGCCACCAAGTACATCCTCCTGCGCCGCCGCCGCCTCCTCCTCGCAGCCGGGCCGGGAGCGGGGCGGGCGTCCTCCCCTGCGCGGGGCACACGCGCCGCCGCCGCCGCACCCGCAGCCCGCGGTCCTCGCCGCCCCCCTCGGGGCCCCCGGGGCGCGCCTCCCCTCGCGGGGCGAGGCCCCCGCCCCCCGCTGCGGGCCGCGCCGACCCCGAGCCCACTAGCGTTGGCGCCAGCGGTGGCTTCCCTTCTTCCTCCTCCTCCCGGGAGGGAGGGGGAAAAAAGAAAAAAAGTTTCCTCCCGGCAGCTCCGGTTCAACCCAAACTTCTGGCGGCGGCGGTGGCGGCGGCTGCGCTGGGCTCCAGCCCCGGCTGGCGGCGCCTCTTCCCTCTCCTCCGCCGGTTCGGCCGGCCCCGCGGCGGTGGTGGCGGCGGCGCAGCCTCCGGGCCGGTCCCCGCCTCCCGAGCCGCCGAGTGGGCGCGGTGGCGCAGCAGAAGGTCCGCGGCGTCCACTCCGCGCGCCCCGCTCGCCTCACTCCTGCGCGGCTCCTCCGGGCGCTTGTTTATGGCTCGAGCCTCCGCCGCTCGGGCTGCGCCCTCCCCCATCCTACCTCATCCCCCAGACCCCGCCCCCCCCCCCGCGCGCCTCTCATTGGCTGCCCCCCCCACCCCTCCCGGCCCGGCCGGCCCCCTCCCCCGCCCTCCCTCGCGGGCTGCCGGGTCCTTCCTCCCTCACACGCCTCCTCCTCCTCCTCTTCCTCCTCCTCCGCCTCCGCCTCCGCCTCCTCCTCTTCCTCCTCCCGCTCCGGCTCCTCCGGCTGGAGCCCGGCGAGCCGAGCCGGCCCTGAGGCCGAGCCTTCGCGCGCCTCCCTCGCCGGGGCTCTGCGGGCGCGCTGCGGCTTGGGCTCGGGGCGCACACCGCGGGCAGCGAGAGGCGCGGCGTGCCGGGCGATCGCAGGCTCCGCGGCCACCGTGGCTGTGGCCTGGGCGCCCCGAGGGCGAGCCGGCTGCCCCTACTGGGCCGGCTTTGAGTTCGGAGAGTGGCGGGGACCGCCGAAGCTCGGGGCCGACGGGGTTGCTGCAGCCTTGGCTGGGGCACCCGCCGGATCCAAAGGGAAGCGAATGCACGGAAACCTCCGCAAATGGATGAGAATCCATCTTCCACTCGAGCTGGGGATAGACTTTGTGAAAGATATTATGTAATGGAGTCTCGGGAAGCTCGAGACGCCTCCAGCGAAGCTGCTGGTGAATTAATTAAGTGCTTTAAACGGTCTAGGTAAATATTCCGCAGGGGGTGGGGAGGATGGTTGAGGACTGCTGTAGCTTGAGTTGAATTTTGACTGTCCACATCCTGTGTGTCTGGTCGCTCTGCCGTCTGTGCCGAGGTGCTGTTATGGGAGGGGGTGAATGGAAAGTAGCAGAGCTGAATTTCTCTCCCTTGAGTAAGGCCGAATACTGGATTACTACAAGTCTTGACATGATTGGACCCGTGTTTCTCGTGCATCATTAATGTCATCTGACGTTGCCCTGTTCTTTCCCAAGCTCCTGGACAGAAGTGATGGGTTTCCTTCTTTTTTCCCCCCGTTTATTTGTTTATTGTAAATATACTGTAAATATATTAACAAAGAAGATGTGTGACAAATGTTATTTGTGAGAACCCCAGTGAAGAAGTAACTGAAGTGATGCAAAATGCGTTGTGCGGAGATTGTTTCTCTTCTGTGACTGTCAGAAAACGTTCGGAAATGACAGGCTCTGTAATGACCCACCATTCACAGGATATGTACCAAGGTCAATAAAATTCGTGAATTAACAAAAAGTGACTTGCATCGTGTGGGGGTGTGTGTGTGAAAAAATCAAGTCCTGTGGCAGGTGTGAGGTGGGAATGGGCAGCGGACCTTCTGATCCGGAATAGTCTGGTTCCAGAAAGGTGGCAGCCAAGTGGATCCTGAAAATCGTGACTAATGAACCAAAAGTTAATAGCACAGAATTGTAAGGAGAAAGGAAACAAAGATGCCTTTGAAATCCTCTGTCTTCGGAACAAATTTATACTTACCATAAATATTTTGGATTTAACCGCTCCCAATTCTGAACCAAAAAGCCAGAGTTAACCAGTGGAATATTCCCCAGTCACTGGCATCAGAAAACTAAATGTTTCTCCAATCGTATTTCTTTGTCCTGAGGAGAGGAAGAGACTCATTAACTACTACTGATTATCAGTGGGTGACAGAGAAGATTTTCAACAATAGAAAGGGGGAATGAACATCCCGTTTTCTAATAGGGTCTAAAGAGCTGTTGGGATGACTAGTTTCCAAAGATGTTGTAGAGACAATTCCTGTAGTTGTGTAGGTCAGGTTAGATGCCCTCTGAAAGACCTCATATCCTGAGGTTCTGCAATTATAACTATTAGTGAAACCGTTTGAAATATGCTCGATTTTCTATTAGCAGAATTCAAGAAAGATAAAAACACACCACACTGTTAAACATGACTGTTGCTTGTATCCCAACAAGGCACCAGCACTTTGCTGTGGGATTTGCCAACAAACTGTCATCATTGTGCTGTGTTAAAAGGCCTTTGCCACTCTTGCAGAGAGGTTATCTATATTTCTGTTCAAATGCAAGTATAAAGAAATTATTAAAATGTAGCAGATAACATTGTAGGACTCAACAGGAAAAGCCAAGGTCAGGTGGTGGACAAAAGAATGCAGGAGTGAGAAAGCCACTGTCAATTGAAAAAATAAGAATAATCATTCTCAAGGTCCTGCTTTTGTGTTTGCGTTTTTTATTTTTTTAAGGCAATATATTAAGGGTTAGGGAAAGCTAGAGATTGAACACAAGCAAGGGACAATATGGAGATCACCATCCATCTTTCCTGAGATTCCGGTGGAAGGTAGACAAACACAAGGCGATAAAGGCTGACTTCTCATGGGAAATCAAGTTAACCTTAGAAAGGACTGGAGAGATTCTTAAGACTAAGATGGATATATCAACTTAGAAAATTCAACTTATATGGGTCCTGTGCCATAGAATTCATAGAGAAGCAAAGGAGAAAACAGGAAGAGTTACATGAGGCCTGTAACTAGTAATAAATAAGCAGCCAGCAAGGGTCTGGCAACTTATCTGAAACCAGTGTGTGAACTAGGAGCTCAGTTATGAAATAGCAGTTTCTTCCCTGGGATCCAGGAGGGACTCTTAGGTGGCCAGAAGCCAAGGCTGATATTGAGGCTCAAACAAAAGGATTCCCTCATCTTTAGAGACCAGAGTAAAGATCCAGAAGAAAGGATAGGTGGGCCCAACATGGTGACAATTGGGGGTCAAGGGAGAAAGTAGACTGGGAGGGATAACATAGACCCTGGAAGTTCTATACAAATGAAAGAGATAGAGTCATACATGGAATATGGTCTAATGCCTCCTCTGGGAAGTCTCTTGAGCTCATTCCCTGATCTATTCTAAACATTTTGTAACTACCTCTGCTTGTAGCATTTATCATGGTATATTATACAACTTTCTCTAAATAGGTCTGAACTCCATTAAATTGTCAGCTTATTGGGGGGGGAGGGCACATGACTCATAAGAATGTACACACGCCTGAATGAGTTGATAAAGAGAGGGAAGAATTATAGGTAAAAAGATGTATGAACATTCTTGTCTGCAGCCTCTCTCTCTTGGTTTTAGTAAATGCCTCTAAAATAAGGCTTTGAAAGGGTGGTTGGACATAAAGGAGTCTTCCAAACTGGGGGCGTGGGGGGGTGGGTAGTGCACAAAACCAAATCCCACAGGTCTAAACGGAAAGGGAGTTAGACTATACTTCTGATGGAGGTCTGGAAGAAGAGACAGTCCGCCCTCTATTGGCCGTTGGGGGGGTTGGATGGGAGGGGTTTGCTAAATTGTTGAAAATGTCTAAAAATCAAATGCTCAGCTGGGGATCTAGCAGAAAGTGGAAATAAGAGAGCAATAGACAGACCAGTGGTATTAGAGCCCTCCTCCTTGGTACGGTGCCTAGTTCGACCTCTCCACTCTAGTCACACTCTGGGATGTTTGTGTTTTCCGGAAACAAAAAGAAAAATGTAGGAGTTGGCATTTGAGTCTGAAAAACACACTCTTAGAACTGAATTGCACCAGAGAAAAAGTCTCATTGTTTTCTAAAGATGTTGCATACATAGTAGAAAGATCTATGAAGAAACCAGGACAAGAAACCTGCTCTTTTCCCCTCTCCCCGCCATGGCTCTTGCCAACCTCAGCTGGGCTCACCTTGGGCTTGGACCCTGTCAGTGGCAGGGAAACCCCTGGTTTGGAGGCTCAGCCATCTGATCTTGGGCTCTGGATCTGGTACTTGGGCTAGATTATCACCACCTAGTACCTAATTTTACTGAGGCAGTTCCTGTCTTATCTATCCTGCCTGTGTACGGCAGCTACTCTGGACGTATTAGAACACAGGAAGGCACGTGCACAACACAGGTTCTCTCTCTCGCTGTTTACTATGTTTGAACAAGGTATTTATCCTTTCTGAATCAGTTTCTTCCTTGTAAAATGTAGACAAATTTGAATACCAACCACACAGGGTATAGTATGGATAAAATGGGTGTTCTTTTATATTATTTTTGGAGTCCTTCTCATTGTCTATTGTTATTTTTGGAGTCCTTCTCATTGAGTGTCTCCTCAAGTTTTAGGCTGGAGCGAGAATCCCTGCTATGTGATATCCCAGTACCTATTGCTGTGCAGCATCTACCTGACCAGGCATTCACCTTTTCCCACCCTTCTTATGGATCTTTCTGTTGGTCCCACTTTGGCAGTCTGTCTAGCCCTGGGGTTGTAGCCTTTGTAATATTTTCTTGGACCTATTCCAGTCTTATTTTAAAGGTTAGTTCATTAATAATATTTCAAAGGGTATATCAATAATAATGATAATAATAGTAATAGCTAACCTTTGTAGAGTGCCTGCTAATAAGCTCTTCACAAGGGTTATTTTAATTAATGTACAGAATAGCCTTATATTACCTCCAATGCCTAAATGCTGTCTCCACTTTATAGTTAAGGAATCTGAGGCACAGAAGGCTGTGTGGCTTGCAAGATCTTAGAACTCTGTGGATGGCTATTGGGTCTGGAAACCAGTCCTATTATACCATCAGAGCCTGTGTGTATCACTGTCTCAGGAAGGAAGGTGGGAAAGGTAAATTGTTTTTCTTTTCAGTTTTATTGTTTTTTGTGGACCCACCTTAAAATTAACATCTACCACAAGATCTTGCCTTCTTTGTTAATTTGCATATGAAAACTTAGAATAGCCATTAGTGCTTTTCTCAGAATAGAAATAGCTTCATTGTTTTCCTAATTATTGAATAAGAAATATTTATGAAGTATTTACAATGTGTATATTTGCTCATTACCTGAGTATATTGTCATGACTAGTCTTCACTATAGCCTGTTGAAATAGGTACACAATTACCTGCATTTTATAGGTGGGGAACCAGAGACACAGAAAGGTTAAATAATATGCCCAATGTCACACCTATTTGAAAGGAAAATTTGGGATTCAAACACAGGCGGTATGGCTCCAGAATCCATGTTACACACTACTACTTCTTTTTTTTTTTAAATATTCTCCACAAGTACATGCTCATGGGGGTTGGGGGACATGAGAAAATACAAGCAAGTTAAAAAAAAAAAAGAAATAAAATATCACCTATAATTCCATCATTGAAATATTAACCATTAATGACAGTTCTTATACATCCTTGAAGGCTTATTTTCCCCTTTAAAGTATAAAATATAAAATGGGATATGCATCATAGTTTATAAATGCTTTTTCACTTATACCTATACATGGCATATTGATCTTTAGGATAAAAACTACATCCTTTTTATTACTACCGAATATTATTACATTGCATGGGTATACCATATTAAATATGCCATATTAATATATCTTTAGGGGTTTTTTGTTTGTTTTATATTTTCACTGTCACAAACAAAGCTGCAGTACATTCCAGTTTAGCAAAATCTTCAAACATCTATCCATTGACTTCCTTGAGTAAATTCCTAAAGTGGAATTGCTAATTGTGGGTCAAAAGTATGCCTATTTTTGACACTGCCAGATTGCCTTCCAGAAACTTTTATCTGCACACTCCCTCAAACACTTAGTGAAAGTGCCCAAATCATTCCTATAATGTTTACTTTGGAATTGCCTTGTGTAGTCCCGTGGGAAAATAAGCTTCATTGTTTAACCATCATATATGATTTGACATACTATAACTCAAGTAGATTACCTTCTTCATTCACCAGACTTGGCTCGAAATTAATTTGTATTAATCTCTAGCAAATTCATCCTCAAAGGATGGATATTTGTTGGGAATATTTAAGAGAACCAACACATGTTCCAGAAAAAATATGTTCTAAAAAAGTTTAAAAAATGGTGCTCATTTCACAATATATACAAATATCAAATCATTATTTTATACCTCTGAAACTAATAAATGTTATATGTCAATTATATCTCAATAAAAAAGATGGTTAGGCATTGGTGGTTTCCATGGAACCAGCATTCAGCTTTTCCAAGTAACTGCTGACAAGGAGACATCATTTATTTGAATTGTAAATTCTGATATGATAATGTTCATCAGAATACTGGTATTTTTATATTCATATCCTATATATCATACAGATGTTTTGTCATTGAAAGGAGAATTTATTACCTGTTTTCTGGGGGAAATGGTAGTGCTTACCAATTTCTATGTTCCTTCTTTTCATTCTGGACACACAACTAGGCAACACTTACCATCTTCCTTGAGGTTAGATGGGGCCATGGAATGTGCATGGAAATGTGGATGGGGATCTTGTCTAGGCTGGCCTCTAAAACCTCTCCACAATCCTGCATATTTCTTTTATTCTCTCTCTGTTGGCTGGCTGCAAAGCATACCATGGAGGACCTGAGGCACAAGTCGAATTTGGAACCACTAAATGGATAGAACCTGGATCCCTCAATGGCTGTCTGAAGCTGACTTCCTACATACAGACACATTCACATACATAGATCTCACTGAAATCTCAGTGGATGGTGATCTTAGGGAGAAATGAATATTTACTGTGAGAAGTCACTGAGATTTGGGGCTTGTTTGTTATAGCGGTCAGCTCATCCTAACATATTTTAGCCTAAACAGAAATAACATTAATTGCTTATTCAGGCCCCAGGTATTATTATATGTTCTCAGACCAAATGCCATTTTGACATCACCTATAAACAACAAGCAATTGTTTGTTTGACCATGGAATGTTGTGAAATGATTATGTTACCAATTCTAGCATTTACATTTTTTAAATTATCATAATGTTCTTAGAAGATCTTAACAACATTTTCTTAGCACTGACTAGTGGCAATTAAAATAAGTAATATCAAAACTTTCCACTTACCCAAATGAGAGGGTAGCCACCTCCATTCTGCTCCCCAGTGAGAGTGAGCTTCCACACGCTCACACTGTCCCTGCCCATGGATTTATTGGGGGGGTTACCAAGGTCCTATGCACTCAAAAGACAATGAAACTCTTCAAACCCCCATTCTTCTCCTTTTTTCTGCCTCTGTCAGAATATATGACTTCCTCTCCAAGCCTTCTTTGCAATACTGCCCAAGTATGCTGCCCTTTGAAACCTTCCCCCCCACAAGTATTACCCTTATCACATTGACATCCATAAGTTTATTATGGACTTTAAATTGGCACCTCCTTCTATTTATCATTTGAACTTAAAGACTATTCTAATATTTTGGTATTGGATTCTAAGGCCATCCTATTCATATTCTTTTCACTAATTAACTGATAGCTTAATGTGTCTTGATCATCTTATTGGCTACATTGGTTGTTCTTCACAAATTTTTCAAGCTCAAACTAAAGTTCATGCAACAAAACACGTTCATTGACCAAGTGCTAGTTGCCAGCAAACTGTGACCGTGTAGATTAGCAAGAAAACTGGAAGATGGGGATCATAGGGCATGAAACCATATAGGAGAGATTCTAAGAGTCTGCATCATCGGCTGATTATTGTCAAAGACCATATCATGTTTCTTGTTTAGATTTGCCAGGGAGAAGAGCCAACCAGCACTGCCAATCACAGGTATTTAAAGAAGAGGACTATTCAATTTTTTCCTTGACAAATTACTGACTAAAAAAAAATGTCCTCAGTGATGATGTGGCATTGCGCTATAAAGTGCTCTAATGGAAAGAACATATCTTGGGAATTGAATTGACCTGGGATGAAATTCTGACTGTGTTTATTACTGTCCATGTAACTTTGAATAAGTTATTTAATAAGAGTTTTTCATCAGTCACTTAGGAAATTAGCACCTACAGGATTCTGAGCATATAAGAGATAATAAGTCTTCAAGCATTTTTAATGATGGGATTTTTTAAACCTATAATAGGTTCAGATATTCACTAAGTCTTTGCTACTTTCAAAGCTTTTGAAATACAGTCTAGTGTATGGTTCTAGAACATAGGAGTACTTCTGACCTGTGTGAGGATCAAACCCAAGAGCGTCACCTCATAGTGATTTTATTCCTTACAGTCTGTACTTCCCCTAAAGTCTGTACTTCCCATGTCTGTCTCACCACTTAGGATGCATGATTCCCTGCAAGGCAGGATAGGGCCTTTGAAGCCAGCAAGCTGGATCCTACATTTCTAATCACTACTCTAGTTACAAAAATCAATGTCTTTCCTTGTGTCTGAGGGGCCACTGTCTAGCACGGGCAACTGGAAAGTCAACAGTTTCAATATAGTGTAATAGAAGTTGACAAAATCAAGTCTACATGAGAAAATTGGATACAGTTAAAACTTTTTCATGAATGAGAAGAGAGTTGGGTTGAATCTTGAAAGAAGAATAGACACCAGGTTTAGGGGGAAAGAGGTGAAGAGATTCCAAGCAAAGAAAACAGCAGAGTGCCTCGAATAGAGCTTGGTACACAGTAGGCATTTAATAAATGTTGTTGAAAGAAGGAAGACAACATGTGCTTTTGCTGTGGGGGAAGAAATGAGGTCTGAGGAGACTGGATGCCTGGCAGCAAATGTTAGGAGACAAGGCCAATAAGGTTGGGCTGGACAATAGAGGCCTAAGATCTGTAGCAAAGAGTTTAGACTTCATCCTGGAGGGGAAGGTTTGGAGCTTTTAGAGACAAGTGACCTCATCAGATTCATATTTTATAAAGATAACATATTTTATTGACTTTGAGACACACTTTTAAAATATTTTAGCAGCTCTGAATGTGGGATGCATCCCACAATTGATGGCATGTCATAGTTTAATTGGGCAGTTTATTTTCTTTCTCAGTGGTATATAAAATAATGTTGCTTACTAGTAATGGCATCTTATATGTACTAAAAAGTTGAAATTATGGCAGCAGAGTAACAGAGGGACAATGAATGGAAGCAAGAAAGCTAGTTGGGAGACTTACCAAAGACAACGAGCTGCAAGATAAAGCCAAACATGCCACAGTAGATTTTGAAAATTCAAAATAGGTGAGGAGTTCCTGAGTTTCACGGGTTCAACTCACCTTTTGGTTTTCCATTTTGTGCTTTGCCACACGGTTAGAACCTGAGAGAAGCTTTTAGCTTTTCATTAAAACCATATTTTCTCAGGTGAACAACTTAAGTATACAGAGTATTACTTAGCATGTATTAGGCATCAGCATTTTGTGAGCCAAGTACTCGCCGAGACTGGAGGCCTCTTTAGTACTATCCCCAGGGATGTCTGCTTTGTGCCCAGAGATTTCTTATAGACAGAAAAATATATATATTTTTTAAGTATCAGAAGAGGCTTCAAATATGTTCAGGTTCAATTCCTTCATTTTATAGATGAGGAAAGTGAGGTCCTTCCATGCTGATTACCTTCCATTTGCTGACTCTTAGCAGCCTCACACGTGGTACACATGGTGGGTGCAGCACACAGCCCTGCTCCGCCCTCCTCAGTATCAGCAAGTTAGTTGTTGGTCTACCTCCGGATTAGTTCTGACTCCAGTTCTGCTCCTGAGTAGATAGTACAAAAGGATCTTTTGCCTTCAATTGCCACAATTTAGCATGAATTCATTTGGTATTAGCTTCTCTCTCTTCTTTCTGACTCATTCTATCACTGGGATGGTGTTCTTTTCGCCTAGACACCTAGTTGTCTGCATCCTGGGCGGATTAGTAGCGATGGTGTCTGGGATTGTTCTCTGTTGTCTGGACAATTGCTGCTTGAGTTCTGATGGGCACCACCTGTCTTCCTGTGCCCCAGCTACTACCATAGCACCCTGAGGCACTTCACCTGGTCCCAGAGTAGTCTCTAGAAACCAGACCTCCCCTCTGTTTTTTCCCCTCCATCTAACTCTAGACTGTTTATATGGCATGCTAGGTCAGGTTCTTTCTCCAAGCCCCAAACTCTGGAACATTTATTCACTATGAAAACCCCTTTCTTATCTCTCAGAAACACTACATACCAGTAGGATGTGTGGGGCTGCATCCCTTGTTGTTGGTTGAGTCAACTTTTCCATTCACTGGGATTCCTTCTAATTGGCTTCACTGATCAGGCATTAGTTCTGATTAACCAGTGACCGTGCAGTTTAGTTCTTAAATATCTTAAATGTCTCCTCTGCTTCCGAGTAACCATTGGCTGAGCACATGGAACCACATACATGTTAAATGCTTTGCATATATTAATTCTTTCAATCCTCATCATAGGGTCTGATCAGACATATTTTTAAGAAGAGGAACTGAGGCTCAGAGAAATTTTATTAATATTCCAAGGACATTGGCCCTGTGCCTGAGTCAGGATTCAGATCCAGGTCTTGGTGACTTCATGTCTCCCTATGACATTATAGTATCCTCTATCCAGTACCAACTCATTGTGCATTGAGTCTGGTCTGTTTATCTTACTCCATGATTAGAACATCTTGGCTAGGCTGTTTAGTGCTTCCATGTCCTCCCTCGCAGAGTAGGGCAGTAGTCATTTACCTGTTGAGAACCATGACTCTACCCAAACCTTATGGACAGACCCAGCTTCCAGGTCTTTCCCACCCCCTCAGCATCCAACTCACCTGCTCCTCAAATATCTAAATCCTACTTCAGTGATGCATAAACTGTCAGACCTGTGCATGGATTCGAACGTCTTTTTTTAGTCTCCTGTTGTTGTCGTTTTTTAAAAGATTTTACTTATTTGACAGAGAGATACACAGTGAGAGAGGGAACACAAGCAGGGGGAGTGGGAGAGGGAGAAGCAGGCTTCCTGCCAGGCAGGGAGCCCGATGTGGGGCTCGATCCCAGAACTCTGGGATCATGACCTGAGCTGAAGGCAGACGCTTAACAACTGAGCCATCCAGGTGCCCTCTCCTGTTGTTGTTGTTGTTGTTGTTGTTGTTGTTGTTTTTAAAGCCACCAAAGAACTAAGGAGACAGTCCCTTTTGGTTCCTGATTTGTTTCTCACTCTAGAACTTTCCCTAATTTTATTTTTTAGTTGTTAAAAATGGAAATGTGAGGAGTCTAAGCATATCATCAGGGCAGCTTACCTGCAGAAAGAGTAACCAAGGGGGCGCCTGGGTGGCTCAGTCGTTAAGCATCTGCCTTTGGCTCAGGTCATGATCCCAGGGTCCTAGGATCGAGTCCCGCATCAGGCTCCCTGCTCAGCGGGAAGCCTGCTTCTCCCTCTCCCACTCCCCCTGCTTGTGTTCCCTCTCTCGCTGTATCTGTCTCTGTCAAATATATAAATAAAATCTTAAAAAAATAAAAAGAAAGAGTAACTAAATATACATTTAAAAATTGCCTCACAGTGAGTCTGGTGGTTTAGGTTTGAGCAGGTCATGAAACCATGTAATATTGTAACTATAATAGCTAATATTCATTGAGCACTTACAATGTCTTCAGTTCTATTCTATATACATTATATACATCCTCTCACTGAATCCCCAACAACTCTATACAGTAGGGACTATTAATCATCTTCATTCTATAGACGAAGAAACTAAGGCACAACATAGTTGAGTCACATGTCTGGGTCACCCAGGTTCGAAAAAGAATCAGGATTCAAAGACAGGCACCCTGATTCCAGAGCACAAGCTCTTAATCAAGCCAAGGATTATAATGCTTTATTTAAACAAACATACAAGAATCAGATACACAGATGGTTATTGTTTTTCAAAGCACTAACATTATCACCTTGGGAAAATAAGCCCATTTTCTGAGAGTGTTGCCATTTCTCAAAATATTTTTGGAACCGGCCTCTGACCCAATTACCAATTTATAAGGCAATTAGATTTGTTAAGCTTATACCTTGGTTTTGATTAAAAACAGCATTACCATAGTGTAAATATATAGTTCTATAAATCAATGAAATCGATGAATATTGCCTCTCCCAAATGGAAATACATAAGGAAAGATAACTCCCCAAAGAAGAAATATAAATGACCAAAAAACATATGAAAAGATGTTCAACCAAATATAGTCAAAGACATGCATATTAAAATAATGAAAAGATACTTTTTATCTACTAGGTTGACAAACACTTTAACGATTTGAAATATCCAGGGTTAGCAAGGTTGGGGGCAATAAAGACTCTTATGAATTACTGGCGATAGCATAACTTGGTATAATTTTTCTGGAAGTCAGCTTAGCAATGCACCTCAAAATATTAGCTGGACATATCCCTGATCCAGATATCACAATTTTAAGAGTTTATTCTAAGAAAATAATTCTGATTCTAGGAACATTTCTTATTCAAAAAAACTCCTTTCCTAAGAAGAAGAGAATTAGGTCAAGTGTATAAATATCTTGCAACCAGGATGTCCATGATAGTCCTGTTCACGGTTAAAAAAATTGATAACTAAATGCCCATTAAACTGAATGTCCATTAATTAAGTGTTGATTAAATAAATCTATGTAATGGGAAATTATAGTTATTAAAACGATGTGTATTAGAGAGATAGCCACAATATAGTATTTATTTTTATTTTGTTTTTTATAGTGTTGATATTTTAAAAGCAAGTAATATAATATTACAATTATAATTAGTATAATACAATAATATAAAAATTATGGTAGAATCTCATCCCATTTTATTTATTTCTATATCTCTCCACCCACAAATACACAAATATGGATAAATATTCTGGAAAAGCTATTCACTAATATATTAAGGGTGATTGTTTTTGTGTGTTAGGACTTCATGCAATTCTTTTTTATTTTATTGTCATACCATTATCATTTCATGCAATATATTCTTATACTGTTAACTTTTAACTTTACAATATTCTCTTTATAATTAGGCAAAAATAAATCTCTTTATATTTTGAAAAACAAATTACGAATACCTAACTGGATCATTCACAATCTTTACGAGACATGGTTTGCAACAATTTTGGACAGTATTCAAAATAAGAAATACACTCACAAATGAAGGGACCTTGCCACTAACGATTCTTTTGTCATGTGAAACACAGATCAATCTCAAAAGAGAATTTACAAAATTGTTTCATCACATCATTGAAATAAGAGTCTCCAAATGGTGACGATGTATAAGTGTTCAACATTTATTTGAAGATACAGTTCTGGACTGTTTGTTGACAAAAATCATCTTGCCACGTTTACTGTTGTGCCTCACATACTCTGTTTGTTTACATAAGTTTTCATGAAAAAATTTGAGATAGCTGACCCCCAGAGAAATCCTTTCACTCGGTGGCTGAACAAGCCGTAATTTCTTTAGTTTTGGCATGCATCGGTAAAAGAATGCATATTTTTGCTTGCTTGACCAACCTCAGGAATCTGCAAGTCTGCTAACATTGCATTATGTGGATGGTGCCCTGAATAATACCATGTGCCCTGTCGCAAAAGCCAAAGATGCGCTTGTGGAATTTATTTTATTCCATTTTATGAGGACTACTGCACACAAATAGATTATTGTAGTGTCTGTGATTAATGGGACACCACACAGCTGCGTGGACTTCATAAATCATTGTAGGCGATGTCTGAGTGAATTTTACTTGCAAAATCAGTTTCAATCAGCTGGGCTCAAAAACTGGGTAAAGCAGAAGGATGTGTCCAGTGGTGGGAGGTATCGAGGATTATGTAGCAGTCAGTACCAGGTCCGATTTTATGTCTCTTGTTATCAGTGATGTGGAAGAATGAATAAGCAACACATTAATTAGATCTGCAGATGGAATTGGAAATGTCACAAAGGCTGAGAAGGCCTGAGAAATGATACAAATTGGCCTAAATTTAGTGATAAGTGGGGGATGGAATAAAGGACAAAAATACAAGAGATTTGAGCATGTGTGCACAGGTACACACAAATCAACAAGCGATGAAAGAAATCAGTTAATTTTATAACTCTTAAGATCTTGAGTATCATATGAAAACAGTTTGGGGACAATGAATATTAAACAAGAATGCCTGCAAGGGTTTTATTCTAAGATCAATATTTAGCATTTGTTTTGTTTTTAAAGTAATGGGTTTATTGCTTTTTTGATACATGAGTAATACATATTCATCATAAAAGAATGAGGAGCTACAGATCAGCGACAATAAAAAATATTCCTTTAATTCCATCATTCAGTGGGATATATAATCATATATATATATGAGAAAATGAGCAATATTGTATATTCAGTTTGGTATCCAATTTTATTCGTGTAAGAATACTTTTTTTTTTTAAAGGCTAGGTTCTTGAGAACCATGGTCTATACTCACCTTTCTCTGGCTCATTGAATTTGTTCCCTTCAATCTCAGTAATTAGAAGCTCAGAGAAAAATGACAAAGGGCTAATATTTGTAAAGGCTAAAGCTGGAGAGGAAAAAAGGAAAAGAATTTTTTTTTTTTTTGAATACTGCCTCTGCTCCTGGGAAATTCCTGACACCACCAGCTAGCAGTCCATGTCTCTGAGCCCTTAGGGGTCAGCCTTTCAACAAGGGAGCAGTCACAGAATTCCCCCCACATCTCCCAGCCTTGTGGTGAAGCTGGCTCTCTGATCCTGAGAATTATTGGCACTTTAGCAGAATCACTATTATGAACTAAGGAACACTCCTATTTCCAGAAACAGTTTAAAAGGAGGAGGCGACTCCCACGCAGAAGGTTATTCACGAGGGTGGAGGAAGGTAGTCATCTGAGACAAACGTCCTTCTGAGGGTGGAGTTACAGGAGGCATGAAAAGAGGGAAGGAAGAAAGAGAAGGGAGCGTGGGAGGAAAGAAGAAAGGAAAAGAATGAAGGAAAGTTATGGTTTGGGGCCCTAAAATAGAGCTCTGAGCCAAGGACAATGGAATAAATGAAATAAAAGCCTAATTCAAACAAACACAGGCAGAACCTGAATCTTATTATGAATCAAACCTGAAAGTGTAGGGAGATTGTCAAATCAAGGGAGAACAAAGTCATTCCTGGAGCCTTGAATTTGGCATTAGGTAGACTTAGGAGGCCAATGTCCCTTGTCCCAGCTCTGGGTTCTTGGTGAGGAGGGTCACATGGGCTGCCCTGGGCTCATCTGTCCTTGTGGTGGCCACACAAGAGGGAAAGGGCCATGGGTGGGAGTCCTTGGGATACCAGTTTCCAGTTTTCCCACCCACCACCTGGCTGTTGTTAAGCACGTCCTGTCACCACTTTGGGTCTCAGTGTTCTCATCTAAGAAATGAGAAGTTAGCCCTGAATCATCTCTAACGTCCTCTTTAACGGACCTGTGCTCCCAAATCTCCACAGGACCTTAGAACTACCTTGGGAGCCTTTCAAAACCCACCATGCAAAGGCCTCCCTCCAGACCATTTATATCAGAATCTCTGGAGTGCGGCAGGTGTCACTATTTTTATGCTCCTCAGGTCATTCCAATGTGCCTCCAAGGCTGGAAATCTCTGAACTGTACTAGATGAGTTTTGATTCTTAAAACATTAAGAAAAATAATACCTAACATTTATTGGATGCTCACTCTATGCCAGAAGCAATTTACATATTATGTTTCATTTAATCCTCATGAGGACCTCAGGAATTAAAACTTTCCATTTCTCCAGTACTACAGATGCAGACATTGAGACTTCGGGTGGCTAGGTGATTTGTCTGAGGTTATCCAGCCAGTGAGGAGTGAGCTAGAATTCTAATGGAGGCAATTCGATCCCGGAACTGAGGATCCTGCCCGCTAAACCATGCTGAAATACAGAAATCTGAACAGCCTCTTGTAAGTGAAGTTAGGTTTTGGAAGTTTTGCAGAATTACCGTTTTTTCCATAAATTAGAACTGGGTGAGAACATTTCATTCTGGTCCTGTTTCCTGTCTGTCCTTCGAATTTTGTAATTTACTATAATTTTCACTCAGAGTAAGTGCAGTAGGGGTTGCTTTATAAAGCGTCTGTCCAAGTATTGCCATGCCTACTGTAACTAGTACTTACACACCACTTACTATGTGCTGGCCACCATCCCAAGTGTTTCTGTGTTTGCGTGTACAGTTGACCCTTGCACAACATGGGTTTTAGCTGTGTAGTCTCCCTTACACATGGATTTTTTTTTTTATAAATACAGTACCGTACTAGAAATATATTTTCTTTTTTATGCTTTTCTGAATAACATTTTCTTTTATGTAGCTTGCTTGATTGTAAGAATACGGCATACAATACATATAACATACAAAATATATTTTAATTGACTATATTATTAGTAAGGCTTTTGGTCAACAGTATGCTATTAGTAGTTAAGTTTTGGGGGAGTCAAAGTTCTATGCAGATTTTTAATTAATTAATTAATTCATTTGACAGAGAGAGAAAGAGGGCACAAGCAGGGGGGGCAGCAAAGGAAGGGGGAGAAGCAGAATCTCCTCTGAGCAGGGAGCCTGATGCGGGGCTCGATCCCAGGACCCTGGGATCATGACCTGAGCCGAAGGCAGACGCTTAATGCCTGAGCCACGCAGGTGCCCCTCTATGCAGATTCTTGGCTGGGGTAAGGATTGATGCCCCTAACCCCCACACTGTTCAAGGGCCACAATATTTTCAGAAATGACCACAATATTTTGAAGCTCTTCTCATCAAGAAGTAGAGTCTATTTCTTCATCTCTTGTTTTTGGACTTGGCCATGTGACTTAACTTCCGCTAATGAGATATCAGCAAATGTGACACAAATGAAGGCTTAAAAAGTGCTTGGGGACTTGTGTGTGACCTCACCTTTCTAGCCCTTAGAACCCAGCCATCACATGAAGATGTCCAGGCGACACTGCTAAATGTTGGGGATCCATGGCTCTGTTGCCCAAGCCGAGTATACGACGTGTGAGTGAGGCCATCTGGAACCAACCAGCCCCAGCCCACTGCCAACTGACTGCTAGGACATGAGTGATCCTGGTGAGACCAGCCCAAGAACCACTTAGCTGAATTCAGCACAAATTGTCAACCCAAAGAATAATGAGCCAAATATTGTTGTTTTAAACTATTAAGTTTGGGGGCAGTTTTTTATGCATCAAAAGCTAACCGATATACATATATTTACTCCTTTATTTCTCATAAGACACTATCAGGTAGATTTTGTTACTATCTCTGTTTTATAGATGAAGAAACTGAGGTCGAGGAGGGTTCAGTAAAAAGTCACTTAGCTAGGAAGTGGTTGTATCAGGGTGTGATACCCAGATAAATGGCTCTACTATCCATGTTCTTAAGTTCCATGCTATTCTATCTTAAGAGCTCTAGGTAAAGTTCTGAACTGAAAAAAGAACAATCTTCCATTTAATTGTTAGTTGAATTCCTGAAAAACTCAGTATATATTCAAACTGCAAAAATACTCTTATATTTTTACATATATTTACATATGTTTATAAGTAAAACAGAATTAGATCCAGGATGAGATAATTATAAACAATTCTTTTTAGGAACATGAAATAATCCAAGAAGATATTAAAAAATGATGCAGGATACAAGACAATTCTTTGTTTAAGGAATTGGTCCATAAGTATGGGAAGCATATCATTCTTGGGCCCTGCCTACCAAAGGCCAGGAGCACCACCCTCCTACAATCATTGTAGCCACAAAAAATTCCCCCATAAATTTCCAAAAATGGTCACTTGGGTCCCACTCCCAGAGAGTCTGTTTAATTGGTCTAATGTGCAGCCAGGGTTAATTCTCTGGTACCGGTGAAGCCCAGTTAAGAGCTGGTAGAGTTCAGTCTGTGATGATGGACAGACCCTTTATTTCACAATCAGGCCATCAAGAATGGTTGTGCAGGTTGGGCACTGCACAGTCCTGGAGGGCATGTAGTCACAAAGACTGTGAAGCCCTCTTCATCTCTCAGATAGGAACCACATACTTGCTGGCTGGCTCGAGTGAAATCACATGGGAAAATATTATATATATACTTTAGGTGACATGGAATTTTTCATGAACAACTTTCTTTAGTTGAGTAGCATTTTAAATTCTTTAGACGGTATCTCTCTTCATAAAAGCCTACAAGATTTTATTACATGTATTGAAAATTAAGCTTTATAAAGAGTTTTTTAATTAAAAATCCCACATACCCACAAAGACACAACCCACATACCATCTCTTGTCTTTTTCCAAGACAGCCTATTCTATCAGAGGTCATAATAAATTAAATCCCAAGGTACTCAAATTTTGGCAAGGAACTTCCTGAATTAGAAAGACAGGAGAATTGCAAATATTCTTGGAAAAATGATAGTCATATTACCATATAGGGATGTATGAACATATATATGAAAATACTACATGGAGTAGTTGGGAGTTGACTGTTTTATATTACAAAGGATTATGGACAAATGTCTGGGGGTTGCCCCCCTGCCCCATTCATATGTTGAAGCCCTGCCTCGAAAAGTGATGCTATTTGGAGGTGGGGACTTTGGGAGGTAATTAGGTGAGGTCATGAGGGTGGTGCCCCTTCCTTATAGAAAGAGGAAGAGAGGCTAGAGCTTTCTTTCTGCCATGTGAGGACACAATGAGAACGCAGCTGTCTGCAAGCCAGGAGGAGGGCCCTACCAAGAACAAAATCTGCTGGCATCTTGATTGTGGGCTCCCAGCCTCCAGAAACTGTGAGAAAAAAAGTCTGTTGTTGAAGCCACCCAATCTATGTTATTTTGTTATGGCAGTCAAAGTTGACTAAGACACAAAGCAATTCTTTAGAAAATGTATCTCTGACCTACAAAGGATTTACTTCATGAATCTTTATAAAGCAAGCTTCCTTACGTCAGTGATAAAGTGACTTGCTCTCCAGCAATATTCTTTGGGGGCACTTTCTTAAGAATTTGAATATTCATTGGATGGTGTTTAGACAGTATTTATTGAGTTACTACCATGTGCCCATCACTATACTAAGGTCTGGATATTTCAGTTAAGATGAGACACTGTTTCTGTCCACAAACAGCTTCTGGTTTGTGAAGCAGATGTATAAACTGACAAGTCAAATGCAACCTCACAAGCGGTGAAATGAGAGTTGTAAACAAAGTGTCCAGTGGAGAGTGCAGATGAGTCAGCCTGGTGGAGGGGGCAGGCCCTTATCAAAAAAATGGATTGGATGGAATCTTAAAAGACCGGTTGACGTTTGCCTGCTGGAGAAGCAGGGACAGGCGTGATACAGGAGGTGCAAAGGCACTGGGGCTGACAAGTGAATTGTCAGAAGCATAAAGCTGGGCCTGAGAAGAGGCAACAGTGATGAACTTGAGGATGGAAATTAGTTACAGCCTGTGCAGGGCTTTGGATGTCATGCAAAGGAGCTTGGGATTTCATCCTGCAGAAAGCTGGAGTCTGCAGGAGTTGAGAAGCAGAAAATAATACCAATTCTGTTCCTTAAAAAAACAACTGCAGCTTCATGGAGGACAGGATGGGAAAAGATGGCCCAGGGGACAGTGTGGAGACCTGTGTTAATGGGCACCACACCTGGAGGCTTTCTGATCTAGATTCCATTCTCGACAGTCAGGTCAAGAGTTGCTGTAGGCATGAAGGTGGGTTGGAAAGGAAGCGTGAGGTGTCATGAGACAAGAAACAATGGAACAGGAATCCAAGCCAGAGGGCCTAGGAAGGAGGTGAACAGGCTTTAAGTAAGGGTATTAAGAATGGCACAGGATAACAGGCCAGAACTTCTGAAAATTCGGTGTGCATCAGACTCGAAGCTTGTTACAAGACAGACTTCTGGGCCCCTCCCGAGGGGAGGGGATTCTGACTCTGCATAGGACTGGAGCCTGGTCTACTGATCCACAAGTACACATGTGATGCTGACACCACTGGTCCTCGGACTAAATTTTGAGGAACGAGGCTCTAAGGGGACCTCCAGCTGTAAAATGACCTGAATTGATTTCAGGATTTAAAAACCACTTGAACCTTCAGGGGTAGACATTTAGTTACCAGACTGGAGAGAGGTCTGAGTGGGTGGAGGTGGGCCAGCTCCTGATGGACCAGACATATGATCTGAGAGACACCACAGCGGAGTACGCAGCTGTATGTGAACACCAAATGAGACTTGATTAAAAAAAAAAAAAATTAGTTTCTCTTCTCCCCAGGCAGCTGCTACAAAATGGGACTAATCGTTGTTTGAGGAGAAGTGAGAGAAAGAGGCAGGCCTGAGCAAGCCCTACACAGACACTGTCTCTTTGGAAACGGGGTCTGTCAGCTGGGAGCTGCCCATCCAACCCTTCCCTGCTCCCGCAACCCCATATTGGGAGCATCCGGGCCTCTCCAGGCTGATTGAACTCAACCCCCTGACGAGACCTTCCAGTCTTTCAGGGGCCCGCTGCAAGTGGGAATGCAGGATTTTGTTGCACAATTAAAAGGGGGAAAAAAAAAGGTGAAAATAATCAAATTCTTGAATTGATTTAATTATGGTGCATCTTTTAATATGACAGACTGAAGAGGCTTCTAGAAACTAGGCCAAATTTTCTGGAGAGCTGCCAGCAATCATACGGCATGAATACATATATAAATAAGCAAGATGTTAATGCTCAACCTTTTTTTTTTCTTTTCTGACTTAAGCTGTGAAGGTAACAACACCGAAGCCATAGTCGGTGTAACCTAAGCAACAGATGGCAATTTGCTTGCATTGCAAGATGGATTTGAAATCGGAATTGATTAAAATACTGGTGCCTATAGTAGATGAAAAGGAGTTGATTCATTTTCCAAGATCCTTCGAATATGGAAATTACTCATCAGTAAGTCGGCTAGTTTATCACTAAGTATCAGCACCTACAAACACATTCTTACCTTTGGGACACAAATTCCTTTAGTTGCGCCAGCGAACCAACACTCCGTGCCCACATCACTGAATCAACCCAGAATGTCATCGGAGCAACGGCAACTAGAGCAGTGCAGGGTATATACTAAGCACTGGGTATGTATTTATTGAATAAATGAATGAGTTGCCAAAGCAGAAGGTGGAGGTAACTGGCAGCCTGGCCCCGGAAGGGGGCTACAAAGATGGAGAAAGTGTTCCTAGTTTGGCTACAGAACCCCACGTATAGAAAGCAAGAGATGCAGAAGGACGGGAGAGAGAGAGAGGGAGAGGGAGAGAGGACGCTGAGAAGGAAGCGGAACAGGGAAGCCTGGATTACTGGTCGGGAGGGTCCTGGGAGACCTGGAAGAGGAGCACAATAGAGATGTCAATGACGGGGGGCGTCTGGGTGGCTCAGTCGTTAAGCTTCAGGGTCCTGGGATCGAGCCCCACATCCGGCTCCCTGCTCAGTGGGGAGCCTGCTTCTCCCTCTCCCACTCCGCCTGCTTATGTTCCCTCTCTCACTGTCTCTCTCTGTCAAATAAATAAATAAAATCTTAAAAAAAAAAAGATGTCAATGACCAAACTCCTGATGAGAAACATTCTAGCAAAGTAGCTCTTCAAAGAATAGGATAAAATCAACATTGACACAAACAGGCTCTTGGTCCTAATTATTTGGCAAGCAACTGTTGCAAATCTCCAAGGGGAGAGGGGAGGATGGATGGGCAGTTTTGGAGTCCGCTCCAGCTGTCTGGAAGGCTCTTTGGGAAACCTAAGTGTTGGGACGATTGAAGTGCTGGAGATACCAATTTGTTATTTCACAAGTGTTTATTGATCTCCTACTCTGGACAAGTACTTTGCTTGGTACAAAAGTGAATAATATGGGATTCCTGTCCTCAAGCATCATACAGTCCATATGCGGAGAATATATATATTCAGAAATAATAGTCTAATAGGACAAAGTCTGAGAATGATTTGAAATATTCACGTATTTATTCATTCGCTCATTCACTGCTTAGAAAGTGCGCCATTCGGTGGATTTTAGGATATTCGTAAAATCATCCCTGTGTAATTACAGAGTATTTTCATTACCTAAAAAGAAACCCAGTGATCATTTGCGGCTGCTCATCATTTCCTGCTCTCTCTAGCCTCTGACAACCACTAATCTAGTTTCTATGGATTTCCCCATTCTCAAATGATTCCCCCAAAATGACTTAAGCTAAACATAAGGTTTATTTCTGGAATCTTGAAACCTATTCCAATGAAGTTTATGACTACACTATCTTGCTAACTGTATCTTTGTAGAAAGTTTTGAGATCAGGAAATTTGATTCAAATCGTTTGATTATATTCCCTTTCAAATTGTGTTGGCTATTTTGGATCTCTTGCATTTCCATATAAATTTTAAGATCAGCTTGTCAATTTTTGCAAAAATATCTGCTGGGATTTTGGTAGGGATTTCATTTAATCTGTAGATCAATTTGGGGAGTATTGGCGTGTTAACAATATTAAGCTTTCCAATCCATGATCATGGGGTTTCATTCCATTTATTTAGATATTCTTTAAATTTCTTTCAGCAGTAGTTTTTAGAGTAATACATTTTGCACTTATTTTACTAAATTTTTTCCTAGGTATTTTATTGTTTTTGATAGTCTCATAAATGGAATTGTTTTCCTTTTAAAAAATTTTTAATTTAATTTAATTTTTAATTTTAATTCCAGTGTAGTTAACGTACAAGTTTATAGTGGTTTCAGGTGTACAATATAGTGATTTGCTAAGTTCATATGTTACTCAGGGCTCGTCAAGAGAAGTGTACTCTTACGGAATTGTTATCTTAGTTTCATTTTCAGATTATCTGTTGCTGGTGTATAAGAATAGAATTGGCTTTTGTATATTCCTCCTGTATTGTGAACCCTTGCTGAACTTGCTTATTAGTTCTAATAGTTTTTATGTGGATTCCTTAGGAGTTTCTGCAAATAGAGATAATTTTATTTCTTCTTTTCCAGTATGGATGTTTATTATTTTCTTTTCTTGCCTAATTGCCCTGGCTAGGACCTCCAATAGAATGTTGAATAGAAGTGTAGAGAATGGATACCTTTGTCTTAGTCTTGACAAAAAAAGGAAAACTTTCAGTCTTTTTTAAATTAAGCATAATGTTAACTGTGGGTTTTTCACAGATGCTCGTTATCAGGTTGAAGAAGTTCTCTTCTATTCCTAACTTGTTGAGTATTTTTTTTCATGAAATGGCAAAGATAAATTTTGTCATATGCTTTTTCTGTGTCTATTGAGATGATCATGTGGGTTTTAGCCTATATTCTATTAATATGGTAGATTACATGGTTGATTATTATATATTGAATAAGCCTCGCACTTCTGGGATAAATCTTACTTGGTCATGGTGTACTTTTTATGTGTTTCTGGATTCAATTTGCTAGTATTTTGTTGAGAATTTTTATAATTATATTTATAAGACGTATTGGTCTGCAACTTCCCTTTGTTGTGATGTCTATGTGTTTCGGAGTCAGTAATATTGGTCTCATAGAATTAGTTAGGAAATATTCCCCCCTTTTCTATTTTGTAGAAGAGTTTGTGAAGGACTGGTGTTCATTCTTCTTAAAACATTTTATAGAGGGGCACCTGGGTGGCTCAGTCATTAAGCGTCTGCCTTCAGCTCAGGTCATGATCCCACGGTCCTGGGATCCAGCCCCACATTGGGCTCCCTGCTCAGCGGGAAGCCTGCTTCTCCCTCTCCCACTCCCCCTGCTTATGTTCCCTCTCTCGCTGCGTCTCTGTCAAGTAAATAAATAAAATCTTTAAAAACAAAACAAAACAAAACAAAAAATTTGGTGGAGTTCACCAGTGAAGCCATCTCATCCTGAGATTTCTTTGTGGGAAGGACTTTTTTTTTTGTAATTTCTTTAAAAAATGTATTACTGACTCAATCTCTTTACTTATAGGTCTATTCAGATATTCTGGTTCTTGAATCAGTTTTGGTAGTTTGTGTCTTTCTAGGAATTTGTCCATTTTATCTACGTTGTCAAATTTATTGACATAACTGTTACCTGTATTATAATTCTTTTTGTTTCTGTAAGATTGATAATAATGTTCCTTTTGTTATTTTTTATTTTAGTAATTTGAGTCTTCTTGCTTTTTTCTTGGCCCAGGCTAGCTAAACATTTGTCAACTGTGTTGATCTTTTCAAGGAACCAAATTTGAATTTTATTGATTTTCTCTTTGTTTTTCTGTTACTTATTTTATTTATTTCCACTTCAATCTTTATTATTTCCTTCCTTCTGCTTGCTTTAGTTTGCTCTTCTTTTCCTAATTTCCTAAGATGGGAGGTTGAGTTACTGTTTGAGATCTTTTTTCTCTTTAAATATAGATAGAAATTTTACAGATAGAAATTTACAGATAGAAATAGCCCTCTCAGGGGTGCCTGGGTGGCTCAGTCGTTGAGCGTCTGCCTTCCGCTCAGGTCATGATCCCAGGGTCCTGGGATCAAGCCCCACATCGGGCTCCCTGCTCAGCGGGAAGCCTGCTTCTTCCTCTTCCACTCCCCCTGCTTGTGTTCCCTCTCTCGCTGTGTCTCTCTCTGTCAAATGACTAAAAAAATCTTAAAAAAAAAAGAAAGAAAGAAATAGCCCTCTCAGCACTACTCCCACTGCTTCCCATAATTTTAGTATGTTGTATTTTCATTTTCATTCAGCTTAATATATTTTCTAAGTTTTTTGTGGTTTCCTCTTTGGCCCATTTGTTATTTAGTGGTGTGTTGTTTCATTTCCACATACTTGTTAATTTCTAAATGTCCTTCTATTATTGATTTTTAAGGTCATTCCATTGTAGTTGAAAAATGTATTTTGTAGCATTTCTCTTGTTTTGAATTTATTGAGGTTTATATTTTAGCCTAATCTATGGTCTCTCCCGGAGAATGTTCCCTATGCACTTGAGAAGAATATATGCTGTTTTTGTTGGGTGGAGTGTTCTAAAGATGTCTATTGAGTCTAGTTGGTTTACTATATTATTCAAGTGCTCTATTTCCTTGTTGATCTAGAAGTGAGGTATTGAAGTCTCCAACTGTTCTTACTAAATTGTCTATTTTCTGTTCAATTCTGTCAGGTTTTGTTCATGTATTTTGGGGCCTTGTGATTTGGGAATTTTTAAGAGGCAGAGAACATCAGGAAATGCACATTCCCCAGACACACATACATACACAGATCATGTGCGTGTACACTCACCACCCCCCCCCCCCCGCCCATGTTCCTTCAAACAGCCTGTTGTTCTGCTTTCTGTGTCTCTTCAAGAAACATTTAAGAAACTGTTAGGCAACAGTTAAACAAGTTGCCAGATAAGCACCAAACAATTCCCTGTTTGAATTAGACAGGTCGGAGCAAAGAATAAGGTGGTGGGGGAAGGCAGAATTATACTCTCTGCTACATGGAAAACTGTCCTGTAGTGTCTACAGTTAAAAAAGGGAAGTATTACCTCAATGGTCCAGAAAGCCATAATACTGTTTGAACTTCTATGTTTTCAAAGTCATCTTGGAACCTCGAGTATAATATTCCTAAAGAAGCTAGTGCACTTCACTAGAGGAAGTGAGAACCCTTGTCTTTCAGGATCTGACATCCTGTAGGCACACCAGGGTTTATTGTCAATGGCAGATAAATATATATTTTTTCATGGATATCTACTCGCACATATATTTATCTTTCACGATTTTACCTCAAAATATTAGAGATATATCTCAGAATTTTCTGGTAAAAAATTCCAAGAATATATCTAAACTTTTCTTGTATTGATTTATATTTTTAATTAATGCTTCTCGTATTTTCTAAATTTACTTAGTTTCATTTTTCCTAACTTAGCTTCTTTATTCAAGAAGTGGTCCATAAGTTTACTGGAGATTTTATGGTAATGTTGTTATCTTCAGCTCAACTATTGGTAAGTATTGAGTGACTTTGAGTTCAAATTACTCATCTTTAATCTGAAAAGCACCACGCAGAAGTTTTTGTACATATTGTTTAAAAAGGAAGTTGCATACCCTTCCACTCAGCAGAGCTAGACATAGGGTTTATGCCCTCTGAGGAAAGCGGGAGAATGTGAGAAAGGAACATGCCTAAAATAAAAGACCATCCCATCCCTGGTACCTTCCCTGGAACCTGGCATACAAAAAAGAGGAGAGACAAAACCCCTGGGTTGGGTCAAAACTCTCCATAAGAAGTAGTTTTGGTCTTACTCCAGTTCACTAAAGAAGGATGTTGAAGACCCTAAAACTTCAGTCCTTAATCATGGCCCCAATACTATCAGTCTAGAAATATTTGTAAGAGGTGCAACCAAATGCCCATATGGGACATGAAGTAATTCAGTAGAACACCAATAGTTTGTATTATCTTGGGCAATCTAGGAATTACCTACAAAATATACACCTAAGTTGTTGAATGAATTATGTTGTTCCATAGGTTTTCAACCTTAAGTCAATGAATGCTGGTGCTATGGACCTCTTTCAATAAATGATTGACTGGGCTTCTGTTAGACTATAAGTGTTTGACATAGAAAGTAGGACGAACCATCTATTAAGACCACTAAATGCATGACAATAATATGAAGCCATCTACATATGTGAAAAAGCTTATCTTTATTATTTTATTTTATTTTATTTTATTTTATTTTATTTTATTTTATTTTATTTTATTTATATGTATTGTTTTGAGAACAGGAGTGAAGGAGGGCAAGTACCCAGTCATTTAAAAAAAACCTTATTAAGATATTGATTAAAAATAAGGAAAATAAATATTAGATATGTCATTTATAATTGTTATTTCTTCAAAAAGATTTTGCTAACAACCATATCCCCAACCATATGGTAAGCTGCAGGTTCTGTATTCATGTTAAAAATGGGGAATCTTTATTGAGCGCATGCAATATAGCTTATACCTGGCCTTCTAGTCAAAGGTACTCTCTGTTGTTTTTAAGAGATTTTACTTTAAGGTGACAAAGAGCATAAAACTGTAGATAGCAGAGAAAGAATTGTGCCTAAAGCTTGCTTGCCCTTTGGACTGGACAGTTTTGAAGTTCAGCAAGTAGGAAATTAATGTATTTGGGATTGAACAACTTCGTAGTAGGTTGGGAGAGGTGTATTTTAAGTCCAATTAGGTTGAGTCATGCCTTCAGAGATGACAAAGAGAAACACATTTGCAAATCACCAGCATCACCTTTCGATTCTGTGATAGGAAATATTCTCTGCATCCTCTTTGGCATGAGCTTTTAAAAAATCAACTATAAAATATAATGAAATGCTTCTAGGTCCCAGGTAAAAATGACATGACACCTTCAAAGTTTAGGGCCAGTTAACCTTTAGTTTATAAAGTTGGGAAAACCAGTGATCTCAGGTTTTACTAGAATCTGAGCTACTTAAAATTCACCCACCAAATTCTTTCCTTCAGTTATTATTTTCCAGGATCTTCTCTCATTGTTTGGTGGCCAAACTCAGTCCTATTTATTATATCTGACAATTTTTTAACCCTCAGAATGGAATTTATAAGAAGATTTAAATTTGATAAATTTTAGATGGCTTCCTCCAATTTCATTTTGCATGATACCTAAAAAGAGGTCTTTGTCAACTCCAGCCATAGGAGGCCAAATCCAAAATTTTCCAGAGCCCACTCTGGCAATAATCTATTGATAAGAGGAAGAAGTAGAAACCCTGTTCTTGGCACAATGGAGGGGTTGTAAATGGTCCCTGGATAACAACAGATCACAGGAGAAGCTAAAATTATTCTATTCTATTCTATTCTTATTCTATTATAAACTTCTCAGCCCCCCAGCTTCTTCAGTCCAATCAGGAATATGAATGGGCAATTGGACAGGTCCACTCAGGTTTTATTTTTTTTATTTTTTATTTTTATAAAGATTATTTATTTATTTATTCATGAGAGACAGAGAGAGAGAGAGAGAGAGAGAGAGAGAGGCAGAGGGAGAAGCAGCCTCCCAATGAGCAGGGAGCCCGATGCGGGACTCGATCCCAGGACCTTGGGATCATGACCTGAGCCGAAGGCAGACACTTAACCACCTGAGCCACCCAGGTGCCCCTCCACTCAGGTTTTAAAGGCAGAGGGGGAAGCATGAACCCAGAAGAATTCAATTACAAAAGCCATTGGTCTTTTGGAATCTATTGGGTTGGATACTGTGCTTCTCTGTTGGAAAAAATCACTTTTCTCATACATCAAAATCACTTGGTGACTTCTATCCACTGATCAAATATTAAATTCTAATTCTATGATTTAACAAGAAGTGGATATGTGGCCAGAAAGTTGAGGTATTGGACTAAAAGCCAATTGACAACTCAAGTTTGTTCCCAGCTTATGAATATGCAGGAAGAAAAAAGGCTCCTTTATAAATGCTCAAGCGCGCGCGCGCGCACGCACCCCACCCCCCACATTCTTCATTCCTCTTATTACTACAGGGATTTGGGAGACCACTAGGTGTCACTCTGCACAGATCCCTACATGCAAAGGCAAGAAAACTTGATTGCCTGGTAAAGGCTGTTCACCTTTTCTTTAGGAGATGGACACAAAAGTCAATAAACAATGAGTTTAATTCCCCCTTTCTCATCAGGGAAATCCTTTATCTTTTATTTAGATCTGAAAGAAAACTTTCTTGAGTTCCCTCCTTTCGTGTCAATCTTCCCTTCTCTTGAGTTTAAAGAGACGGAAAAGCTGTTTTTTTTTTTTTGATGAAGAAACACATGTAGAAGGCTAAAGTTTTATGAGCCTCGTGGAGGTCTTCCTTTGGAGGTCACAGAGTCAAATCTCACATCTCAGATTCTTGAACCCATTCAGGCAGAGCAAGCTTTAAGAGAGTGAGCCACCTTTATTGTATGATTTGAAGATAAGACTGCAAGCATTTCCCCTGCCTCAAATGTCCACTTCACTTCATTTGTGGGTCTTCCCTACCTGGAGTGAAGGTCGCACCAGAGAAATCTCACCTCTGGGTTTGGCATACTGTGTAAGCAAGAACATTGTTATTTAGATGTATATGTTACATGGTGCCCCTAGGAGCACATTAACAGTAAATTATGTAATTATATTAAATTAGAGTTGTTTTAACTATATGTCCTTGTGAAAGACACAGAGGATATATATATCTTTGAGGGTATAGGTTTCAAATAATAAAGAAAAAGGAAGGAAGGACGGGTCTTGATCAAGATAATCAAATTGGGCAGCATTAGGGCCTAGGAAATTTAGAGAGGACAGGGAGTGAAGAGGGGCATTCTCTATCTTTGTTTCAAAGTTCCCTATCTCTCTGTCACCCTTCTGTGAACACCCATTTTCTCTCATCTAATTTGGAAGATACAGAAAGGTCTGTAGGGATGTACTTCATGAAATAGTTGAAGTGTGCAAGAAAGGAAGGGTAATATGTGAAGAGTCTACTTTGCTCTAGGCACTATATTCTGTGCAGTGCAAATGTGAATCCACTTAAATTATCCTTCTATAATAAAGTAGGAAAAGGAAATGCACAGTCTTAAGTAAATCTCCCAAGTTCTCAAGGCTGGAATGAAGTAGAACAGATTAGAACCTTTATTTGACCTTAAGAAGATAAACTGTTTGGACAAACCTGCACATGAACTCAGTGATACACTTATGAGGACATTTATTGCAGGGGTGTCAAATGGGAAAACTAGAAACAACCGCCGAGTCCATGAATAGGATAATTCTTGAATACGTTATGCACCTGTTATAAAGCACCTAATTCCATAAGTACTTGAAAGGAAAAATTTCCAAGCAAGGTTATAAGACTAAATGGCAAGATGCAAAAGATTATGTACCATCTTATTGGTTTTAAAAAGAGGAAAAATATATTTATTTTATATATATTTAATTTATATAAATAATTTACATACAATCTAATTATATATATAATTTTATATATATAAAACACTAGATTGTATTTCTATGAAAGAAGATTTTTTTTCTCTTTTGCTCAATGACGTATTCTCATTGTCTAGAACATTGCCTGGTGGGGTAACAGACCCTAAGGTGACCCCCTAATTATTCACAGCTCGTGGCATTCATGTCTTTGTGTAATCTCTTCCACTCAAGTGTGGATGGGACCTGTGACTTGCTTCTAATCAATAGAATATGGCCAAGGTGATGGGATGTCATTCTCATGCTTAGATTTGATTAGGTTACATTATATAGGCTCCATTAGCAGACTGGAGCTGGAGATTCTCTCTGCAGTCTTGATGAAGTAGGTGCCCATGCTAGGGAGGCCAACATGGTAAGGTTAACGATATATATTCATGTCGCTGTATGTGAGTTCAGGTCCTGTCTGCTGATTAGTATTCCATGATATGACTCCACTATACTTTATACAACCTTTCACCACTGATGAGCACCCACAGTGCCTGTATTTCCCTGCTAATCACAAACAATGTCTTGGTGAATATCTTTGCAACCATCACACTATGGAATCTGAGCATATACCCTCTATCTGGGGAGTGGTATTGCTGGACCATATGTAATATGTTCCTTAATTTCGCTCGCCACTGTCAGATTGTTTCTGGAATGGTTGTACCACAGAGCACGCCCACAGCAGTACAGGAAGTTTCTGGTTTTCTCATATCCTCCCCAAGTGTGTCTATTTCCAAAACTCATGTTCTTATTATATTTAAGTGATGTCCTAGTCATCCAAGTCTTGAAAACATTCAACGACAGGCTTTCAAAGATGAAAAATACTCAAAAGTTCCAGACATCAATGTATTCTAAAGTCAAAAGACAGGTCATTATCCGAACACTTTTCGGTCTGTTACTATTTGTTGTTCTCCAGTGACTTCCTCTTTTTTGATTATGAGAGAAAAATCTGGGTGTGAGAAGAAAGAAATATGGAATATCGCACTGAGGTGCCAGGGAAACAGGCACGCACATGCGCAAAAGTGCACATGCGCACGCGGGGTGGGGGTTGTGGGGGAAGGAAGAGAGGCTGAGACAGGGAAGTGAAGAGAAATAAGTGGTATGTAGTGAGAAAGGAAGATGTGTTCTCTTTAAAGCATTGATTGGGAGTGAAGGTGATAAAGGTAGAAGATGATGAAGGGAATCTGAAATGAGCCTGTGTGTCTGTGCGAAGTGGAGCTGGACCTTCTTCACCAGGTTGCCCAAGCCATCTCCACGGACAGAACTCAGCATTGGAGATTTAACACATCTAAAGAGCAATAATTAGTGCTGTTGTTCCTTTGTGTTTGGGGAGATGAGGAAAGGGTAGAATACAATGGCTGAATTAAGCAATAAGATCATGTCAGCATGACCAATGTCTTCTTTGCTTTCTTCCTTCAGAGCTAAATTGCCCAGGTGTTGGAAAAGAAACTTGAAACCAGAATCTCCTCATCACTAAATATTATGTTTTAATTGCTAGGCATGCCAGGTCTAAATAGATAGCACCAAATCTGCATATCTGAAGAACATGAAATGTAGGCTTTTAAAAGAAATGAAGGTCTACATAGGTTTTTCCTGACAAATTTTGTTTGAAAAAACTGTACTGAAAAATAGCAATTTCTTATCAATTTGATGACTGATTCAAGTGTAACTGTTATACAAATCAGCAGCAGGGAGTATGCATCATAGTTAAATGATAATCCATGCTAAGGTTTACTGAGATTTACGTGGCTGTGAAACCAACGGTTAAAGAAAAAATGGACGTATTTGTGAAATGCAGTCACCTACATACATACCCATGTATTGGAAACACCAGTCTGACTCTTTCAGGGGTATAGTCTCCTCTCTGTCATCTGGGACCTGAAAATAAGGCCCAACTCCACCCTCCCCTGTGTTAATGTTGTGGATGGGGCAATAGATATACTGGGGGGAAGGTTCTAGATAGACCTTGAAGATCACCCAATTTTAGCCCCTGTCTGGTGCTTGATTCTCCTCAACTTTGTGTGATGTGGCTGTCCAGATTCTTTTGCAATACTTCCAAGGATTAAAGTTCACTTCATCTCAAGATACCCTATTCTACGTGTATGCAATAAATAGAAAGATCTAACTTTCGCTCTGTTTAAGTAGCTATCTACCCATTTGGAATTCTCCTGTAAGTCCTGTTTCTGACCTTCTGGATGACACAGGAAAAAATTATCCTGTCATGGTGGTGTGGGCCACTGACTGGCAGCCGATTCTGGACTGGTTGCCTTACCCATGGCAAATAAACTGCCCCTCCACATTTCCCTTGGTTGGTGCTAGCTCTTAACAATTCAGCATCCTCTGCATCTGGAATAACAGATGCCCTCAGGATGGACAAAGATGAAATCCACAATTCAACTTAAAACTTCATGTTTCTGAAAATAGCTTTGCTATTTTAATGCCCATGGCACTAAACATCCCTCTGAAGCCAGATTACCACTTTATTATAAAAGCATACAACCCAGTAACAGCCAAATGGAAGAGATGCATAAGGTAAGCTCTGGGGGGAGGGGCAGGGCTCACCAACCTCCTACAACCTTCACATGTTTACCAACCTGGAAGTTCTGAGATTTTTTTTTTAAGGGAAAGTGATATAGGGCAGACTTAGAAGGTTTAGGTCCTAAAAAATTAATAAATAATACAAAATGAAACTATCTATAGAGAGTGGGAATGAAGTCATTCAGGAGGTCAAGAACTTTCTGAAATCTCTGTCATTTGAAGGACCAGAAGCAAGCTGGGGAGAATAGAAAAACCCATGACTCTGTGTGTGTTATCTCTTGAATGGATCTCCGCAACTGCCCTCTAGCTTTCATTCTGGTGCCTCTTCATCCACTTTCCACACTACAACCAGAGTGATCTTTTCATTTCTTTACTTAAATTCCTTCAATGGCTTCCCATTTTTTTGGGGCCAAGGACCAGTGTTCTTACCAGTTCCTTCATGGTCTGGATCATCCTTTCAGTTTCACTCTGGGTCACTTTCCCATGCCCTCTGCAGTCACACTGACCTTCATCCAGTTATTAGAACACACCATGGGACCCCTCACCCCAACATGGGGTTACTGCCATGCTGTTTCTTCTCCCCTTTTTTCATCTAATTAACTGACACCATTGAAAATTAAGCTTAAATGTTTCATCCTCAGGGGAACCATTCCTGACCCTCCATTGTAGGTCAGATCTATTTCTTAAGCGCTCCCAAAGTTTCTTTCTTTCAGGGTACCTATCTCCGTTTGCAATTGTATATTAGCATGTTTGTTAAGTTAATGTCTGTGTAACAGGGGTGTGTTTAATCACTGTCCCAGCTTGAGAGAAAACCTCAAGTGCCCATGAATATGCTTCCCTTCCAGGCTTTAATTACTCTCTCTACTCCAGGATCTCACCTTGTATCTGATGCGTGTGTGTGTGTGTGTGGGGGGGGGGGGGGTGTGGACAAGAAAGGGGTTGTCCTCACAAGGTGGTTGGAAGGGGACTGGTCAAAGTGTTTAGATGACCCCAGGTGAGGTGCTGCCAGTGCAGTGGGAGGACTCGTGTGTCATTTGGCTCGGGGTGCTGGCAGCTCATGGTGCTGTGCTTGCAAGCGAGATGGGCAGAATTTGGAGGGTAAACCTTCCCTCTCGGTCTGAAGTCGCTGACTTTTTCTCATCATGATGCCTCCCCCTCTTTCTTCCTTCTCCCACACTCCCTCCTAGTCCCATAATGCTCTTTTGTGGGATGGAATTGGGGGAGAGAACGCTAGAATACAGTACTTCTTCCCGGTCATCAATTGGCTAATTACAAAAAAAAAAAAAAAAATCTTGCACCTCCATTTTAGCTTTTAAAACTGAAGTAAGAATTTGGCTATTTTGAGCTCTAATTCTTCTGTGATAATACTTCCCTGAGGTAGTAGACATCTTGTATCTAACTGTCCAAATGAAGAAGGGTCACAGAGAAAAAGAAGAGAGTAGGTAATAAGCACACTGGCTCTTATACAAAATGGTCACCCAATCACATGTCTCTTCCCATCAAACTGTGGAAACAGAGATGATGTCTGTTCTCACCCAATGTTGTCTCATCAGTACCTAATGCAGGGTCTGGTATATATTAGGCACCCAGTACTTATTTGCTGAATGAATGAACAAGTGAATAATTGAACAAGGAGATAAAGGAATCAACAGGCAAGAGCCAACATGCCTGATTTGGAAATGAAGGGCCTGGAAAGCAGGACCTGGTAGCCAAAGACAGAGTCCCATAGCCCAAGGAAGACAAGACGGATAATAAAATCAGAAGGACCAAGTCTCTGGTGGATTAAAGAAAAAAGAATTTACCCAAGAAGCAAATGGTCTGTGGAGATAGGAAAATAGGTTACTCTAGAGTCAGAACAAAGGCCATACTAATTTTTGAGTAAAAGAGCTGACTGAAAAGTTAAGGTAGCTTTGAATAGAAAGCAAAAGTTCAATCTACAGCCCCAATGTTTATATTAATAGGTATTACGAATGTTTTATAATAATGGCGAATTTTCAACTGGACAAAACGCTTCATTCATATCACCATATGTAATACTCATAATAAACCTGTGAGGTAGTACTTTTTATGCCAGTTTTACAGATAAAGAAACTGAGGCTCAAAGAACGTGATAACTTGCCCAAAGGGATACACTAACAAGTGGTAGAGGCAGGAATTAAATTCAGGTCAAAGACACCCCAGAGTCAGAGTTTCAGCCCCAGTGCTTGCTGACATTCGTAAAATGCTTTATGGTTTTCAAAATGCTTTTGACATATATCTGTAGACACTCTCCTAACAATCCCAAGAGTAGGCAGGGCAGACAGCATCATCCCCACCTTACAAATGTGCCCCCTGAAGCTTTAAGAAGCAGTGAGTTTTACCCAAGTTCATGGAATCAGAACTCATGTGCAGGCCTGGTCTTACTATTATACAGGTTTCCTTCCAGAGAAGTTGGCCTAACAAGGTGACTAAGCAGCATAGGTTGTTCTAGGAAAGAATAAAGACGAATGGTGCCTGTCTTACAACTTACTGAGGGTTTAAAACCTGAGCTGCCATTGGTCAGGGGGATGGGGTGATAGTTAAAGATAATAAAATCTACATAACTTGACTTGAGTGATCCTGATATTACTTAATTGTTTATACTCTGGACCCTCAAATACATTACACGTATAAACTACTTTCTGTATGGGTGTGCCTGATTGATTACCTCTGCAGTCATGGTGACTCGTGAGAGTGGCCCATCCATCTGCAGGGGCCAAGCTGACTCCCATGTTTATAGAGTGTGAAGTTCACCCATCCCCTGCTCACCAGTGTTGACGAGAACGGAGTGCACACCCGATGAGGAGAAGCCACTTAATTTCTATGTGTGGCCAGAATTGGGGCACACATGAAAAGTGAACCCTGGTTGGGGATGGAGAGGTAGAAGAGGGGGGAGGAGAGGTTAGTGGCTGTGAATCGAGAAACAGAGAAAGCAGATCCCAGAGAACGAGGACTGAGTGAGTCGGGCAAGAAGAGAGAAGTGGAGATGAGAAAAAAAGTCAATACCTCTTCTGGATTCCTAAAGTATTTTCAGCTTCCGGTTCCATTTCTAAGTGGAGGCCTGATGGCTTTCCTGACAAACTAACTGGAGTTAGATTTGGTTATTTGCATCCCAAAGTATCCTAGGTGAGGCTCCCTTTTTGACTGTTGTCGAGGACTGAGGAGTGGAAAGACAGGCCTACACCAAGGCCATCACAGGCCCAAAGAAGACGTGCCGAGATCACATCCAAAGTCACTGCCTTGGAGTGATGGCCATTGGATGAGTCTCACCAGGCAATTACTTAGGACTGCTAGGGATATAAAGACTTGGGAAAGCCCCGTAGGACTCATGTAGGCGGTGAGGGCAGGAGGCCTGTGATCATCCAAAAGGAACATGAATACAACAAAAAGCAGGGCCAGCTGGTTAAGCATCTGCTTTTGGCTCAGATCATGATCCCAGAGTCCTGGGATTGAGCCCTGCATCGGTCTCCCTGCTCAGCAGAGAGCTTGCCTCTCCCCCTGTCCCTCACCCCACTCGTGCTCTCTCTCAAATAAATAAATAAAATCTTAAAAAAAAAAAAAAAGCAATCAGGTATGCATTGTCTTCCTTTTCTGGTTTGGCTATTATGGCAGTGGGACCAGGCTTTACTGTGGCTTCTTCTTGGACACTCTTCTGTTTATTACAATTTTGATGAATCCAGGTAACAGTGAAGTACCAGGGTGGGGGCTGATGCTGTAACTAACATCCGTATGGTGCCTAGAGCTTACAAAGTGCTTTCCCATACATTATAGTGCTATAATTGGTGGAGCACCTACTGTGGACCAGGTGTTCCGTCCGGGCTTAATATGTAATAGCCCTGATTCCCACAACCACACCCAGAGGGAGGCATTCTCATCCTCAATTTACAAACCAAAAAATGGGGCTCACAGAACTGGAAGGACGTGCCTGTGAATATTCAGGAGTCAGGGTTTGAGCCATGCTTTTGGGCTACAGTTTGCACTCTTTTTGCCATATGATACTTTTCATTTCGCTCCATTCATCCATACTTTCATAAAAAAACATACATGATTAGGTCAAAGCAACGGCAAGGGAAATACTCAAAAATAAGTGAGAATTAATAAAATAGAAGCACAGAGCAACTCAGCAAAGTCAGGAGTGAAAGTATCAGATCAATTCCATTCAATTCTCTCTGGCAGAGGTGAGAAATGAGGCTCTCATCAATTTTAATTTAATTTAGTTATTTAACAAATTCAACAAATACTTATTGAATGCTTGTCTACTCCATGCCAAGTATTGTATTAGACACTGCAGATAGAAGCTAAAAATGCATGGATACAATTCATAGTCCTAATGGGCTCTTGAGCCAGCCGGGGAGACAGATTTATAATACAGCCTCCAGAGGGGCACAGAGGGAGGTTGGATATTTACGGGGTGCAACAGGAACTTAAGTGTGAATAAATGTTTTGCTGGGGGAGTGATCTGGGGATGCAGAAGTTATCATGGAAGATGTGATTGGGCTGGGATGTTAAGGATGAGAAGGAATTTGTTAGGAGGGCAAGAAGGTATTATTAGCATGAGAAAGATCACTGCCCGATACTGTTTGTTTCAAGCATCCGTGTGAAGAGGAGAAGTTTGGAATTTTCAGAGCCCGGTTCTTCTACTGGCTCGTGTGAATCCACTCTTTTCTTGGAATGAATCCTAGAAGCTGGAGCTGAGTAGCAATACAAGTTGCTTATTCTAACTCTCCTACTATAGCATTTACTGTCTTGAACTTACCATATGTAGCTCTTCACATACAGGGGTGTGTGTATGTATGGACTGTCTTTTTGGGCTTTTCTTCCATCTGCTATTGGAAGAGTGAGTACCAGCAGCTATCATGAGAATATACAATCTGATAAGGCCCCAATTATATTTCTTATTTTCTTCCCACTATTAATGAGTATTTCATTAGTAATTATCACATTATGTGCATGGCTGATATATATCTTTGCTTAAATGTTTAACTTTCATACCAGCTGTGTGTTCCTTAAAAATGCATTCTTTATTTTTTTGTGCAACTGTTGTTAAACAGTTGTTGTTTCCAGATGGAAATATATACCATCAATACACTTTATTAGAAATTTTAATTTGGTTGTGGAGTTTGCTAATCAGTAACTAAAAGGTCAATTAATATTGAACAATTCAAAAATAATTGCATAATTGCATTGAAAGGCTCAGTAAAATCTTCTTGCATAATCTGAACAGTGCTTGAAAGAACACTTATTTAAACAAGAAAGTTGTGGGGTGCTATAAGATATCTAGAACAGTAGCATGAACTTCGTGAATTCTTAAACACTCCTGTTTTCTAGATCAGTGAGAGCATCCAATGCAATACGAACTTAATGTGATATATTTTTAATAAATGCATTAACAGTTGGTGGCTAAAGAGCATGTGAATTGATGTGTCCATTTGCTCAAAAAAAAAAAGCAGGTGACAACTGCATACAGATCCTGCCTTGAGAAAGGGGGCTTTCTAAATGTGAAGGTTCCACGTGTTGTGGCCAACATATTCCCAGTGGGAACCGTTCTCTGAAATGTTAATTGAAGTCATTGGGATGTTATTAGTTTTTAAAGTAATTGATTTACACAAAGTCTCAAGAAAATATTGAATGCCTAATGCAAAAGTCACAGTAAAGCTCAATGTGAATGGGTAGCCTCCACTTTTCGAAAGTTTGTTTATGCCACTTCGCTTTTATGAAGGACCTACATTACAACAGTACCTGTTTTTCACTAACCGAAAAGATTCCGAAGAAGTTTTGTGCTTTTACTAAAAAAGCTAAAAGCAAAAATAGCTTTCAGTGCTTGCTTCTCATGGAGCCTTAACAGAGGCAGCGTGCACCCCGAGACACAAGAGTGACGCCATCAAGCTCCTTCCCTGAGGAAGCCACCACAGCTTCGGACTGTGTCTGTGAGCAGCTGTGCTTTATTTTGATTTATTTTGTGCATCCCTTAGCAAGATGTCTCCCAAGTGATCAGAAAAGCCTAAGAAAGGTGATTTGGGGGGTTGAGAATGCTCAAAAGTTTTCTGTATAAATTAATTGCTAATTGGCAATTAGGAATTGCATCTTTGCTTTATGCCATTTCGGCATATGAAAGGTTTCATGTGAACACTCTACTTTCAGATAGCGGGGGGAAACCTAACCAGTCTCGGGTAACTCAATTCATATAAAGTTTGACACAAAAAAGGCACCAGTAAAACTATATGTCTGTGACGTGGGATCGTAAATGAATAAACACTTTAATTGGCAAATATAGTTAAGACATGAGGATCCTTCATGGTCACCCCAGGCATTCTGTGAAGTGCTGATCATGTCAGAAGGCTTTAGCTTCCTTTGGGGAGTGTGCACAGGGGGAAAGCAATGCGGACCATATATTTGGATCCTGATGGGTTGTATTTCATTCCTCGTGGCATTAACATCAACAAGAAGTGGTAGTTATAGCAATACTGGCTTAATGTCTATCCACCTGCCTTGACATTGTCAGTGGATGACACTGGATTAGTATTTTATATTTTTATCACTAACCTGGATAGGGCAATTATGAGCATTATCAAGTGTTTAGACAGCACCAAGATGGAAGGGCTTAACACCTCAAAGCTCACACACAAAAAGCACAGTGTAATCTTTTGAGTCAAGAAGCTTGAGAGCCATTCCAAATCCTCTTCAATGACCTGACAGTAGTCTGTGGCTTATCATTAAAATGAGAAAGTACAGGGTGCTACCTTCTGTAGGGCCCATTGAGTTGTAAGAATTACCTGGATGACGTTTTGTTCCAACTTAATAGCTTTGCACTAGGCAACACATAATATACAATAAAGCGCTGTCAAAAACTCTCAAACTGGATCCACGATGTTGGCTGTGTGTGTTAGCAGCCTATGAAAATCTCCTCTCCATCGCTATTCATTTCCTTCATAACACTTTGTCTTAATTAGTAATTATAAATTTGTTTGTTGAATGATTTTCTAAACAGTGGAACTATGTCTTTTTTTAAAAAAAAGATCAGCATGTTCCCTGTATCTAACACTTATTATGTGTTTTATATTCTTTAAAGAATAAATGAACCAAATTTATATTTACTGATTTTTCCACAGGAGTCCAGAATTCATTTTCATCACGGGCTCCAGTTTGAACCTGAGCTATGACAGCTATTGAGTTCAGATGCATCTGGGTTCATCCCTTTGGAGAGAGGGAGGCACCCAGGAATCTGCATCTATTTCATTAAATTAATGTACATGGGAGGAAGAGGAGTGAAAATATGGTCCCAAAGCTTCCTGTATGGAGTACCACGATGAAAGGGGGGCAGGAGCTGAAGGACTTGTTTCCATGAGGGCTCTGAGATAGGGTGTATGATGTAAGTGGGTGACAGACAATCACCCCATTGCTCCCAGGACCATTCTGGTACCTCAAGGATTGGCATCTTTGGGACGGTACAGGTGTTACAGACATGAATATTCTCATGAGAGGAATGGTACCAGTGCTAGAGGAGATGCACTCAAAAGCGTGGACATCAAATGGAGGGCAGAGGAAAAAGAATTTGGCAGAATGTATATTTCACAGACTGATTCCTGATCCCGAGAGACACCTTTGAGCATTCCCAGATACAATAAGGGAGGGTTTGAACCTTTTTAAGTCGACGGGGCTAAGAGCTGTTGAGATGTGCATTATTTCTGATTCTATGATGTCATCTGTACCTGTAGTTCAAGAGGCATGAAGCAGCTTAGGGTACAGTTCTGTCAGGAATTTTTTTATACCTTGCTAGTTCCTTGGTTGACAACCTTTAGTTAATATGGCTAACTGACGTATTTCATTGTATCTAATTGTCTTTCAAGCTTTTGGTTTAACAGAAATTCTGGGCTGGAAATTCCCTGAATCACAGCAAATCCATGTCTTAAGGATTCATCATGTGGATGTTCTGACAGGAGAGTCAAATTCAAGGAGACTGGATATTCTGGGTGTGAACTCCCATCCTCACTGGGAAGCTCCAGGAGGGCAAGGTTTGTATCTTAAACACTTCTGTGTCCTTACAACCTAGCACCATGTCTGGCCCAGAGGAGATGCTCAGGAAATATTTGTTGAACAATGTTTTATATAACTTTATAACCCTGACAAGGTGGAGTACATGGAGTTGACTGTTTAAAGAAGATCATTATTTTCATGGAAAAAGGGAAAGGAAAAACAAGTGAGGATCTCAACAGATTCTATAAAGCAAGGTTTCTGAATCTTTTTTTTTTTTTTTTTTGCCCTTAATCCATCTCCACCTCTCTATTCTCTCCACTCTAATGGCTGCTTCTCTGACCTGCTCCCACCTGTAGCCTTGAAGAAACCACGCTACCTGTCAGCTGGGTTCATGGGGCAGGTAATGTAGCCAGCACAGGGGACACTCTGAAATGTGTTCAGTGTCTTTTTCCTCTAAGTGCCATTCCTCGTACTAAGAAATTGAATTGTGTGGGACAAGTTCACTGAGATTTGTAAGCTGAACTCTCTGGCTAGGAGGCAGGGATGACATCTAACCACTGCATCTTGCCCATCCTCACTCAAAAATATCTCCTTCCCTTAACATTATCCCAGCCTACTCTCCTGCTCACTTGATTTTTTTTCTGAGAAACACCAAGTATTTGGAACATCACAGGTGGCCTGATTCTAAGGGATGCTGTCATGGCCTTCTGTAATTAAGACAATCGTTGCTGGACACTGTAAGGACTGAAATAATGGGCGAAACTCTCTAGGTTTCATTGGCCTAGTTAAGCGTATAGTATCAGAACAAGAAATGTGTCTATCTCCTGCCCAAATTATAATGGCACCATGCTACCAACTTGGTGGGTCAATGGGAAGGACCATCTAGGCTATATGCTCCATAGAAATGGAGTACACCTGGGCAGTCCTTCCAGAAGGAACACACCATTAAGGGTCAGCTGGGACTCAGTGAGCCAGTCTTAGTCTCTTCCCAGTGATGTTAGTACACAGGCAGTGACGCCATCCCAAGCTCTGGGTGTCACACTCACTCTGCGCAGAGGCTTGGACAAAGCTTGCCTCAGTGTCATGATGTTCTGGTTTAATTAAATGGAAAGTTCCCTGTTCCACTTTTAGTCCTATTTACATAAAACATTTCAAAGAAGAACACCATCACGTGATACTTTTCTTCATCAAAATATGAAAATTAATCCAATTAATTCATTTATCCCATCAGTGTATATTTACTGAGTGCCTACTGTGTGCCAGATCCTTTTCTAGGCCCTGGGAATATGCCAGCGAACAAAGCTTTAAGTAGTTCAGGCTTATTCTAGCAAAGTTAAATTTCTACTGTTTTGGAATTATGTAGGCTCGGAGATAGCTCTTGATGTCGTAGTGGGGTTTTGGCTTTGTTTCCTTCTTGTTTACTGTTCCTGTAGAAACACGGACTCAGCTACATCTTTGGTTGTTCCGTTTTCTCTTCCTTCCCTTGCTTTGGCTTTCTTTTATTTTTTTTCCTTCCTCCCTCCTCCCTTCCTTCCTCCTTTCTTTTTTCCTTTTGCTTTCTGGCCATGCTAGTCTAAGTGTCACAAGCACGTACAAGACAGTGACTGACATTTAATAAAGAATGAAGGCCTTGAGATGTCAGTAGAAAGTAGAAAAATAGGAAGCTAAAGTCATGAATGCATGGCAATCTAAAAGACAGAGCTCTCAGGGGCGCCTGGGTGGCTCAGTTGGTTGAGTGTCTGCCTTCGGCTCAGGTCATGATCCCAGGGTCCTGCGATAGAGCCCCGCATCGGTCTCCCTGCTCGGCGGGGAGCCTGCTTCTCCCTCTGCCTCTGCCTGCTGCTCCCTCTGCTTGTGCTCTCTCTCTCTCTGACAAATAAATAAATAAAATCTTAAAAAAAAAACACACACAAAAAACCCCTAGAGCTCTGCCCACTTTATTTATGTATGTATGTTAGCCATTTGGCGACCTGCACATTGGGAAAGAATTAGGGATACACTTACTGTATTAGCTAAATGATAAATGGTCTTAGTGATGCGGGGCTGCTAAGTGGAAGGGGCATCTGACTCTTCCTTTCTGAGATTCTCCTGTCTCGAATCTGCCCATTGATTAGCATCTCCAGACACATGCCTCTTCCTTGACGGAGAGCTTGTTCCATGGGGAGATGATTGGCAGCAATCAGGCCTGACTTTATTTGCAGGAGGTGTTGCTTTCCTGGAGGCCTCTCCTGAGGTGGAGGGCAGGGGTGCTGTCACAACTGGAGTCTGAGAAACCTCCAAGCCATCTCTGACTACCACAGGTGGTATAATGCGAAATACCATCTCCTGATTGCTCGTTCCCATGCCTCGCGCCGTTCTGCTCAGAATGCTCGCTCTCCTTGCACTTGGTCCTCTGACTGTCTCTGAAGGGCATCTGCAGAGCTGGCAGCTGCTTTGCAATTGCGTCCTGGGGAAATGCGGCCGGGGGAGGAGAGCGGCTCCGGAGGCCCAAAGGCCTCCTCCTCTGACCGGCCCCTGCCACACCGTTGCCCCCGCTGACTTGTGTCTCTCCGCCCCTACAGCAGCCGCGGGCTTGGGGGCAGTGACAGAGGTTTTGCCCACTTGATTTGTGATTCTTGGTTGAGTTTATATTTCTTGATGCCCACGTGTTTCTTTTGCTCATGTCTTCCTGTCCGCATTCAGTTTGAATGCTACTTCAGGGTGGGAACTGAGTGTTTTCACGTTTCAACAAATACGAACTGAGCAGGTTCAAGTGTCAGTCACAAGAGAAAGAAAATGAACCAGTTCCTGCCTCTTTTCCTCATTTACGTTGTTCATTTGTCTTTCATGTGGTCGGCAAGTACGTATGGAGCACCTACTCTATGCCGTCCATTGTTGCCCACGTGGGGATATACAGGCAATATTTCCTGCTGTAATATTCTACAAGGGGGAGATAAGCAATAAACAAATAAGCACATGGTGTGTCATATTGTGATAAGTGCTATGGCGAAAAATCCTGCAGGAATGGGTGGTTGCAATTTTATTTTTTTATTTTTATTTTTTCATTTGAGAGACAGAGAGAGAGTGTTGCGAGAACATGACAGAGAGAGAGAGAATGTGAGAGAGCGCACGAGCAGGGGGAGGGGCCGAGGGAGAAGAAGCAGCAGACTCGCCACTGAGCAGGGAGCCTGAGACAGGGCTCAATTCCAGGACCCCGGGATCATAACCTGGGCTGAAGGCAGATCCTTAACTAACTGAGCCACCCAGGCACCCATGGGTGGTTGCAATTTTAAACAAAAAGATAGGGGAAGGTGATTTTAAGCTCAAAAATCGAATAACTATTTTCCCTTCTGCCTGGAATGCATTGTGCCCAATCTCCATGGCAATTCATACCCTACCTGCCCTATGAAACCCAGCCCCAACAGTTGTCATATTTATACTTAGGCTAAAAAAAGTATGTAACAGTTATCTGAGATTCAAGTTCAAGTGGGTGTCCTGTGTTTTATCTGGCTACCTTAGCACCCCATGCTTCCCTCTTATGAACCGCCACGCCACTCTCTTCTCCTCTTAAGGCACCAGGGTCTCCTGCGGTGTCACATTTATGTGGAGATGGATATTTATCACCTCCTCTCCTCTAAGCACACTGACGTCAAACCTTCCCTGATTCATCTCTGTATCTCTGCGCCATGGAGCCAAGAACTGGCTCTTAGTAGGTGTATGTATATTTATTTACTTGGGTTGCACAGGGTGTTTACATGGACTCTGAGATGAGAACATTTCCTAACTAGGCAAGTTCTTTAGGGCCACAGCCTTTTACTGAAGTCAGAATTCTCCACCACCTAAAGCCATGTTTCCTATAACACTCAGTGGGCTCCTAAGTGTCTCAGTCTCCTGCTCCAACACTCACTTCTGCTGAGTATGGGCTAAGCTCGCGTAGTTCAGAGAGTTTCGGCTGCTCTTGCCAAAGTGCGCGCTGACATAGGTGCTCACTGACAGATCCGTATCCATTTGGGAGAGCTCCCAAGGCTGTATATAACTAGATACCCTGACGCTCTGTGATTATTCTGAATCCCCAGGGTAGGATCTCGGAGACCTTTGACTTGGTTGGAATCAGAGTTCTTTACGGGTCACTTAGTCCAAACTTCTCGTGATTCCCTCTATCCTGTCTTCACTCAGTTACTTGTCAGCTAGCAGGCGCCAAGCATTTCTACTAACAGGAACCACTTGACTTCTCCACTTCTCCTTAGAACCTTCAGCTCCTTCCCTCACACTCTCCCATTCTAGTCTTCCCAGAGTGCGGAACCTTCCCAAGTGCTGAGTCTTCCCGAAGTGCTGGGCTGGGTGGGTCAGGTCAGGTCAGGCTTCGATCCTTGTCCCTTCTGTGAGTGTTCCTGGGGCAGCTTCCTCTATCGATCAGTCACTGCTATGTTTGCTTTCTGTCTCATAGAAATTTGTTCAAAGCTAGCCTCCTCTGATGACTTTCATCCCCTTGTTTCTTGCTGTATGTTTACATTAAAAAAAATCTTTTAGCTTTTTTTTTTTTAAAGCTCCCCCCCGGAGGGAGAGGAATTAAGCATGCGAGTTCATTTTGCCACCTTGCAGAAGTCCTCAATGCAATTGGACGAATTCCATGAGACACCCTTTTGCTCTAAAATATTTCTTAAACCAACCCAATCCGGCCATGCTACCCTCATTCCCTGGGAGTAATGGCATTTTCTTTAGAAACCATTGTGAATCATGCAACATTCAGGGGTCTGCTGGAGTTCACCCAGCTGATTCTGTGCATCTCTCTACAACTCTGCCATACCAGAGGCTTGAAACTGGCCACGCTGGGAGCGTCTGCACCACACAAAATGGCAAATGCCACAAACCTGGGCTCTCTCACCCCATCCCCCAACTGGTGAGCTTGTTTACTAGCAGACATCTGAATATATTCTGTGGGAAGAGGGTCAGTGTGGGATGAAACCCTTTCCTTGACACCCACTATACCTCAGCAGAGTTACTGTATCAGCCTAGGTGAGCATTCCCTGGAAAGTCAGGGAGCTGAGTCTGAGAGATTGTGGTAAGATTCAAGACTGGGAGGTTTCAACTGCAAAAAAATCAAGTCCTCAAGGCCCAGAGCACAGCAAATTCCAAGGGAGATATTTGGAGGGTGCCCACATGAGGAGGTATTGCCAAATGGGAGCTGGAGAAAGTGCCAGAGCCAACTTCAAAATTAGCTGTGGGTTTTAGAGAGTGAACAAAGACAGGAGACGCAGAAGCAGAAAGTTGGCTTTTTCTTTCTTTAAGGAGCTGACCTTGCTAGAGCTAGGGTGAATCATTCATCTCACCCCCTTCCTTCCTCCCAACAGGGACCTGACACATCTGCTCAACTACCAGGAACGGCAGCGAGTGCAAACACCTGCCGGCCCTGCTAATTACCAGATGCCCCCCAGGACGAGGGCTGCGGTGTAACACCTGGGCAGAGGTAGCTGACTCTGTTAGAACCAAAGAACGTTGGCATCGCAGTTACTGCAGGGACCTGGATCATTAATCAGAGAAATAGTGCTTTGTACCTGGGAAGCAGGGCCACGGAGAGTCTTTTACTTCCGATTAGTGGGTGTTTGTTACAAAAAGAACGTAAACAGATTTCCTTAACTTTCCTGCAGTTGACGTCTTGCAAGAGCCTGATGTGAACTCGTTAGTATTTGGGTAAAATTTGTTGCCTGAAACATTAATGAAAGGGGTACTCACCAGGTTGCCTTCTCTGTAAATCACCTTAGTATTTCTCTGTTATCAGATTGTGCATCCATTTATTTTAAACCCAGGCACTTTGATAATGTGGGCATCAGCGTCGTGGCTGTGAAAAGGCTCTGGAGAACACTATTTAACAATTTCCCTTTCCGTTGTACCATGCCTGGCAGCCTTTGCAGTGTTTCTAATTTATTGTTAGAGGAATGATACGGCAACTTTTTTTCTAGTATTTTCTATGTGCCATTGTGCCAGGCCCTGCGTGAAGCACTGCGTAAAAATAATCGCACTTAATTCTTATAACAACTCCATGAGGAAAGAAATTCCTCTCACCTCCCCACCCCCCCATTTACAGGAGAGGAAGCTGAGGCTCAGAAAGCTTAAGGGATTTGACTCAAGTCCTGCGTCTTCCCATCTGTCTGGCCTGCCTGCCCACTGAGGTGCTTTAGAAGTCATGCGGTGTGGAGGGGGGGTGTCACATGCAGGAGGGGGCCAGTTCTTGGAGCTTACCTCAGGGTGGGGATATTTTGACCTTCTTCCAGTTTTGACTATTATATACCTCAGGTTCTGTAGTCTTTCTGCTGATTTGTGACCAGGACCTCTGCCTTCCTGGGGCTGGGGGGTCAGACATGTGGCCTGTGCTTTCAAGGAAGAGAAGTAGTGTTCAGGGCCCTGCAGCAAATGCCCACTGTCACCACGTACATGGGAATGATAGCAAGGTCAGATCTGAATTGTGATATGAAACAAAGTCCCTGTTTTTTCTGGTTCCAAGCATACCTTTCTTTATTAATGTTATTTATGAAGGGTGGTTGGGAGAAAGGCAGGCAGGGACAAGGGGACCCTGCCCTCACAGGAAACCACCCTTAAAAGGATTTTACACCACCCTGGAAGGAGCCCTCCACCCTTTCCCACGTGAGAGGTAGATGACAAAAACCTGATTGGGTGACAGGCCCACAGAGGGTTAATCAGATTAAAACAGCCCGACAGCAAAAATCCCTAGATCTAAACACCAAATCCGAAACCCTCTCAGGTCCCCCTCCCTCTTTGGGAGATTTGTACTATCGCTCAATTATCGCTCAATAAACTTTGCTTTGCTGCCCACCACTCTTCTTCTGGTCTACCTCTTCATTCTCCAAAGGGGCATGACCAAGAACTGTGGGCACCGAAGGAAAAGAAATCCTACAACATTATTGTATGCTATGTCATAAAAGTAGTTATTTTACCTGCCTGCACTGCAAATACTTAAAGGATTTTTGTGGGGTTTTTTTTTAGAATAAAGAAAAATGAGAAAGTCTGTGTCTTCCATTCATGAACCTGAATATAATTTCCAATTTCAAGATTATGTAAAAGGAAGCATATTTCATCTAGGCAGCATGGCTAGGAAACAGAAAGCAACACAACAGTCTTTTTTAAAACAATTAATCTTCTTCAGAGTAGTGTCTCCATTGAAGACCTAATCCAAAAGGAACCTCTGCTGCCATTTGAGGTGATAACTAGAGTTAAGATTTCCTTGGAGCGAGTGCTAATCACGCAACTTTTCTTTAAACATTTAAAAATCAACAGCAAACTATTACTTTAGGAAAAATTTAGGACTTATTTTAAACCTCTTTATATTCACTGGGGTTGAGGAGATTCAAAATCAAGGTGGTGGAGCAGAGGATTTTTCGGGCAGTGTGAATACTCTGTGTGATGCTATAATGCTGGAGACATACCCTTATACACTTGTCCCACCCCACAGAATGTATGACACCAAGGGTGAACCCCAATGTAAACTACGGCCTCTGGGTGATTATGACGTGTCACAGGAAGTTCACCGATTGTGACAAATGTACCACTCTGGTGGGGGATGTTGATAATGGGGGGGGTGCTGTGCATGTATAGGGACAGGACATATATGGGTACTCTCTGTACCTTCCTCTCAATGTTGTTGTGAACCTGAAACTACTCTAAAAAAAAAAAAATCAAGTCTTAAAAAAAATCAAGGGGAGACAAATTGTACTGAATAGTGCTTCCCCCAAGGTGGGCTAAGAACACCTGCCTCAGAATGACATGGGCTGCTTCTTCACCATGCAGGTTGCTAGAGTCCAACGAGGCCTACTGAACCCGAATCTTCGTGTGTTGGGCCCAGGAAGCTGAATTTTTAGAAAAACGTTCAGATGAGTTTTTTCCTCTCTTTCCCCACACACTGCTGCTTGGGAGCTACTGGAGTAGAGAAAAAAGGCCTAAGCTCTACCGTCTGCCAGACTTGAATCTTGACTTTGTCATTTTGTAGTAGTGCGACCTTGGGCAAGCGCTGGACTCCTTGGTGTTCCAGTTTTCTCACCTGTAAAATGAGAATAATATCATTTTCCTGGAAAGGCTAGAGGTCATGGACAACCACGGCCTGGTATAGCACCGGGCACATTGTGTTTTATTTATTTATTTATTTATTTATTTATTTATTTATTTATTTAAAGATATTCTTTGTTTATTCATGAGAGACAGAGAGAGAGAGAGAGAGGCAGAGGGAGAAGCAGGCTCCCCACCGAGCAGGGAGCCTGATGCGGGACTCGATCCCAGGACTCTGGGATCATGACCTGAGCCGAAGGCAGACGCTTAGCATCTGAGCCACCCAGGCGCCCTATAACAGCTGCTGTTGTCACCAGCATGTCACCAGAAAGAGCCTCTTCTGACGCCTATAGAGCTGAGAGTCTTATAATAAAACATCGGCCATTTTCCATCAATTAACTTCTCAGGGTGTTACTTGAAGGTGAAGGAAGCAAGTGATGGCATGGAAGGATGTGTCACCTTGGAAAGGTTGTCCCTGAGGCTGTGGGCACCTGTGCCTTGAGGGATGTTGTTTTCCAAAACCGTGGTTCCTAAACCTCAGAAGCTGCCAAAGACTCCTGGGATTCTGGGGCTCCATTCCACATTTGCCGAATCAGACCTTTGAGGTTGGAGAACCAGAATCTGTATTTACAAGAACCTCCTGCGCTGGTTTTTGGGAAGCCCAGGGAGGCTTTCAATTATAAACTAACTTTGGGAAAGCATAGCCCAGTCCACAGTGTTTCATCTTCCTGATGTTACATCACTCTTTCCTTCCTTCTGGTCTGAACACTGAGCCGAGGGAATATGGTTCCTAGTGCTAGTGGTGGTAGTAGTAATAGCAATAATTAGAGCTAACATTTATTGAGCACTTCCTCCTAGCCAGGCATTGTTCTAAACTTTACATGCATAGACTCTTCAATTCCATAACAATACTCAAAGATAGGTATTGTCCTTACCTACATGTTATAGGGAGGAAAACTTAGGCACAGATGTTAAGTGCAGAGGAGACCTGGGAGCCCTTGCTCTTAATCACTAGGTTACTCTGCATTTCTCTGGTTAAAGAGAAGATGAGTTTGGGAGTGGACTAGATGCAACCAGCCCCTCTAACCTGCAGATCCCAAGTGAGGGGGCTTTCCTGCTTCAGGACACATGCGCCTCTGGGATGATGGGTGTGGGCGAGGGGAGCCTGGCAAACAGCAAGTGCATCTGGGAGCAGCGGCATCGGGTGGTGTGGGTGGGATGGTGGTGAGAGGCTCTCTCCCAGCTACTGCAATGTGCTGGCATGTTGCAGGTATCACAGGCAGAGCGCCAGGTTTGCACGATGTTGAGTCCGTAAGAATGACTGTGAGCTGAGAGACACATCTTCCCTGCTCAGCACCACATTCCTATCAGGAAACACAGGCATCTTGTTGCTTAGAACGCCCCACGCCTCATTTTCCAGGACTTGGAGGCCATTTCTTGGAAGCCCCAGAGCCCAAGGCTTTATTTATTCTGTTATACAACTCTCCCTTCAAAAATAGCAGGTATTTCCATCTTCAGTGTCCCTGGAGATAAGCACACCAACTCTTCACTATAACTGTTTTTGTTAATAATTGCTCAGGTGAACTAGGAGATGGCAGAAACCAAACCCAATGAACAAAGTCACCTCGCAAGGGGGTTGGGAATGTCAGGTTTTCAACCCAGTAGATATATCCGGGATCCCTTTCTTACAGACTCCTCAGATCAGGTTCTTCTCATTTATTCATTATCTCACCAAGCCTTTACAGCCCCTCAGCCTTCAGGTGCTCTGGGAACCGGTTCTCTACCTTGAGCGTGTAGCAGAATCTCCCAGAGGCCTTGGTATAATTGCTGGGCCCCAGGCAGGGGTTAGGTCTGCACTGGGAACAAGGACTTGCATTTCTAACAACTTCCCAGGTGCCCTGATGCAGGGACCATCCTTTGAGAACCACTGCTCTGGGAGACACAGGCCTACAGATATAATTCAGGCAGAAACATCTGTTATTTAAAGGAGGGAGGGGTCACCAGATTAAACTATAGAGTGCTCAGTTGAGTTTGAATTTCAGATAAACAAATAATTTTTTAATGTACATATGTCCCAAATATTGCATGGGACAGACTTATATTAAAAAATAATTTGTTGCTGATCTGAAATTCAAATTTATTGGAGTGCCTGTGTATCCTGCATTTTTATTTGCTAAGTCTGGCAACTCTATTTCAAGGGCATAGCATTTGCAAGCTTCCTGATAGCATAATAGCTACTTGGTGACTCAGTCTATTTTCTTAGATATTTTCCTTCTACCATCTAGCTCTCAGGCTCCTGAAATGGATTTTCCAACTCTGAGATGGGGCTGTCCTCTCCCAACCTTCCACTGCGACACCCCTCTAGGACCTACCTGTTGACTTAGCACATTCTAGGGTTTCCTATACTGTAATTCCTTGGAGCTTACTATTGCCATGTCTTCCTAGTGGAACATTCCTTTTCTGTATCTGAGTCTTTTCAATATGCTTTAATAGTGGTGATGTTAGACCAAGGCAGGGAAGAAGGTAGAGTCCACAAAGCACACAGTCAGCTCCCCTACTCTGCTGATGCCAAGACTGGCCAAGCTGGTATCCCTGAAAATATGCCCCCCCCCCGCCACCAAACAAGGTCAGAGAAGGGTGGTGCATCTGTTAGAGCAAGCAAGCCTAGTAACTTTGCTATTCAGAATGAATGTTAATAACATATTGTGTGTAAGTGCTATTCCTAGGCAAGTTAAGGATTGCAATTGGTGTTTAATTTTAAAATGCCATTATTGCTCCTGTGAAGGCATTTCTGAAGTTTGACAAGCTTACTTGCAAGGATGTGTCAATTTCAGAATATTGTTCCTAAAAGCACAAAAGATTTCTTTGGCACTGACTATAATAATGATGATAATGACAAGATAGATAAGGAAATTATTGAATGGAGACCAATCTCACGAGCCTTCACTTTAGCTGGAGTTCAACGTCCGAGAGTTCATCTGCCACTTCTGATCATTTATTTCCAAAGGAGCAACCGTATTCGAACTCACAGCCCAGCATCATTGTGAAGACTGCAGAGTTCGGGTCTGACAATTTGCTGCATATTTCTAGAGTGAATATTTAGAAGGGCAACATAGTTCTCTTCTTTCGAATACTAATAATTCTGATTCAAAAAAGAGTAACTTGAAGCGTTTTTCCAGGAATGCAGTCCTTTTTCCAGACACTCTAATAAAGCTAATCGGAACCTTGAGGCTTTATTTTTGTTTTTCTCTGAGGAATGGATTCCTGTTAAGTATTTGCATTATTAAGTCTGAAACCTACCATTGTTTGAGAAACAGATGTTAGACGAGAATGCAGTCAAAAGCAGGAAGAAATGATAAAATATATCTCAAACCGGAGCTGAGAACAGATACTTATTTTCACATGTGATGGCTATGTATCTAGGGGCTTCCTATAATAAGCCATCAATGAATGAAAAAAATCAAAGAAGAAATGTGTCTGTTGTTTGTGTGCAAAAATGTTATTACTAATCCGCCATTAGAAGGCCTTGGTATAATTTTTTGTTTTTCCATGAGCTCGGATGTATTTGGGCGACGTCACTCATAGGCTCTTGCCTCATCATACGATTAATCAGTAGCAGGCATCTGCAAACGAGATAGCCAAGATTTCCTGGTGTGTTCTGTGGTCAGGGAAAAGGGCCAGATTTCTGCTCCTAAGGGGAAGGGAGCCCATTTTCTCAACCCCACTGGCATTGTGCTTTTGCGCTGGGCAGCGCATGCTGCAACGCTATCTGGCAGTAGACGGGCACGGCAGAGACTTGGAGGGTTTCATAAGCATTAGAGTTGAAAGGTATCATGCATTTTCTTACCCAGAAAGACAATCTACCCTTTCTCTGCTATACTCCGAGAGCTGATGAAAAACGCAGGGGAAACAGTAGTCTATGAATACGGTCTCGGCTTACATTCTTTTTTTTTTTTTTTTTTTTTAGGATTTCATTTATTTATTTGACAGAGAGAGACACACAGAGAGAGAGGACACAAGCAGGGGGAGTGGGAGAGGGAGAAGCAGGCTTCCCACTAATGCGGGGCTCGATCCCAGGACCCTGGGATCACGACCCAGCCCGAAGGCAGACACTTAAGGACTGAGCCACCCAGGCGCCCCTCGCTTACATTCTATACTGAGAAGCTATTTTGTTTGTTTGTTGGGTTTAATAGACTGTGCTTTAATTACCAGCCATTAGCTAGTCATTGATACATAAAACAGTTTGGATTTCCTAAATATTTTTGAATATTATTCAACTCATTTAACATTTTAGTCTACAGAGAGAATATCTGATTTAGGTGAAATACTTGAGTTAACTGACATCACGTCACTTGCGGATAGGATAGCCCAGCCCTCCTGACTCAGTCCAGGGGGCCCTGAGGGTGGGGGCAGGGGTGGGGACTCCGCACTGGGACTGCCTTTGTTCCAGTCCTGACTGCCACTTACTGATGTGTGGCCTTGGGCAAGCTAAGTCCTCTGTTCCTCCATTCCTTTATGAACCAAATGAAAGCAGTTTTATTACCAATATCTGAAAACTTTTCAGCATGAAGTGAGATAATCCATGCGAAGTGCCTAGCACCGAGTGGGCACTCAATAAATATTAGATAAAAATAGAATAAACTTAAACAAAATTTTAACCGTATCTTCACTATATCTGATGGATCTCTTATATTTTGCAGTTGTTGAATGAAGTAAAGAGTATGTTAGCTACCTAATAAAATCTAACCAATGAATATTTGAATTTTGGAATAAACTTACACACTGACTAGGGATTCATTGGATACCAGTAGTAAAAGTACTAAGGGTGTATTAAATACAATTAAAGATCCCTTATATTCTGTCATCACTCTAGAATCAACTTTTGCCTATTGCCTAAAGCCATAAAGAGAACAGTACAAAATAAATGTAGTTTCATTTGGCTTCATTAAAAATGGTGTTTCTAATCTTATTATTTTCACATTTATTAATAAGCTTGAGTTTTTAAAAAAATCTCAAGGTCTATGATTCTTGGACTTGGGCGGTGGCACCATTAGGTCATTGGAAAACCAGTGAGTGGAAACAGTGCACTCTTCAAGGATGTGGTTTCTGTGGTCTGGCTCGCTCTGTCGTAGCAGTCATGGCTTGGTGGGCGGGAAAGTAGGCATGGAAGGAAGTTGGGCAAGGTAGTGAGGTGGTGTCAGTGGTAATCTGAGTGGTTAGACCACTCGAACTGTGAAAATTTAGTGTTGGTGATTTCCTGGCTGCGACAGTTTTCTTTGATGTAGTCTCCAGTCTCTAGGGCCAGAGAGATCCAAGAACCAACAGAGAGGGGTGTTGGAAAGGAAGGAGGTAAGCTAAGGGAACACACGGAATAGTGAGTCTTCTCTGTGCCTTATTTGCTCTCCCACTGAGCAACTGGAAGACCTTGGGATTTTTTTTACCTAGTTGGAATGGGCACTCACTGCTACTCCAGTCTCACCCTCTGTGGTTATAGATGAAGACCCTACTTTGGTAATTCTTGCCTCTACGAGGGACTTTATGTGAGTCACGGACATTCTCAAAGATAATTTCTGCAAAAGTAAAATGTGTATTTGCTGGCTGACTTATTCTGTGAATTGATTTGGTACAACTAATTTTTGCTTCATATCTTAAATATTTTGCACAACGTTAACAGAAGAAGAAGCTGGAAAGCATTGCATCACATCTAACACACAGGTCTGGGCTTTCTCCCATATCACAAAAGGCACTTGCTTATTGTGTCTTCTACTGATTCATCTTGTTTCCTTTTGTTTGATTAATTGCTGATGGCATCTCTTTTGGCTTTTTCTGAAAGGGTAGCTAGGCTTGCTTTGTTTACTGTTTTATATGCTAGCACATATCAAGTCATATTTGACAGAACTACCATTATCAAGCACTTACTATATATGCTCTGTATGCTGATCTCTCTTCAGGAAACCTTATATATGTTACTTCATCTAAGTCTTGTTGCAAGCCTGCAAGAAAGACATTCCTTCCATTCACAGAGATTCTGAAACTCAGAATGTTTAAATACTGTGCTCAAGTTTCAACATGTGGTGAGTAGTTCAACTCCCAATGTTCCCTCATTAGGCTATGAAGACTTAGACTTTTGTCTTCTTAGCACTGAATTACTTTGTATAGAGCCCAACACAGTTTTTATAGTATTTTGCTGTCTTTCCAGATAATGCTGTCTCTCTTACACTCTCAGTTCATTTCAACATTGTTCAGCTTCTGCACAAATCAAGGTTCTTTTCTCTATATTTCAAATGTATAGAATTGACCATACTATTTGCAGTACAGTGCAAGGCACTGCAGGGCATACAAAAATACATGACTCATGGTCTATAACCTTAGGAGGTTCTATTTTAATGGGAAAAAAGTGAGCATGATAAAATGTCTATAATATGAGGCAGAATGAAAATACCATTATTGAGATATAATCCATGATAGGAATTTCCAAGGAGAAGGCAACCACAGAAGCCATTTCCGCTTTGAATCTTGGTTGAGATTTGGCTTTTTTTTTTTTTTTTTAACTAGGTATTTATAGGGAGAGAGGACCAGAGAGAAAGTTCCCTGGCCACATTTCAATGGTTCATTGTCACTGCCTTATCTTTCTCACACTTAGGTGTTGTGGGGGAGTGGGGGTTTCTCAGGACTAGCTGACAGAGAAGGAGAGAACCCAAGCTTGGTTCATGAATGGGCTGGCTTGGCATATTTATTTATTTATTTATTTATTTATTTATTTATTTATTAAGATTTTATTTATTATTTGAGAGAATGAGAATGAGAGAGAGAGAGAGCACATGAGAGGGGGAAAGGTCAGAGGGAGAAGCAGACTCCCCACTGAGCAGGGAGCCCGATGTGGGACTCGATCCCGGGACTCCAGGATCATGACCCGAGCCGAAGGCAGTCGCTTAACCAACTGAGCCACCCAGGTGCCTCTGGCATATTTGTGAATGTCAACATTGAACTGCTGCTGCATGACAACCCCATTTAGGGGTGACCCTGAAAGACAGTGGAGTGGAGACTTCTCAGTGGACACATCTTTGGGTATTGTACTTGGTAGTCCACTTTGTGTGGAGAGAGAAACTGAGGTAAAGATAAATTTGGAGTTCTGAACAGTGGCAAAATGACTTAACTGATTGATCATGTTCTGGAAGGAGCAAGATTAGCAGCTTAGGAAGAAGCAGGTTGGGGCAAGAGGACCTATAGGATTAGCCACAGAGTGTAAATACATTTGCATCCTGCATTAACATGTACCAGAGAGTTTCTGCTGTGGGAGAGGCACTACACAACCAAAACAATGACTCAACCAGTTCACATCAGCCTGAGACATACTTTGAAGTTAGAAGCAAAAGAGTTTCCTGATGGATTGGATGTGGAATATGATTGACAGAGAAGAGTCAAAGATGACTCCAAGATTTTTGCCTAAGCTACTGGAAAAATGGAGTTGCCATTAATTGAGGTTGGATGAAGAAGATGTTGCATGAAGATTAGGAGTTCAGCTTGGGACATGTCAGTTTGAGATACTTTTTAGAAACACAAATGTAAATGCTAATAAGCATTAGATTATGTGGATCTGAAGTTAAGGAGAGAAGAGATTAACCCAGAGTATAAAAGTCATGACATGGTGGAGAGAATCATAGAAATGAACAAAGAAGTCCTGACTGTTGGATTGAGGAACCCAGGACAAAACTTTCCCTTACCTGCGTTGCTCATGTGTATAAGGAGGGGACAAAAGGTGTGCATGGTAAGGTTTTATCAACCTTGTAATTCAGATTCTGGGCAAATTTTGCAGAGTAGGAAAGATTGATAGCTTGGGCATTTTTTAGGTGGTATCAGTGCCTAGAAACTTCTAGTGATCTCCCATTTCCAATATACCTTTTTTTAAATATTTTTTTAAAGATTTTATTTATATTTGAGAGACAGAGAGAATGAGAGAGAGAGAGAGAGAGAGAGAGAGAGTACATGAGAGGGGGGAGGGTCAGAGGGAGAAGCAGACTCCCCGCAGAGCAGGGAGCCCGACGCGGGACTCGATCCCGGGACTCCAGGATCATGACCTGAGCCGAAGGCAGTCGCTCAACCAACTGAGCCACCCAGGCGCCCCCCCGATATACCTTTTTAAGGGGAGCACGTGGGAGAATCACACTTTGCTGCATCCCTTGCAGTAAGTCAGGCTTATACGAGTAGTTCTGGCTTGGGATCATGAGATGGTTGCCACTTCTATGCTGAAGCATTCAGTTGCTGGCACAGAAGCCTCAGGTGCTCTCTTCCCCCACTGTAGGGAGCATGGAATCATGAGGAGAGGCAGGTGCCACAGGATGGAAGTAGTCAGATCGCTGAGCTGCCACTGAGGACTTGCAGCCCTGGGTTTTGCCAAGACGTGCAGCAGACTTTGGCACGTGCTAAGCTATTAAGATCTTGGTGTTGCTTGTTATCACGGCACAAAGTAGGCAGGCTACGGTGACTGATATAGTCTGCTGTTGGCATACCTGTGGTGGGAGGTCATGGAAATAAGGATCTGGTCTCTGGAGAAAGGAGTGTCACAATTTTCCTCAGGGCTCTGAAGAACAAAGATACCGTCTCTCTCATAATAGTGTTATTCTTCTCCATTTTTATTTTGGTTTACTCATTGTTTTTCAGTAAGGTCTCTCTTTTTTCTTTTCCTTAGTGTTACAATCAAGAACCATAAGACTTATTTGGATGACAATAAGTCTATAAATATTTACAACTCGACTTCTCCAGTTTTAATGAACCAGGTGATTAGCAGAGACCCCTAGGTTGCTTAAAGATGTCACTCAGAGTGAAAGTTCACCTGCTGAACAATTAAACAATTAATACACTGATGGTTAACGGAGTTTCCAGTGTACCTAACTAATATTTATTAATGATAATGATGACTTTATGTTTTTAAAGCTTGTCAGTTAGATTTAAAATAGACTACACACATCTCTGTCTCAGGCCTTTTTGCCCTTGGTGGGTCAGGCCTGAGGATAAAAATTTGTATGAATTTGGAGGAAGTAATAATTTTATGATGCATGGTTTTAATCATGTGGCATTGTCTATTCACTTGTTGTCTGACTTTCTGTAATGCTGCAGGGGGAATATACCACTGAGTTTGGGATTAAATAAGTCAGATAAACAACATTTTGTGGAGTTCGTAGTTGATGCTTGGTGAATATTGGTCTGAGTCCAATCCATATAAAAAGCTCAGCAAAACCGATAAAACAAATAACAAAAACAGTAACAAAATACGGAAACAAAAAAACATCTACCCAACACATTTTTAGCCCAAGAAGAATTTGGGCACAAAGTTAAAGAATGAAACTCAGTATCATATGGGCCTGCTACCGTTTTGGTACCAACAGCTACATTTTATGTGAAATCTATGAAATTGGCCAATTGATAATAGCAGAAAGCTCATTACCAAGCAAATACAAAAAAGCTATTCACCTTTGAAAGATTGCATTTTCATTACAGAAACAGCAGAAAAGGACCTAAAAAACTGATGAAAAAACATAAAAATGCAAATTACTTCAGCTAATTGGTTGTGTCTTCAAACATATTCCAAATTACTAATTTATAAAAGAGTAAATCTCTTCCTTTACATATAAGGAAATGGTATCCTTCCCTCATGGTTAACATTAAAATGATAATGTTCCATTCTTCTTTAGTGTAATTGTATCAAAATTTTGTTGAGGGAGAGGGCAAAGAGGAAGAACCAAAGAATTCCATTTTTTTTTCTAAAGTTCTAAACTCTTCCGTTGAATAGCTAGTTACATGTTAAATTCCCAGTCTCTATATGCCGTTAATAAAGAACCACACTGAAGGCATATATATCAGACAGTAAGTTCCAAGAGGGTCAGTATTCTCACTTCCGCTTGGTTCACTGGGGTGTACCAAGCATTTTTCACTGTCTGGCATGGAGCCGTTAGAACAGCTCTCATCAAGGTAATCAACATTTCCAGCTTGACAAATCAATAGTAAGACCTCATCCCACTTGATATCTGACACAGGTAACCATTCTCTCTTTGAAATGCCTTCTCCTTTTGGCTTCTGGGATATTGCTTATTTTCTTCCTACTTCACTGGATATTTCTTCTCGATCTACTGGCTCCTTTATCTCTTTCCAACATTTGGAGGACGCCAGGGCTCAGTCCCTCACTCTCTCCTTTGGTGAAAGGATTTAATTCCATGGTTTTAAATACTACCTGGATGTTGAGACTCCAAAATCTTGACTGTAGATTTGACCTTTCCTGGGAGCTTCCGACTTGTATATCTAACTGCTGAGTCAACATTGCTTGTTATATAGCGAATGGGATTCCAAATCAATCTGCAACAACATGGATGACTCTCAAAAACATTATGCTAAGTGGAAGAAGGCAGAAACAAAAGACTGCATATTGTATACTGTATAATTCCATTTATAGGACAAAATTATAGTGATTCCCAGTGGCTTGTGGTGAGGGACAGGACTGACTGCAAAAGAGCATGAAGTAACTTTTTTGAGTGATGGAAATATTCTATTTCTTAATTATGGTGGTAGGGTGATGGTTACATGATTATATATGTTTGACAAAACTCATTGACTACACACTTAAAATGGGTGATTTTCTGGTGCATATTACTTATACTAATTATTCTTTAATAAACTTGATTTCAAAAAATGCTCAGCTGTCTTCTCATTGCAATTAGGATAAAATCAAAGTACTTACCATTCTTCAGCCATTTGATCTTTGTTCCACAAAGTAACTAAACTCCTTTTCCTAACTCTTCTCTTTGCCTGGAAATTTCTTTTTCTGGATATTTGAATGGCTAACTACATTTATTTCAGAAACCAATTTCTTAGAGACACTTTTCCTGTCTCTGGTGGCTCAAATAGGTCTTCCTTTTCCTTCAAGTTAAACTCTTTCTCATTGGTCTGTAAGTTTCTGGCAGAAAAAGAAACTGTCAATTGGATTCACTGCTGAATTTCCCAAGCTAAGGTCAGGATTGAGCATATTATAGGCATTAAATAAATATTTGTTGAATGAATGAATAAATAAATGAATAGCAGGAACTTAATAAACCTTTGTTGACTGGCTGACTAACTAAACTCTAAACCACAATTATAAAACACTGGCACTTCAAACTTAATTGAAGCGTATGGTGCTAAGAATGTGGATCAATGGTGCTAATGGAGTATGTACTTAAAACGTGCACATCCATCAACAGGCATTTGTTTAGGTCTATCTGTATGAGTGTATTGAGCTACATGTGGAGGTCACTTATTTCGAAGGAAATGTTCTGTCAATCACTTCCACCCATTTGTTCAAACTTTCTCAAATGAATACATTTCATGGAAAAGCTTCTTAGTTCAAGCTTCTGCAAGAAACCTGTGGGAAGTGTGAGAATAAGTCATTTTAGTCATCTTTGTGTGTGTGTATAGAATTCTGTTCTTATACTAGTTGTTAGGAGTGTTTTATGGATAACTTTCCTGGATTTGAGAAAGTCTGAAACCATTATTTCCTCTAATAAATCACTCTTGGCACGGTAAAAATAGACTTAGTTTTTATAAATAGGTAATCAAAAAAATAATCATGTAACCAACTCTATTTTGAGAATATAAAGGGTGGCCCTTCCTTGGATATCTGTTAAGTATGAATAACTGGGCAGTATGTGATCACTCCAGTGGCACGTAACGAGGTGAGCATCTTGATAATGCTTATTAAAATACACCACAAATTTTAAATCCAAACACATGTGTTTTTATGTGTAAACAAACTTGAACCACCCTGTGCTAATATAACTGAAGGAATAGTACTTAAAGATAGAGCAGTGAAATCACCAACAAGAAACACACACACACACACGCAGTGAAAACAGAACTCTTTTTTATGACAGTTACGGTCTGGTATTGATTGTAGGACCTTACTTACTTCTTTTTTGTTTTGTTTTATTTTGGTTTTGATGGACACATTAGGCCAAAAAATCAGAAGATAAAAGCTTCTTCGTGGAGTTCAGGGTTGTGGTACACTGAGCCCAAATGATCCATGGCTGCAAGAGCACCTTCTGGAAGGAGAGTTTGAGGTGGAAGCAGGTGATGGCAGAGTGTAGGTGGGAGAGGAGTTCGATGATGCTGACTGTCTGTCATCTCTGCTCTAGATCCTCCAACTCTCCTTCTCCAAAGTGAATAATTTATGCTCACTGATACAGATGATCAAAAGTTCTTGGCAATTATGTCTTCCAAAGTAGCACCAGGTCATGGAAAGTAACAATAATTCAGGAACTTCATGTATCAAATGACTGTGTATCATGAGAGATCTGAAGTATCAGATCCTAATTGTAAATGTCTTGCTGTAATTCATATTATACTGTTTGCTATTGAGTCTGGAATTTAGCTTTCTTTAGTATCATCTAAAGAGAAACAAGTACATGGTTTTATTTAGTAATTAACATGTAATTATGTGAAATTGATCAACTTAGGTCATTTTCTTTTCCTTCCCTTTTAAAGACACAATAGCACGTACTGATTCTGTACTTTATGTTGAGCCCTTTATAAGTGCATTTTTAAGATTCTGATGCCCAATGTTCTTGGATCTAAAAGTTGTGGTAAAAGAGTAGTACTTTTACTACCCCTTGAAGAAGTCATCTCTTGCCTCCTGAACTCATAATTTTCAAGATAAAAGCTGAAGAAATTAGTAGAAGCCCCTGCCATTATTTTCTATACCACCTCAGAATAGACACTGGCTCATGCAGCCACCTTTCTGGAGTAGGCATTGCTTACTCATTTCACTTCTTGTCCTTGACTGAAGCAGTTTCTTTAACTATGGATTTATGAGGAAAACATAGCATTATTTGAAAGCAATGGAAGTGACACTACAGAATGAGAACCATGAACAGTGTCCTATTCCTATGCCTTAAAAGAAGACTTAGTAAAACAGTAAGAGAAAGAACATAATAAAAATAGATACTACTTGCTGTCCATTTGAAATCTATCAGGTGCCAGAGCAGAAGCTTTCAAATAATCGCATGTCATTTATAACAACATGTAAAGTCAGTGCTACAGATACTCAGAACGATTGGTTTCCGGTTCTGAGGATCAAATAGTTATAAAATGCCAGAGCCAGGGTCTGAGCCAAGTCTTTCTGCTCAGTTTACGATACCACAATATCTCCACAGTGATATTCTTGTAATCATATCTTCCTCTCTGAACTCTGGCTGAGTTCAGACTTGTGTCTTTGTTTTAGCTGACCTTGGTCTAAGATTGTCTTCAGTGTCTCTTAAGCCATTCTTGTGCTGTGCTGTATTTTATGGGGCTGCTTCTCTCTTCTCTATATCAGGGCTCTTATCACTAATTATAAAAAAATGATCAGTCTATTGTCTACAGTAGCTCAAAATTCAGATTGTAAATAGACTGCTCACTAATATGTTAAAGGACACAGTCTTGTTTTTTCTTCCTTCCTTCCTTCCTTTTCTTTCTTCTTTCTTTCTTTTCCTGGTTTTTTCCTGGCCTCCAGTACTTCCTACCCTAGGATTTTGGGTTTCGAGGTCCTGGAGCTCTCTCTCTGTTTCTAAGCATACTGCTTGCTGTCTTTGGGTTCCCCATGGTCAGCATTCTGCCTGCCTAGGAGTGCTGGAGAGGATGTTTCGAAAGGACGGGCATCTTAGGTTGGATCAAAACTGAAAATGGATGTTTGCTATTACACTTCTTGCAGAATGCAGTTAAAATCCTTGTCTGGGGGCGCCTGGGTGGCTCAGTGGTTAAGCGTCTGCCTTCGGCTTAGGTCATGATCCGGCGTCCTGGAATTGAGCCCAGCATTGGGCTCCTTGCTCCGTAGGAGGCCTGCTTCTCCCTCTTCCACTCCCCGTGCTTGTGTTCCCTCTCTCACTGTCTCTCTCTCTCTGTCAGAAAATAAATTAAAAAAATATAAAAAAAAAAACTTGTCTGGATATAGCGGTTAATGGTTCTACGCGTTGATCATTTTATGTCCACTGTGTGAGCCACATGATGTTGATTTTTAAAAAATATGTACTGTCCAAACTGGGTTGTCTACAACTTTTCCATTGAAAGTGTCTCTATTACTAAATATTTCTGCATTTGCCATCACACTGCTAAAAATTAAAACTTACATCATGATGAAAATAAACATCTAAGGCATTATCTGCAAAATCACGATTAAATCCAAGCTGCTGCATTGTATGCATTTTACTTTTCTGAAAGCCACTTTTAATAAATGTTGTCAGATATTTTACTAATCCTAATTCAATTTAATGAATATTTTTAGACGATCTGCTACCCATTTGGTTCTGAGTTGGAAATTGGCATACGTATATACAAGTATATAACAGTCTCTCTCCTCCAGGAATTTATAATCTGTTTAGAATATCCAAATCGATAGTGTATAGATGTATGTGTGTGTATGGAACAACTCCCTAAAATTCATGATAATATCTGTTCAGTTTTTGAATAAGGTATGTAGACAAACCATGCAGTGTCAAGTCACAATATTGGGAGCATTTTGAACAGAGTCTTCAATGCACCAGTCCTTCTACTCCTCTCACCTCAGCTGTGAAGCTTTGACTCAGCGTTGGAAAAAAATTAACATCCTCAACAAAACAATTTTAAACCTATGGCTTTTTGGTATCCACTATTATTGCTTTTCTCTCCATGTAATAAAGGGGCAACGTGTTCCTTTATCTTCTCCTTGCTCTGGAGTCGCTGAGCCACTTTTACTGTCTTTCCTGACTTTCTGCCAGTTGCATCTCGCTTCTT
>NW_027397072.1:29972560-29989557 GCF_003265705.2 Callorhinus ursinus | reverse complement strand
TTTAGGTCTTTCAACCATTTGGAGTCTATTTTTGTGTGTGGTGTAAGGAAATGGTCCAGTTTCATTCTTCTGCATGTGGCTGTCCAATTTTCCCAACACCACTTGTTGAACAGACTGTCTTTTTTCCACTGGACATTCTTTCCTGCTTTGTCAAAGATAAGTTGACCATAGAGTTGAGGGTCCATTTCTGGGCTCTCGATTTTGTTCCATTGATCTATGTGTCTGTTTTTGTGCCAGTACCATACTGTCTTAATGATGACAGCTTTGTAATAGAGCTGGAAGTCTGGAATTGCCATATACCTCTTTTCTTAAAAAATATTCTTCACAATTTATAATTTTAGAATTGTAAGTTGCCAACATTTGCATGTAACACATTTCTAAAAAATACACAAGGCCATTTGACACAAATCTACAAATGTAATATTCAGAATTGGTACTGTAATAAAAAGCTGGAACTGTATCGTTAGCTGAAAACTGTGCCTTGTCCCGATGAACCCACAAAACTCCATCTCATGCTATAGCTAATGCTTTTGTAAAGAGCAAACTTTTGAGAAATAATCTGGAAATGTGTCTAGCCAGAATAATGGAAAAGGAGTATGGTGCATCATGAATCAATATAAATTTATTTTCGAGGAAAGCAAAATGACCAGCATGGACAATGAAAATGTTTCAAGCACTATCAAATGTATTGAGTTCCAGAAACTAGACAATTTTGTATAAAATGCCCTTTGGATTTGTTTTCCCCGTGATGATAAAGAGTGGGAAAAATGTACTAAAAATACAGAAAAAAATTATATTCTGAGAAGCATACTAAATCAGAGAAATGAAGTGTCATAATTGATTCCATAAAGAAACTCTCAGAAAAGTAAAATCGACACAACTAGTATGAAGCTTAAAATGGAGAATCCAGCTATCACTGGTCGATGAGAAACAACTGAAAAATTGCATTGAAAAGTTTGGGGAAAAAAATGAAATAAAACTAAAAAACAAACCCTGAAATCACTGGCATATGTGGTTAAGATGAGGTTTCTTTTGTCTTTGTCAGGGCAATGCAAATCAAAACCACAATGAGATATCACCTCACACCTGTCAGAATGATTAAAATCAAAAACAGAAGAAACGACAGGTGTTGATGAGGATGCGGAGAAAAATGAACCCTTTTGTACTGCTGGTGGGAATGCCAACTGGTGCAGCCACTATGGAAAACAGTATGGGAGATCCTCAAAAAATCAAAAATAGAATTACCATATGATCCAGTAACTTCATTACTGAGTATGTATCCAAAGAAAATGAAAACACTAATTTGAAAAGATGTATGCACCCCTATGTTTATTGCAGCATTATTTACAATAGCCAAGATACAGAAGCAGCCCAAGTATCCATGGATAGATGAATGGATAAAGAAGAAGTGGTATATATACATATGATGGAATATTACTCCACCATAAAAAGAATGAAATCTTGCCATTTGCAACAACATGGATGGATCTAGAAGGTATAGTGCTAAGTGAAATAAGTCAGAGAAAGACAAATACCGTATGATTTCACTCATATGTGGAATTTAAGAAACAAAACAGATGGACAAAGAAAAAAAGAGACAAACCAAGAAACAGACTCTTAACTATGGAGAACAAACTAACGGTTACCAGAGGGGAGCTGGGTGGGGGCATGGGGGAAATAGGTGAAGGGAATTAAGAGTACTATTATCATGATGAGCACTTAGAATCATCAAATCAGTATATTATACACCCGAAACTAATATAACACGGTATGTTACCTATACTGAAATTAAAAAAAAAAAGATGAGGTTGTGCTCTCATTTATTCTGATAATGTGCCTGCTTATTGGCTATCTATCCTCCATGGCTCTGCTCAAAGTAACCCCTCCAAGAAGCCTAGACTCTTTTACTACTCTCTTGAGATTTGGCCTTTTACTCTAATTTAGATTTTCTTGGTCTTGACATTTTTTATTGATATGTTAATATTATTGATTTTATTTACTGGAAGCCATTTCACATCTTTGTATGAATAAATTTAACATATATAACATATGCACATTGATCACCTGAAGAAGATAATGTATGGATTATAGCCTTTTAGTCTAACTGATCAGAGATTTCTCTGATGTCATTCAAGTTTTTGCTTATCTAGAAAAATAACCTAATTGATAATGATGAGTATAAAAACAATTTATAATTATATCCGCACTATTGTTTTAGAATATGACTTGAAATATAAAAATAGATGAACAGACTAATTGTTATCAATTAATCTAAAAATTCAAGATAATACTCTTGAGGATAGGTTAAATGATTTTTCTGGAATCGTTTGCTTCTGTTTGAAAGGCTGCTTCTTCAAATATGGGTTTTGTGATGTCAGGCAATTGATTTAATCTATGCCTCATTTTTGTCTTACCTGAAAATGGGGAAATTAATGGTGCCTACCTCATAGGATTTTTTTGAGGATTAAATGAGTCTATCTCTCCAGCTATGTCAAGTATGGTATTATACCCATCCATTAAGTTTTAGATTTCAATTACTGAGTTTTTTTGTTGACGTTTTATTTATTTTAAATCTTACTGTTCATTTCTTTTTATTTTATTTGCTTGTTGCTCATATTTTCAAAACAAAAAATTCCTTAGATATATTAATTTATTATTATAATTATTTTATATTTTTATATTATATAATATATATAATTATATAATATATATAATTAATAATATATGTATAATTATTTTATATTCTGTGTTCACAAAAGCCCTCAGTTGTGAGATACTTGTATTTAAATTCTTGGCTTAAAGGTTTTTGGAATATCCAGGGCGAATGGATTTAGCCTAGGGACCCATACAAGAGCCGAATTTTGGTTGAGAATTTTCAAGGACATTTTTCTTTTTGTTCCTCATCTGGTGCCAAGTTTCATTCAAGATAGCAGAAGATGTGGTATATATATACAATGGAATACTACTCAGCCATAAAAAATGAAATCTTGCCATTTGCAACGATGTGGATGGAACTAGAGGGTATTATGCTACGTGAAATAAGTCAATCAGAAAAAGACAATTATCATATGATCTCACTGATATATGGAATTTGAGAAACAAGGCAGAGGATCATAGGGGAAGAGAGGAAAAAATGAAACAAGACAAACCCAGGGTGGGAGACAAACCATAAGAGACTCTTAATCTCAGGAAACAAACTGAGGGTAGCTGGAGTGGAGTGGGGTGGGATGGATGGGGTGGCTGGGTGATGGACATTGGGGAGGGTATGTGCTATGGTGAGTGCTGTGTATTGTGTAAGATCGATGAATCACAGACCTGTACCCCTGAAATAAATAATACATTATATGTTAATTGAAAAAAAAAAGATAGGAGGTTTAACTTGCTGTTGTGTGGAGCTGGGAGTAGGAACAGATCTATTTTTACCTCACTCTTTCTCTGAGTTTGGAGGATACAGTTCTTTATCTAGATTTTTTGTTTGTTTGTTTGTTTGTTTTAATACAGGGCTCTCCCACTCCTTTGGTGGACTTCTCTCTCCTCAGCTCTGGAAGGCCTTGAAAAAATCAAAGCTCAAGTGCTCCTGGATTCAGCAAATGCCTTTGGAGTTTCAGTTGACTTACTTATTTTATTTTTATTTTATTTTATATATTTCCTTCCAAATTCTTAAACTTATTCTTAAATTTCTTTTTCTTTTTTTTTTAAATTGGGGTTTGAACACTTAACATTAAGTCTATCTTCTTAATATATTTTTAAGTTTGCAATACACTGTTGTTGACTCTAGGCACCACGTTGTACAACAGATCTCTAGAACTTACTCATCTTGCATAATTGAAACTTTATACCCATCGAACTACTACTCCCTGTTTCCCCCTCCTCCAGCCCCTGGCAACTGACCATCTGTTTTTAGCTTCTATGAATTACCATTTTAGATATCTTATATAAGTGGGATCACACAGTATTTGTCCTTTTGTGACTGGCTTATTTCACTTAGCATAATGTCTTCCAAGTTTATCCATGTTGTTCCATATGGCAGGATTTCCTTCTTTATAAGGCTGAATAATGAATATTATACAATGGAATCATTGTATGAATACACCACATTTTCTTTCTCTATTCAGTCTTTGATGGACATTTAGGATGTTTCCATATCCTGGCTATTGTGAGTGATGCTTCAATAAATATGGGATTGCAGATATCTCTTTGAGATCCTGATTTCAATTCTTTGGATTGTATACCCAGAAGTGGGACTTCTGACTCGTATGGTAGTTCTATTATTAATCTTTTCAGTAACCTCCCTACTCTTTTCCAGAGTAGTACCATTTTACATTCTCACCAACAATGTGCATGAGTTCCAATTTCTCCATGTTCTTGCCAACGCTTTTTGTCTTGTTTTTTTTTGTTAATATCCATTCTAACAAATGTGAGGTGAGACCTTATTGTAGTTTTGATTTGTATTTCTCTGATGATTAGTGATATTGAACATCTTTTCATATACCTGTTGACCACTTGTATATCTTCTTTGGAGATATGTCTATTCGGGTCTTATGTTCATTTTTAAAAATTGGGCTGTTATTATTTTATATCAAGTTACATGAGTTTCTTACATATTTCAGATATTAACCTCTTGTCAGATACATTGAATAAATGTTTCTTTATTTGCTGGATGCTCTTAGACCATTTCCAGAGACTTTAAATGATTCTTTTTACATAATTTTTCACCAGTTTCTCTGGGGGTGGGGGAAGGTTGGGTCAATGGCATTCCTCATCTTGCCAGAGATGGCACTTGTGTATTTATTTTTAAATGACATAATAAACACATGTGATATAAATGATATAAATCCATGTGGATAGAACATTGAGACTCATTCAGATCTTCCTATGTGCTCTTTATTGGCACGACCCCCTGCTTTCCTCCCCTCAAAGTGACCAAATTTTGAAATTTTATATTTTCCTTTACCTTAAAAATTCTTTTAATTGAATAATGATGTAAGCCTAAAACATAAAATATATAGTATTTTATATTAATTATTTTTGAAATTACACAGAGATTATTGCCTAAATATAGCCTTCTGGGACTCAGTTTTTGACCCACATTATATTATTAAGATTTCTCCATATGGCAGCATGTAGTTGTCATCTGTTATTTGACTTCTACGTAACATTCCACAGGGTGGATTTATTTGTAAGTTCTTTCTCCTTTTGATGGATGATGGGTTGTCCCCAGTTTTTCTTTTTATTCAGTGTTTGGCTCACTCTGCTATGCTTTCCAACCCACGCATTGACTGAAACTGGTGACAGCAGCTCATTAATTGTTTCTGTAATACCCAACCCAATGGACACCTATCGGTCCTCATCCTACAAGACCACACACTGCCATTCAACTGAGTTGGCTTCTCCCTCCTTGAAAAACTTGCTCTCTTGGTTTTCATGACACCTCTAGTGTGGTTTATCTCTTACTTTCTTGCTTCTCTGATCCCCTCTTCAAAATCGCCTTTGTCCCTTCCATCTTCTTTCCATGCCCTTTAAATGATAATCCTGATGGCCTGATCCTGGGAACTCTTGCCTCACTCGGTTCTCTCTCCTTCCTTGTCGAAAAGTATCACCTGAGGTACTCATTACAATGCAGATTTGGGGGGAGAGGAAGGGGTTCCCAAAGAGATTCTGTTTTAGTACGAATAAGGTAAGACACAAGAGTCTGCATTATTAACAATCACCCATCTCTGAGGGGATTAAGGTAGTTCTCAGAATTTATCCTACTGTCTCTCCTGTAAAAAATTCTTTGCTTTGCTTAACTTGTGATGTCTTCTTGAGATTTTGTGAAAGTTAATTCATTTTTAAAGAAATTGCTGACACTAATAACACTTTTAACAACCTTGCATTTAGAATTGCCTTTAAACAGAGCACAGTAGCTGTCAAGCAGAGTTATATAATATTTTCTATGCTTTGGAGATGGCACCAGTGGAAGATCTAGCTGTGTGGTAGAGCCACTGGTTACCAGGACTGATGGAGTCAGTGGTGCTGGTCAGGCTAAACAATTCTTTGAAGTAAAGGGAACTGGAAAAGCTCGAAAACCATAGCCACCTAATATGAAAAAGTTGATGGATAGAAAGGCTTTCCCTGGTATCTGTAGATTTGGGCGGTGTTGATGTGCAAGATGATGCTAACAGGTAGGCAGGAGAGAAAAAATTAGCATTTTGTAGGTCATATGAAGGATCTTTATTTTTATTTCGATCGGAATAAGATACCATTGAAGAGTTTTAGGTACAGCAGTCTCTCCCTTATCTGCAGTTTTGCTTTCCATGATTTCAGTTATCTGCAGTCAACCGTAACCTGGAAGCAGGTGATCCTTCTGATGATAAGTTAGAAGGTCAGCAGTAACCTAACACTATGTTACAATGTCTCCATCATTCCCCGCACTTCATCTCATCACGTCGGCATTTTATCATCTCACATCCTCACAAGAAGAGGAAGGGTGAGTACAGTAAGATATTTTGAGAGAAAGACAGAGAGTTCCCATTCATATAACTTTTTATTGAAGTATATTGTTAAAATTGTTCTATTTTAGTATTAGTTATTGTTAATCTCTTCCAATGTCTAATTTATAAATTTAACTTTACAGTTATGTATGTATAGGAAAAAACAGAATATATATAGGGTTTGGTACTATCTGTGGTTTCAGGCATCCATTTGGGGGTCTTGGAATGGATCCCCCACAAATAAAGGAGACTACTATATAGTGATAAGGTGAAGGCAGTGGGTCCCAGGATTTCAGATGTATACTTTGAAAAGGTCACTCAGGCTGTGTGTGGTGAATAAAATGAGTGTAGGGTTCAATTGTATTTACTGATTGAAATCAAGGAGAGATAGAGTGTAGCTTGAAACAGATTAGTAGCAATAGAGATGAGATTTGATTGCATGGCTAATTATCAGTTATGATAAACTGGGCTTATTACTGGATTAGATAGAGGAAAGGAGGGAGAAAGTGGCTTGAAGAACTTCCACGTTCCTGACTATACTACTGGATAAATGAGGGTGCCATTGACTGAGGAGTGGGCTGATGTTAAAAGGCCCCTTTGGGGTCTTTGATTACATAAGCATTGGTAGTCTTTAGATGTGAATGATAGTGACCCACATGGACAGACAAGTCATGGCTTGTGGTTTTCCTGTTTTAGTAGATGGACACCAAGGAAAATCTATTTTTGTGTATTTCGTGTGTATTAATCTCTCATCATTGACAGTTATTCCCACATGGATGAAGACATAGTGTTGACAGTTTTATGCCCTGAAGAGAGAGTGCCTTGACTCTCTCTCTGTTTCCAAGTCCAAACATCCCAGGGAATGCTCTCATTGTTCCAACTTGCTCAGCTGTCTATCCTTGGGCTAATCAATAGTTCCCAGATGGGTGGGGCCATGTAAGCACATAGCAGCTCCTGTGGGAACCATGTGAGTGGAATGGGTGGGAAGAATTAAGGGATTGTAAGGATTAAGGGAATACTGTACAGTAGGTCTCCATGATACACTTGTTGAGAAAAACGGAAAAGACAATTCACTCTCTACAGGACAATGCTGGTTTTATGTTTGCCTGATCTTGTTTTGGGTAAAATATATGCACCCACAGTACTTTTCTTATAATATAAAGTACTGTGAAGTACTTGTCTTAGCACTGTAAAGTACTATAAAGTACATATCCATTTTGAGTACTGAAGTGTGGAATGAATTGTACTTTCTGGGTTAAAGCACATAAAACATTTTATTTTCCTATGTTAACATTTTCCTTCCAATAGGTCTTTTCCATCCCTATAAAACTGGCCAAAAAAAGAAAAAAGAAACTTGGATATAGTAAATGTGGTGTAATGCTATCTTGCCACACCAAGAAATTGTCAATTTGTTCTATAAGAATATGGATGTAATGTATTGCATATAGTGCATGAGGAACCTCCAGTGCTCCAGCCTCTTGTCCCCATATTTGTGTCTTCCCTCACCCCATCCTCTCAAATTACACTCATTTTACTTCAGGAAATGTTAAATGATTTCTCTGATCCAAAACTGATTCACTTGGGTAATCATTCCATCATTTCACTGAGGTTAAAAGAGTATAAGAATTATGATGATCCTTAAGAAGGAAAATGGAAAGATAAATTGGTTATGACTAAGACAGAAAAAACTGAAACACAATTGCTGGAGTATAGATGACTTAGGCAAAGGGGAAAGCCAATTATCCTATGTCAAAAGATTATAGGCAATAATTGTAAAAGCTTTTCTATTTGCATAATCATTTTGCGTCGGAGTGGGATTGTTTATCTCTCTTACATGCCCACTTTGATAAATTGTAAATTATACTTAGTACATTAGTGACACAGTAAGATATCCTTTTTTCTTCAAGTAAACACACTTTTTAAAAGGTATGGAGGTTACTTATAGCATTTTGTACCTTGATTTTTAAATATATTTTTTGCTCATATATCTATGGCGTTGTTTTCTTTGGGAAAATCAAGGTGGTGTTGGTATACAGGGATAATGAAATTAAAGAATGTTGGAGGACATCACAGAGAAGATGTCCACCAGTGATCACTGGTTGACTCTTGAGTTGGCCCTGGGCAATCTGAGGCTCCTCACCCTCTCTTCTGTCCTTGGAATGTACGTTCTGCCCACCCTTCCTACAGTGGGAGCCATTTTCAAGGACACAGCCTTGAGAGAGCAATGTGTTGTTGAGGCATGTGGGTGGTATAGGTGACTGAACACCGTTAAGGCCTCTATTTAACTTCTAGGATTCTGGTGGGCAGGTACGGAATGCTGCTGATCTTACAGCACAGCTCTTGCAGGTAAGTTGGCTTGCTTACTTACCACACCACCTGCCAATCTGGAATGCTCTGCCTCTTCGGCTTTCCCTGCCCTTTGTGTATGGAGGCCAGTTTCAGATTTCACTTAGGAAGCTCGGAGGTTTGTGAACCTACCGACAGCTTAAAAAATGCCTTGGTTTTGAAAAATAGAGCAGTAGAAGGCTCACATTTTTTTTTTTTTTGAGATTTTATTTATTTATTTGACAGAGAGAGACACAGTGACAGAGGGAACACAAGCAGGGGGAGTGGGAGAGGGAGAAGCAGGCTCCCCACAGAGCAGGGAGCCTGATGGAGGGCTCGATCCCAGGACCCTGGGATCATGACCTGAGCCGAAGGCAGATGCTTAATGACTGAGCCACCCAGGCGCCCCGAAGGCTCACATTTTTATGTGTTTTAAGCCCTCTGAGATTTTTTTTCTAAATTATAACAACTCCTAATTAAACATGTATAATATATTGTAATAACAGACGAATAGTATAAAAAGGAAAACCACTAACTATGATTACTGTGATACTCTCATTTTATCATGGAGTAAAATCTGAATCTTTCAAATGCCAAATTTAAATAAGATAAGCCATATTTCATATATTTCTATCACTCTCCTGTTTTTCACTCACTGTAGTTATAGGGACATGTTAAGGCAATCTTTTCCTAAAATTTTTTTTTAATCCCTTGAGTTAGAAGCAATGTTAAGAATAAGGAGAAATTTATAGACTCTCCAATATGCCTTTCATAGGTCATGAGAAGAGAATGATAAAGGTGAAGGGAGAGGAGGATCAATACATATTTTTCTTATGGTTCATGCCTTAATTCTCTCATCCATTCATTTGTTCATTCATCAACATTTGTTGAACAAAATATGTTTCAAGGGATGACGAAATAGCAAAGAAATGCAATCATAGCCCTGGTGGAAAAGAAAGATATGCAGACCAGCTATTACAATTCAGAAGGATTAATGCCGTGGGGTGGAATGGGGTACAGAACGGCAAGTTATAAGCATTCTAGGGGTTGAGGAGACGAGTCAGGGGGAGTATCTTCTGGCAAGTGTCATTTGAATTTCACATTAAGGGACAAACTGCTATCCGAGTGGAGCAAAGAGAAAGGATATTTCAGCTGGGAGGAGTCATCTGAGCATGGTGTGGAAAAGGTGCGCTCATTGTGGGTCACATGTGTGCCTTCCACGGCTAACCCTGTGGATACTTGAGGGGATGGTGGGTGAAACAAGAGGAATGCCTGGCTGGGGGAATGTTCACTGGGAAGGTGATGGGAAATGGTCTTTCTGTCCTACTCGTGAAATGCCATTATTAATCTTTTCTTAACCTTGTGAAATCTTCCCCAAAGCCATGTCTGCCTGGAAAGTCCTTATAAGTCAGATTTGTACAGCTTTGAATTTTCCTGATTAACGATCAGTTCTCCATTTCACTTTGTAATATGTAGGCTCAGCCCAAGTTTCGTAACTATTTCTTTATGTTGATAAGCCAAATACGATTCCTTTTCTTCAGTCTTAAATACCAGTGAGTGCTATTGTGAATTGATGAACCCCTGTTATTTGCAAAATTACCTCTATTGTTGCAGCCTGACAAATTACTAACAGATACACATCACAAAAATGCCAGGCACTTAAGCTCATTTAACTGCTTTCCTTGGCATTTTATTCCTTCCCCCCATGATTACTGTCATTTTTTTTTAGCTCTGTATTAAATCACCGTCTAATTATGCATCATCACAGCAACTCATAACAGTTGAGCATGTTTCACTCCTAAATTCTAAAAGCAACTCTGTTGAGTCAGGCTCACGGGAGAAAGTGTTGTCACTTTTCTTGACCTTGCTTTACCCTCTGGGTGTTTAGGATTTTTGAGCTCCCTTGTGATGGGAATCTGCTTTGGGAGAGTGGTGCACTTTGGAAAAGTTCATTGATCACAGGAGTAAGGTGAGGAGTAAGAGGCAAAGCAGGAAACCTTTCCCCAGTTGTCTCCCTGCCAAATTCAGATGACCTGATTTGTTTTTTTTTCCTTTCTAATTCATCTTCCTCATAGAAAAGCATTGCCTGATGGGTGGGAAGCTGGAGGTTGAATCTTGAGTTTTGGGGCACATATGATCATGCAGTTACAAATCAATTAATCTGTTTCCTCATCTGTCAAATGAGCATAATCCCACTTTCCCATCTCAGCGAGATGTGGGAGGGTAAAATGTTCTAGATTATTGCTTGGTCCCCACCTGTCAAAGGCAGACTGCCATGACTTTCAGGGAACGTTGCCTTTTTAACACAGCTAGTGATGACTGGAATTTGTATTACTGCTACTAAGTGGGAAACCTTCAGGTGGTAGATTTATGGAATCCTGCAGAAAGAGTATCAGTTTTGATTCTGGTGAAATCCCACTTAGAATTTGGAATCTAAGGTGAGTGGGGTGTGAGAGTAAGCCATTCATCAGTGGTCCCAGTGTATTTCAGGGACTCCATGACCTCTATTTTCACTTCTCATATATTTTTATTTTGATCCCTCGATAAAAATATCAAAGAATTTCAATAGGTTCATTTACAGTCATAATCTCATCTGGGATCATCACCTGTTCCCATTTATCAGCATTGGCAAGGAAAAATGGCTCATTTTTATTTTTATTTAATGAAGAACCAGCTGCTTTAACAGATGTTTCATAAATTTAGAAGACGCCCTGCACTTCATCAGGGAAAGAACACCTAAATGCTCTCTACATATGAAACAACGGATATAAGAACTTTGCTTTCTTGACCATCAAATTTCTTAGAATAAATAAATCACAAATCATTCAACTCCCCACATCAAGAATCAATACATAATGGTAGATTACACAGGCCTATCTAACTTTCCCTTTGTGTTTTATCTTGAAGACTATTATTCAAAAAGGGATGATTATAATGTGTGGCAGTCGGTGCTTCTATAGCCTGGCTTAATCTACAATCCAGCAATGGAAGTATTATTATCTTTAAAGATAAAAAACCAGAGACACAGAGATGCTAAGATCACTCAGCTAGAAATAGCAGAGTCTATATTCAAACTCAGGTCTCTCTGACTTCAAAATACTTTTTCTTTTCACTCTGACCTGTCTTGCCAGCCAGGTAGAGTTCCATACAATTTTTCTAGTGAGTGCATAAAAAATATTCTTTCATCATTCTTGGAAGAGATATATTGCTCAAGAAACTCAAGAAAGTCCTTCTTAACGATCTCAGAATATTGACATTGATTAGAAAAATAAAGAGTCAGGGCTCTTCCAGAGACAATGGAAATGAAGAGGATTTTATATCGTGTGACCTTAGGAAGGTAGTAGACAGTCAGAACACACTAGGCTGTGCGTCCGATCGTCTGTGAAGGAGAAGGAAACTATGATGTGCCTGGTGAGGAGTGTGAGTGGGTTGTGCTGTGTTTGAGAGAGGCTCATGGACTTGGAACGCTGTCCTGATGTCTATGGAAACATTCCCCTCCCAGAGTTCACTATGCTGAAGGTTAGACGTTGAAAAATCTTCCGAGTTACTCTGCCTCTCTGAAGCAATGACTATGCCCCAAGGTGGGAGGTGAGAACATTGTCTATAATTTAGTTAAAAAAACTTCACCATTTTATTCCCAGTCAGCTTCACAGAGAAAAAAACTTGTTTCATTCTAGTAGTCATGAGTGTTTTGTTTTGTGGGAAATGAAGCTTTTGTTGATACTTCCTACCTTCTAATTCATTTTGTTCTCTTGAAATTAATTAGAAGAGAAACAAAACATGACTTCCAACATTGTTTTTCTTGAGGTTTTTGTTTTGTTTTGTTTTACTATCAAAGATGAATTACTTTTCTGTTGTGGCCTTGATCATTCCATAGAATCAGGTAACCTTGTTTTCCCATTTGCTCCTCTCATATATTTAACATCTCTTGCCAGCTATCTACTCAGTAAGCATCCATCTTATCCATCCTCTCTAAGAATATAAATCTGCAGTTCAGAAGAGAGGTCTGGGCTACAGATTTAAATCTGGGAGTCATTGACATATGGTGGGTATTTAAAGCCATGAGACCAGATGAGGTCATGGAAGGAGTGTGTACAGGTGTCCCAACGTTGTGAGGATGGGTAGGCAAGTGGAGCCAGCAAAGAACACGAGGAATGACTAGTGAAGTAGGAAGAAAACAAAGGGAGCGCATCCTGGAAATCCTAGTGAAGAGAGTGTTTTTAGGCAGAGAATGACTCTGCCAAATGCTGGTGATAAATCAAATAGCTAAAGACTGAGAGGCAGGTCATCAGGTCATTGATAACCTTTAAAAGAGTAAATGATACAATCTTAATAATGATTATGAAAGTATGTTTGTTTTAAAGTCAAAATAGAGAATCTTGATTAAGGCAAATATTAAAGAGAGTGTATTAGCAGGTTAACTTTAGGAAAAGACATTGGAGTCATTTTGAGCCAACTAAAGTTTCAAATATTTATTTATTTATTTATTTATTTATTTTTTAAAAGATTTTATTTATTTATTTGAGAGAGAGAATGAGAGAGAGAGCATGGGGGGGAGGGTCAGAGGGAGAAGCAGACTCCCCGCTGAGCAGGGAGCCCGATGTGGGACTCGATCCCGGGACTCCAGAATCATGACCTGAGCCAAAGGCAGTCGCTTAACCAACTGAGCCACCCAGGCGCCCCTCAAATATTTAAATAATAATACAAAGCAGAATGAAATACATTGTATTATGTAAAAATGTCTTTTTATTTTTTCCAATTTTTTACATAAAAAGAACCATTCCATGATTCATATTAAGAAACTGTCCTTACAGTATACTTTGTCATGTCACTGTAGTCCATCTCTGTTAGCCCATTGCCAGACTCCTAGATCCTATCTGCATATACGTTCAGTATTTCTCATTGCACCTATCAGCAAATTCTTATCTTCCCTAATTCCTTACTCAAAGCGCAGCATAGTGTAAACACTTTTTCATTTCTTCTTCACTAAACAATGTAACTCAGAGGTATTTCTGCATTAGTATACAGAAAGCTTCCTCATTCTTTATTTATGGACGGATAGTGTTTCATCCGAGTTTAGTTAAAGAATTTTCTTTTGATGGACACTTGGATTTTTTCCTAACTTTCAAAATTAGATAATGCTCTGACTTTATACATTTCACATGTGTTCAAGTATGTGCATAGGATAAAGTCCCAGAAGTGAGATTGCCTGATCGAATTTTTTGTAAATTTTATATGCACTGTCAAATTACCGTCCGTAGGGATTGTACTATTTTGCACTCCCACTGGCCAAGGTATGTGAGTGCTTGCTACTCTAAAGCCTTATCAGCAGAATGTGTTGTCAAATTTTTGGATTTTTGCCAATATGGTAGATGAAAAACTGTATCTCTTAAGGTTGAGGCTGAGCACATTTGTGTATGTTTAAGGAGCATTTGTAATTTTTTCCCTTGTGAGCTTTATGATTATACCCTTCACCCACTTTTGTATTGGGTTTTTGATGCCTTTCTTCTAGGTTTTTAGGAGCTTTTTATATATTAGGGAGATGAATTCTTGCTTGTGATTTGAGTTGTAAATATATATTTTCTGTTATTTGTCTTCTAGCTTGGATTACTTTGTAAAAGTTTTTTTTTTAATGCAACCATGCATTTGAATTTATAATTTATTTTATAGCCTGTAAATTTTAAGTCAGTTAAATGTCTCCCCCATGCCAAGATCATAAAAGAATTTGATATGTATTCTTCTAGTACATTTTTGATCCATGCCAAGTTTGGTTTGGTATGTGTATGAACACAATTTGCTCTTTTTCCAGATGGCTACCCAGAGGCCACAACTCCATTAAAAAAATATATATATATATTTATTTTATGAGAGAGAGCATGCATGCGTATGCATGAATGGGAGGTTGGAGGGGAGGGACAGAGGGTGGGGGAGAGAGAGACAGAGTGAGAGAATCTTAAGGCCCTCTCAACTCAGGGCTCCATCTCATGACCTTGAGATCATGACCTAAGCAGATATCAAGAGTTGGACGCTGAACTCACTGAGCCACCCAGGTGCCACCCCAATAAGAAGTCCATCTTACTTCCATTGATTTGAGATTCTGCCTTTATCATACATCAAATTCTCACATGTGTTTGGGTCTATACTTAGATTTTCTATTCTCTTCTATTGGGCTGTCCCACTGCTTTAATTATTGTGGCTTTACAGTATGTTTTAATATAATAAGGTCCATCCTCATTCCTTTTTCTCCCACAGTTTTCATAGCTATCTACCATAGTTTAGATAGTTGTGGAATCATTTGGTGTACTTGTATTTATGACATTAAACAAAAGAAGCTTTAAGAATTGTTTTTAGTTGATAGTCAGTTAAATCCTTTTGATCATCCGTTTATTCCATCAATATTACTTGAGCACCTATTATGTCTTAACTCTTACTACATACTTCAGGACATCAGTGAACAAAACAAACTGCCGCTCTCTTGTTGCTTTGTAGCCACCCACATTAGTTTTGAGTTTTCCAAGAAGAAATTCTATTTGATTATTCTTCACATCATCTGAATTGAATTAAAGCAGAATGTCAGCTTTGCCATCTTAATATTTTATGCAGGAAAAATATTCAAAATCTCTTGTAACATCTATAATCAGCCATCTTTGATTCAGAATAGTAAAGAATATAAACAGTATGAAGAAGAAAGTGCTAAAGAAATATGAGATACCCAAGAGATATCTTGTTCTTCAACTTACCTCCATTGAAATTGTCTGTTTAGTGTCATAAATTTGCAGTACAGTGACCATACGAACATTTCAGCAGTTGACAAGGCTAAGAAATGATCTTTTATACACTATATCAAGTTTTAAAATTTGACTCCTAAACTCTTAATAACAAGATTGTTATAATAATGTTTTTCTGTTAAATTCAAGATTTATTCTCAAATCTCAAGAGCTATGACAGGATATTTGACATCAGCCTTGGCTTTGGCTAACTATTGCTTTTAGCACTTGATCACTTTTTATGACGTAAAAATACATATTCTCAGATTCTTTACTATCAATTATGTTTTCCAAAGATAGAAGCCAAAAGATGGGAATTACACATATACGCCTGCCAGGTCAGTGGCGTGTCAGACTCATGACATTCTTTTCCACAGTTAGAAGTGTTCTTAGCCCCCAGTTAACTGTCCAGTGAGCAAAAGTTACATGGAGGCAACTTACCCGGACTTTGGTCTTTTGCCAAATAGGATCACCCCTTAGTCCTTTAGCAACTGCCACACACCTGAGATAAATCATTTCAGACCTTGTCGTTACAAAACCAACTTATTCAAGGACATAATAATAAAAAAAAAAACCTCATGTAAACAGTATACAACAAACGTTTAAAACTGATATGCCAAATAATTTTCTATAAGTCTTTATGTAGGTCACTGCTTATGCCTTAGAACCTCCTTCTCCATCTCACTGGCCTTACTTTTCAAATGTCAACCGTTGCCTCCACAAGTGCCTTCTTTCTGAACTAGCTCCCAGGGAGTTAAGTACAACACATCATTAGTTAGACATAGTATAGTGATTGCCTCATAGCAATAGGATTAATACTGTGGTTCTCGGATTTGGCATCCATTAGAATCACCTGGCGGGATTGTTAAACCACAGATTGGTGGGTTCTAACATCAGATTCCTGACGGAGTAGGTCTGGGAGTAGGTCTGGGATGGGGTCCAAGAATTTACATTTCTGACAAGTTCCTCTATAATGGTAGTACTGCTGATCTGGGACAACACTTTGAGGACCACTGATACATTATTATAATAATGGTTTAACCTGTTTTTCCACTTGTCTATGAGTTTATTGAAAGCAGATCAAATTTAGTTTCATGTCAATTTCTGGAACCTAGAAAAGTATCTGTCACATAACAGATACTTTATAAACAGCTGTTGATTAAATGCATGGAGAGCTTTGTTGAATAGTACTATTTTGGATATATAAAATTTCACAATTTTTATACTTGTGAGCTACTTTTTTTTTCTTGATAGCTACTAGCTCTTTTCTGGGGAACTCAATTTCAAAGGTAACTGATAGCTTTAATGTAAAATATGAAGTAGTTTATCCAGGAAAGTTTGGATTATTTATTTTATTAATCACTAGCTAATATCAAAGATAATTTTTTTTAAGTAGCCTCCACACCAACGTGGAGCCCAACATGGGGCTTGA
>NW_027397072.1:29965052-29972550 GCF_003265705.2 Callorhinus ursinus | reverse complement strand
AATGTAACTAATGTTTTATTTATAAAAAATAGAAATAGGTTCTCATTAGCGTATTGAGCTTATATGTATTCTGAAAAAAAAAAAAACCCACCTCAGCAGAGATTTCAGATTATAATAATGAATCTTACCATTGCCTTAAAGTGAAGTTGCATAGAACATATGTGTAATAATACTCCTTGATGCCAACCGTTATGACCTATTGCATTAGCTCTATGGGACAGTGATCTAGGGATTCCCCAAGTAGAAAGAATAATTGGCAAACATGTAGATAATTTGAGTAGAAAAACAGTACCAGTTTTCCAAATAGCCACCAACAACCACACCCTCCAAAAGGAAAATCAAATGAATCAAAACAAAAAAAACCCTAGGATTTTTTCTACAAAATTGAAGATGGAAAGGGATGAAGAAGGAGAGGACTATCCAACGGATTGGTGAAATGAGCACAAGCCACAGCACATACCCTTATTTCCTCTCAAAGCAGCACTCTACTCTGGTGTTGGCTTGTGGAATAATCAGGTCTCCCCTGAAGTGTCTTCTCTCTTTCCATCAACACCTCCCCCTCCCCCAAGGCAACCTGCAAAGGGGCCATAAACTTTGCCTTCCTTTGCCAGGCAGGGTACTCCAAATGTACCCCCTGGCCACGTGCAGGTGAAGAAGCTGCAGATCAGACTGGGCAAACATTTGATCCATCGACCAGTAAGAGAGAATACAGCTTGAGACACACAATGTATATTTTGAAACAAACCATTTTGAACTATTTTTGAAAAACAGAGAGCAAATACTTGAAATAAATCTTAAAGCAAAGGTTAAACATGCTGACAACAGCATGTGCATTTAGCTTTCTTCCCGTTTCTAGTTCTTGCTTTAAAGATTTTCTTATTCTCTGCCCAAATATTTGTTGACTTGGGAACTGATGAAAGGACAGAGATGAAAAAAAAAAAAACAGAAAACAAAACAAAACCCAAAACTTTAGTCTGTGACCTTACTCTGGCTTATGCTCATTGAAATGATAAAAGTGAATGAGGTAATTTTCATTCTGCTATTTTCTCTTCTTCAATTTTCACTCTTTATCCCACTTTTAGATTGCTCTTTTTTTACCTTACTTTCCCTAAATGCATCTTCCATTGTTCATGCTACCCAGAGTTCAAAAGTCTTTTCAGATGTAAAATTCTCCTGCATTTATTGTCTGGCATTTAATTTTTAATGTCTTTCTTTTCCATGGATTTGATCTCTTTGGCAGCTGGCATTGTCTCCATTATTTCATCCTGATCACATAAATATTGTCAAAGCACTCACCTCTGTTTTACCCCAAAAGAGAAACTAGGGATAAAGAACACGCTACACCTTTTCTCTCTTTCAAAGAGAAGATAGCTCTTTTGCGTGAAATGTCTCCCTTGTAAATTTCTTTATATTTCTCTGTACTAATTAATCTAGTCTTTGTTATTTAAAAAGCGATGTCATCCTCTTCTACAGATTTGTTCTATGTTGGAATCTCGTGAGTTCTTATCACCCACAGGAAAGGAAAATATTATAAGGAGTGAAGAAAGATTAAAAGTGAGGAAGAGAGCTCCATTTTACCTATTAAATTTCTTCTCTTTCCTTTAGGACAATCATATCTGATTTCAAATTTTATGTAAATGCTTTAATTCTACACTGATATGATTTCTAGCCTCCATGAAACTTAAAACAATAGGTAATAATATTAGACTGTATCTCCTAAAATTTCAAAATATATATTTTAAAATTTACCGAAATGGGATTATGTCTAGGAAATGTGTTCTCAGTGTGTTATCTGCAAATTTTGGTCCGTAAAATTTTCTATTCTAGTTCTAACTACTTAGCTTTTGTTTCTGGCATGAATGGATTATCTTGTTGATTCTGCCTTCCTGGGATCCAACCAAAGGATCTTTACATTAATTTTGTTGAGACTTTTTTAACAAGCAGGAAAGGGTATTATTACTGGCTTGTAAGATTTTGGCCTTGTTGATAACAGTTTGTGGACTAGAACAAAAAGGACATTCTTTATTTAGCGTAGTTGGTGTCAACTATCCCTGTACTTCAGAACCATCTGGAGAGTTTTTTGAAAACTATAGATGCCAGAGATTAACTCCCAGAGATTTGATTTTAATAACCTTGTCGGGGAGGGTGGGGAGGTAGTCAAGAAGTGAGTATTGTTAATAACTTTTGATTTGATTCTAATGTGCAGTTGGCACATTGATAAACTGTGGATGTGCATACAGGTACAAGATATTCTTCATGGCACTAGGCAAACCATGGCCTCTCAACATGTGTCCTTTTTTTGGTATATCCTTCAGAGTTCTAAAAGATGACTTGAACTCTGGCCCCACAATGGTTAAGTTTGCCTCTGCCTTTTCTTTTGCATGGCTACCACATTACCATTCCTTTAAGAAGAAATGTAAATGTCCAAATTATTGATGAAAATCAGGGTGAGGAACAGAGGAGCATACATTACAAAGTGGAGCAATGAAAGAGAAAGCATGTGCTTTTGTTTCTGAATCTGGCAAAGTGTGCCACTAATCTAGTTATACCCATCTTGTCAACCTTGCCTATAAACTTACTATTGTCTGTCTACAGAGATGTGACATTAAGTAGCCCATATACTGTGTTATTTATTTGCTTATAGGTTAATTGTTCAGAATATTGATCTCCTGGGCTCATTTTCCCATTCTTTCTCAAATACCCTTTCCAAATCAACAAACATAAACTAGGACAGATTCTTCCACACGGGGGACTCGTAAATGGTACAGATTCTTTCTACTTGGTGCCTTTTAAAAAAATCACTCTTGTAAGAAAACAGAATTTAGTATAAATATTGTCACCACTCCAGAAGTTACTGTACTGTTTTTGGTCCTCACTTTGGGAGGGATGCAAGAAAATAGTTGGGAGGCACCAAATTTTTGACCACTTGCCCTTTTGATTAATTTAGCAGGTGACTATATAGAAGGAGGTCTCTAAGTTGCCATAAAATTCTATAAATTTTTCCAAGAAATTACTTGGAGATATATTACCCAGCTATCTGAGAGCTTCTGTGGGACTCTAAATCTTCCTTTAAAATTGCAATAAAAAATAAAAGCTTAATTCTGAGCAGTAGAGATACAGGCTGTTGCCTGCCCCCATTTTCTACTGCCCATAGTTGTCATTACACGGTAACCTCTGCCTTAATTTTGTAATGCATTTGTTTCTTAATTAGAAACAAGTAAATTCAAAGCCTCCCGCTTGACCAATGGGTAGGTATGTGAAGAGAAGGTGGGTCAGGTGCTTGCTAGAGGATTTTAATTTCCTTGATAGGGTTATGTGCAAATCCAGCTGGGAGACTCAGAGGCTGAAGGGCACAGTGGAGAGACAGCATCTGAAGCGGAACCTGAAAATCCAGAAGCTCAAGAAATCAAGGCAGAATCTGAAGGGACCTCTGAGAGTGAGGGCAACAACATGAGCTAGCAACATGAGTATGAAGAGAAGGGAGATTCCACGACTGAGGCCTTAGGAGCAAAGAGTGGGTCAAGAGCAGGAGATAGAAATGTAGATGCAGAAAGGAATTCCAGGAGCAGAGGGAGCTAGAATAGGGCTGAGTGTTTGCAGAGGCATCAGAAGTGAAAGGAGATGAGGAGACATGGGCCAGAGCAGCCAGGCAACAACAGGTTGCTTTAGTTGTCTCAGTTCCACTTTTTTTTTTTTTTTTTTAAGATTTTACTTATTTATTTGACAGAGAGACAGCAAGAGAGGGGACACAAGCAGGGGGAGCAGGCTTCCTGCCGAGCAGGGAGCCTGATGAGGGGCTCAATCCCAGGACCCCGGGATCATGATCTGAGCCGAAGGCAGACGCTTAACGACTGAGCCACCCAGGTGCCCCTCAATTCCACTTTTGATTTTACATGATTTTTTAAAAGTACATTTTCTCTTTTTTATTTGGTATTATTTGGATTTATGGTTAAGAAATGTATTTTATTCTTGCAGGACCTTATGACACTTGACATTGGAGAAGAAAATTCTACAACTGGACAATCGGTTTTTTGAAAGCAATGGCACAGCCTCTGTCAGATGAGGGGTTTGGGGGCCATTTTTTTTTCTTGAGAATAACTTCTAGCTTTTTTTCCTCATACAAAGAATCTAGATATTGCTGGGATCATATCTGCACTCATATGCCCTAATTGAGTGCAATGTGTTTTCTTCTCCATGAACAGGGGACAGGTAGAATGGTAGAAGATGGGTGTGGAACTTTGTGGAACTTCAGAATTCTTAGCCAATACTGAAACCTCGTGATACTGTAATCAGTTAGGAATGTGTTCCACTCTAAGCAACAGAGATCCTCTAAATGCTGGTTTAGACACCGAGAGACTTACTTGTCTCTGATTCCAAGAAGTCCAGAAGTGGACAGTAGAGATGGTCCCCAATGATACAGTTGAGGTGCTGCTTCTTTCTCTTCTCTTACACCTGTTCAGTGTGTAGGTTTTATTATCATGCTTATGGACATATGGTCTCTAAGTGGCTCTCACTTTGGTGTTCCAGATATAAGAAGGGGAAACAGTGTCGTGTGGCAAGAATGGAGCTGGGGTCTTTTCCTTCCTGTAACAGAAATCCTCTGTTTGAATGTAATCACCCTAACTATGTCATGTGGCCGCTAGAGCTGCAGGGGTGTATAAAGAAGTGAGTATTTTTACCTTGGCATATTTTCACCCTTAAACAAAATGGAAGTATTGATGGATATATGTATAGCTGTATTTATTTCAGAGAGAGAGAGCATGCATCAGCGGGAGAGGGGAGGGAGAGCAAGAGGGAGAAAGAGGAAGCAGACTTCCTGCTGAGCATGGAGCAGATGCAGGGCTCATCCCAGGACCCTGAGATCATGACCTGAGCCAAAAATCAAAAGTTGGTTGCTTAACTGACCGAGCCACCTGGGGGCCCCAAAATAGTATTCTTAAATGATGGAGACTATATTGGGTGGACAGCTACCAGTGTCACGTAAAAGCTCACGGATAAGTGCAGGAATAGATGCAATTTAACACCTGAAAATTAGACCAGTTAGAGGGGCAATGTCTAAATTAATAGTGAGATTAGTTAGATAACCCACAGTATAGTCAGTGGATAAGGTCTGAGGCAGTTTTTTTCATAAGGGTATCAATGTTTCTGTGAGTTCAAAAATAAATATCTTAAGGAGAGTTTTGTTCGTGTTTGAGTTAGATTTATGAATAAGAGTAAAATATGTCTCTTCTTTTTGTCTACTTATAATCTACTCATTTTAAACCAGAACCAGAATGATTTCTTTAGTAATATGGAATTTTGACCTGTAGTTCCATGCATTTACTTTCAAAAAGCATTGTGTTTATTTCACAAATAGAACTAAAACTCACACTTACGTAGAATAAATCTAAAAGTACACAACTGGATTTCTGTATTTCATTTTTATTTTGCAATAATAGGGTACCTGCTTATTTTATTATTTCCTCTTCTTTCTTACACAATAGGTAGCATACTCTATGTGCTCTTCAAATTTATTTTTAATTTTTTATTTACTATTTCTTGGGGAAAAGTGCTCAATTAATAGAGATCTTCCTCATCTTTTTTCATGGTTGCCTAGTACTTCATTGTGTCAGTGTATCAGAACGTGTTCAAACAATACACATGGGCATTTATGTAATTTCCAATATTTAAATTTTTTTAGAAATAGACTGTACATATGTATTTTGATATCATTGCAAGTGTTTCTTCAGGGTCAATTTCTAGAAGAGGGACTGCTGTATCAAAATGTAAACATTCGTAGTTTTGGTAGGCATTGCCAAGTCCTGCCCCTCCCCTGCATTAAGACTGGCAACAGTTTGTGTCCGTTTGGGCTACTATAACCGATTAGCATAGACTGGGTGGCTTAAACAACAAACATTTATTTCTCACAGTTCCAGAGGCTGGAAAGTCCACGACTGAGGTACCAGCAGATTTGGCGTCTAGTGAGGGCTCCCTTCTGGGTTGCAGACTGACAACCGCTCGTATTTTCACATAGGTGAAAAGAGCGAGAGCATTCTGGGGTCCCTCTTAATGAGGGCACTAATGTCATTTTGGAGGGCTCCACCCTCATGACCTAATCATCTTCTAAATACTATCACATTGGGGGGTAGGATTTCAACGTATGAATTTGGGGGACACCTATACGCAGGCTGTTGCTGTTTGCATCCCAGTTAGCAATGTGGGAGAGTGTCTGTGTCTCCCCACTGCCTCGCCAACAGAGTGTGTTGTTAGACTTCATAATTTTCTCCAATCTGATAAGGGAAGAAATGGTATCTCAGTGTGGTTTTCATAGGTGTTTCTCTTGTCATGTCGAAGAACATCTTTTCATATGTTAAACAACCATTTGTACATCTTTTTGTGAATTGTCTGTTCATGTCATTTGCCAACTTTTCTGTTGTCTTACTGAAACCCTGCTGTGTTCCTTACTCTTCCTGCAAAGAGCCCAATGACCTGAGAAAAAGAACTTAAGTCCATGTGCAAACAGAAGCTTCCAAATGCTTGTCCTGGGTTTGGTACCAGGCTAGTTGCTTAATAATGAGCTAGGTATTACAGATTAATTCTATTATCTTCAAGTTTCTGATTCAAAAGGACTGGCATGGGTCCCAGAATTCTATATTTTAAACAACTGCCCCCTGGCGGTTTTGCTGCCTAGCCATGTGTGGGAACTATTGATAAGACTCTTGCTGGAACAAGGAGACCAGCTTCAGGACCCTTCACTGGGAAGAGAATGGGCTGGCTGGGTGGCATGCAAGGCTGCTTCAGACCTCAGGAATACACCAGAACATTCTAGCTTACCTACACATTTTACCAGGTCAGCTATGGCCTCCCTGGGGAGAAGGGAGGTGCTGGTTAAGCCATTCCTAGTCCTCCAAAAGCAACTGGATCACCTGGGCCTCTTGCCTCTGAGAGCAAATCAAAACTCAGTATTGCATAAGCTCCTCAGTGTTTTTACTGATCTAGATTTCCCAGCTGACTTGCTGTTTTCATTTTGCTGGCTTTTGTGTTCTCAGATTTACGCTCTTATTTCTCAGGACTACCTTATACTCTACTTTTTGGGGGTGACTTGATTTTCTACACTACTGACTTTAATTCACTCCATTCCTTTTATCTAATTATGGTCTCTTGGTTTTGACTGCTCCTTTGGCTCTGGGAAAAGAAATTCTCAGCCCTGGGAACCCAGAGCCCAAGTAGTCCATGATTTCTATGTAGGTAGAGCTTAGGGGCAGCAGCAATCTGGTTTGAATGTGGGCCTGGGATACCCCTCTGGAAGATGTGTTTGCAAAGTAAGAGTCTAGATTTTGCTTAGATTTTCTGTTTATTCACATGGAAGTCATGGGGATTAATAAGTAAAGTGTCTTCAATTTTCTTCGTGGAGTAGCCACTAACATATATATGTTGGGCTGGGCCTCTGTGCATGAATACATTTTATACCTAGGTTACAATACAATATATGACACCCTGGTAACAATCTAAGTTCCCA
>NW_027397072.1:29840726-29964952 GCF_003265705.2 Callorhinus ursinus | reverse complement strand
CTTCTCTTTATTTCAAGATTTTATTTATTTATTTATTTTGAGAGAGTGAGAGCATGAGTGGGGGTAGGGGAAGAGAGAGAGGGAGAAGCAGACGCCCCGCTGAGCAGGGAACCCAACGTGGGACTCGATCCCAGGACCCCAGGATCATGACCTGAGTGGAAGGCAGCCACTTAACCAACTGAGCCACCCAGGTGCCCCAATCTACAATTGTTTCTGAATTAAAAAATAGGCAGATCTAAAAAACAAAGAGCAATAAATTTTTTTGAAATGGGGAGAACTATATATAATGATATCTTTCTTTTTATTCAGAAGAAGAGATCATATTCTTATTTTTATAATTGACTATCTAATCCAAACAAGATTGAGAGGGTATGGTATACTGGTCAAAAGAGGAGATGTGAGAATAGTTAGAGGTGATAGTAGGGAATTAGCAAGAGAGCCAAGTTGGTTGACTCAGGGAAAGAATGTCTTCATATTGTGCCCACCTGGATTTTCTTGTCTTTGACTTTCTGAAACTCTGGTCTAATTCTCATATTTATAGAACTTTGCCTTAAAGTTCAGAATCACTGCATAAGGGGTGACATTAATATAAGACCAGAAATCACTCAAAAAGAAGAGTGAAAGCCCAAGTGTGACTGAAGTCTGAAACATAGCCAGGTATCACAGAAAGTGGAAAGACTGAATCAACTGCACTATTTCTGCAGGTGGAAAGGCCACAAACATCACAGATGTTTAAACTTGGAAGGAAACACCTTAGAAGGGTATATGGCCTGAATATTCTTTTGGAATTCTATAATATTCCCAGGGAAAACAAGGATCTTAGATACTTTTCTTTAAAAAGATCTATTTTAGACATTAAAGGGAATGTATCTCTCTTTCTTATAAGTGTAAAGACTACAGGATTTTTCTTCTTTATTTTTTTTATCAACTTATTGGGATGGTCTGCCCTATATAGGTGTATTTCATTTACCTATTGATCAAAATTGGGTTGGGGTCTGCACTGAGCTTCTTGGTTTCTGGTCCTTCTCTAGAACTTAACTTTTAGCTCTCTGATACTGTCATCCCCCTCCCTCCCAATCCTCCCTGTCCCCGGTCTATCTTCTTTTGTCTTGAGGACCATTAGTTACTCTAGAGAGGTTCTAGAATCTGTGTGATTGGTCATTCTCACAGTCTCTTGTTATGGAGTCTCATTATTGTGAACAGACTGCAAGTAGATTGTCTTTAATATTCTCCTGAAACATATTCACTTTGTGTGTCAGTTGGTAAATACCATTATGGAATAAACATGGCATTGTTAATTAAGTATAATTGGTAGTTGGTCGTTTTCTCCTCAAAAGTTGGAAGGAATAAAAATACATTCTTATTATTTTGTTTGGTCTGTTATAGTTAGGCTTATCACAAGGAAATAAAATACTTACATTTAATTTGTACTAGCCACTAATTCTTGCCTTCTCACTATTCAGTTATTTCATGAGGTAAAGTCAATGGTGTTATGGGAAACAGGTGTTATACCCAAAGCCATTTGGGTATCATTTGGATTTGCCTCCTAGGAGTCTAGTAATTGTTTTTGGGCACGTTTAAGAAAAAGAAGAATTGAGCTCCAGGAGGACCTCCAAATTTTGAGTCCATTCAGCAATGTTTAAGAAAAGAAGGTTTAATTCAGTATGTACTCAATAAGTGATAGCTTGTGTAAGAAAGGGGATGTTGCTTCCCCCCCTCATTTAAGAAAGATTATTTTTCATCTCCACTGAGTAAAGAATGAGGGTATGTGTTTAGGTTAGATGACAGAAAGAGTTTCCTTCTGGCTAGGATTTCTTCTGTGGTTATGGGCTCTCTTTTCCAAGAGGGAAGTGGTTTTCAAAGTGTAGAGACATCAGCACTGTTTCTTCAGGTGACCTAAATGCTGTTTTATCTATAATATAAAAATGCCTGTATTTTGGTTTCTCTTATGTGTAAATAATTTATTTGTAATTTTTAAATTTTAAAGCCCTAGGAAAGTTTCGGGGACTAGCAAATGAGAACAGATGGGTTAGGGTCTTTGAAAACTGTAGGGTCTTTGAGATCTTTGATGAGAATGATGTCATGGTCCAAAAGTCAATGAAAAATCTTTCCTTCGAGTTCTTCAATTTCTGCCTCAAAGTGAAGTTATAAGATGGATTTTAAAAAGGCTAATTCACTTGTAAGAAAATTCAGTAAACAATGAAACTATGCATAATATACGTAAGGGTTAGTCAAATTCCTTTATCTTAGATATCACACGATTCTCCATTGTGGGACCCAGGATGGTAGTTCACTGGGAACTCAAGTTTCTTCCATGACTATGTGTCCCCCTTGCTGGAAAAGACCGAGTAGATGAAGACCCAAGAGTAGTCCATCTCTGCTCTGGTTATTATCACATGGTTTGGAACAAAAACACGAACCAATACAATTTTCTCACTTGTTTATTTGACTAAGAAGCATGAAGGGAAGTTGCTAGTTAGTGGTGGAACCTGAGGTCAAAGAGTCAGCATCCTGAGAACTGTAGCAAACTTATGAACTCATATAAACCACCGGAAGCTTAAGATTCTCTTCAGTGAATAGCTAAGAATGGAACAAGCATCAGAGAGGAATTGAGATGCCTCCAGGGGAGATTACAGGCCTGTGCTTCTAGTTTCTTGAAACCTCTTGGAAATATACCACCAGTCCTGAGACTTCAGATACTTACTATATTCTTAAAATACATTTCATTTTACTTGCAATTTTATCTGTTTCCTTTGCAACCAAACTAGCCATACTAGAATAATTAGTTTTACCTAAACACAAATAATTTTTGCACGGATGTGTTCAAGCAGCAATATTTTTCATATTCTTTATTCCATTGTTTCATTTTACTTCTACAGCAAATACATTTTTTCTGAGATAAAGATAAGCTCATATTATTATATGAGTTATTTTTATTTTTAATTTTTAAAAATTTTATTTCTTTGAGAGAGAGAAGGAGACAGAGAGAGCTTGAGCAGGGGGAGGGGCAGAGGGAGAGAAAGAATCAGACCTCCTGCCGAGCAAGGGAGCCTATATGTCCCATGGGGCTTTATCCCAAGATCCTGGGATCATGGCCTGAGCTGAAGGAGGATGCTTAACTGACTGAGCCACTCAGGCCCCGCTAATGTGAATGATTTTAAATAGTATGTTAGTGACAGCAATTCAGTCTAGGAAACTGAAAATAAAATACATTTGAGTATTTTGATTCAAATCTATTCACTTAAATCAATTTTTATTTTTAGTAAATCCAATACATTTTATGTGTTCTTTTTTTTTTTTTTAAATTTGTTTTTTTTAAGGACAGAGAGAGGTTGAGTGAGCACAGAGGGGAGGGCATGGGGCGGGGGAGAGAGAGTCTCAAGCAGACTCCGTGCTAGGTCCAGAGCCTGACTCGGGGCTGGATTTCACAACCCTGAGATCACGACCCTGGGATCACGACCATGAGCCAGAACCAAGAGCTTAACCGACTGTGCCACCCAGGCTCCCCTCTATGTGCTCTATTCTGAGTTATAATAAGTTATATTCAGTGGTTAACAGAGGGATGATGACAATTCAGTGGAGTGGGAAAATGACAATTATCTAAATACGTAGAAGTAACAGCATTTGATGAATGAAACTTTTGAGTGTCTATGTGTATAGATATCACCTCATTGACCTATAAAATAAATTGTTTTATTTTACTGAATAATGGTTTCCAAGTGAAGACTTAAACGTATTTCCTTTAAAGCTTTACTCTTACTCTTGATGAAATCTCATCTTCTCCCTAGCTGGGGCCGTGGCCGCTGGATATGGAGAAGGTGCAGGCGGATGCCTGGCTCTGAGTCCTCCCTCTACACAGTTCTTTCCTGGGCATTGATTTCTCTGGTGCTGTGGACAAGATGGAAACATACAGGGAAGCAGACATCTTTTTACGTGTCCGTGGGGGATCTGTGTCTTTTCTTAGACTCGGGCTGGTTCTAGCTGATGCTTGTGATATCTGTCGGCGCGAGAGTTCCCACTGGTACGGGGTGACGGGGTGCTTGGTTTTCTTCAGGGGCATTTGCCGTTATCCCAGCTCTCACTGTCACAGAGGCACCCCCAGGAGGAACAGACACGTCTCCCTTTATTTTCCTGGAAGTACCTACTTCAACTCCTTTCTTAGATTGGGCAGCCCATAAATTGGTCCAGCAACTGCCTGGGCATTCTCAGCCCATCTATGTACATCTTTCCGTGGAGCTGAGATGTTTTCCTTCATGCTCTGAGGGCTGTGGAGAGCTGGGACAGGCGCCTAGGAACACCAACGCCTTTAAACTGCCTTGGCACTGCTCCAGCGATTTCCATCCTTCATGAATCTCTAAGTCAGAAAGAGACATCATTTTTTATGTTCAAGAATGACTTCTAAACTTTAAAGGAAACCTGGGAAGCACCCTCTTCCTCCTCTCCATGGTGGGAGAAACGGACCTCAAAATGGTAATATGATAAACCTTTGCAGTTCCAGAATCCCTTAGCATGCTTCTCTCCAGGGCATTGCCAGCAAGGGCCTGAGAGTTCTGTGGCTGAGCAAGTCTCCAACCAGAAAACTTGTTGTCATTAACTTTTTCTTTCTGAAATCTCCAGTCTTCACAAATGATTATCTTGGCTTTTTGGAGGGGAAACATTTCTGATTCCACTATCTTTTTTTCCTAAATACTGCTGTACCCATCTCTTATGGCTCCCTGGTCTTCTTCTTGGATGTGGGGATTAGTGGGGGGTCGACCACTTGGGGAAAGTCTGCACCGTGCCTCTCAACTGTCCTGCAGGGAGGTGTTGGCTCCCACTCCAACTGAGGACAGCTCCTTGTCAATAGAAGATAACTTTCGCCTTTTGTCCAGAACAACACAGAAAATCCCACTTTACCTATAAATCAGAGACTCTATTTGTCCCCAACTCTCAACATTTTATTCAGTGCTTTTCAAATAATTGGAACTCAATAAACATTTGTTAAAAAATAAAGACAGGAACAGTTTGGATAAGTTCAACTTTAATTTCAAGAAAAAAATTTAAGAAGCTTCCAAGAGAGATGGAAAATGGCTGATAGAATGAAAGGCTATATAGAGGTTAGAAGGGATTTATGAGAAGAAATCAGGTCCAAGTAATCTGACATAATTCCCTGCTGACATTCTCTGATGAAAATTAATGATTGGAAGATGATGTATTAAGATATTGTATGCAATTTAACTCAAGTGAAGTTGTGCATTTTATAAAATAGTAGAGAAAAGGGACTTGGGAATCAGTATTAAACCAAATAGCCAGCAAATAGAAATAAATACCGAGTTTTAGGCTGTGCCTATTTAGGATGAAGATATCAACCATTTCAGTTTAAGTGTGTGTGTGTGTGTGTGTGTGTGTGTGTGTGTGTTTGTGTGTTTTTACTGATTTGACTTTTATTTGACTGACTTGACCAAATTGACTTGCTGTTTTGAAGCCATGGAAACAGAGTTGTGATGTGCTATTGAAAGAGACAAAATAAATACAGATGGGCTTGGGTGTTCATGAAATTTTTTATGTTTCATATGGGCTATTTGTGGGATTGACTTGTGTAACACAATTACTAGTTCACATTTCCTTTAAAGTTTCCCCACTTTTTTTTCAAATGGAGAATTATATTTGAAGTAGGGTAGATTTTAGGAAAATTTGGAAAGAAAGAGTTACCAGTTTCTGCTTACTATAGATACTCAGGGCCTCCAAATTCAGAAAGACCCTCCATTTCAGAAGCATTCCCTATTGAAATTGTAGTGCATTGGCTCTTCACTGTCTTTCCCACTGCACCGTGGTAAGCTATTTGAAAAGTACCCCTTTTAATCTTTGCATTACCAGCAACTATCACAGAGGCTAGTACATAGTAGGCACACAATAATGGCTTAAGGCACAAATGAATAATTGTTAGGAGCCCCAATACCAGTCTTACAACCTAACTCTGGTATTTCATATGCTTGGAGTGAGATCCTGGTTACCCAAGGGCTCCTGAAATTGTTGGCTTCTCCCTAACCTCTGATGTGATTACTCAGTTCCTTATTAATGGACAAATTCATAATATAGATTAGGATTTTCAGCTGAAATGCATCTTGGTTTCTAGGGCACTACTAACTTCCTAGGCCTTGCCAGCTCACTAGTCAGCATAGACCACCTCCACAGACCAATTTCAAACCAAGCATATCTCTGGGGAACCATTGCAAAACCTTCTGCATGACCATGACCATTGTCTGAGGGAGGCTCCTGCTTCCATATTTGTGACAAGTCTCAACCAGCTCAAAATCTTTGAACACTGATATCAGTCAAAAATTAGTTCCATCTTTCCTGCTGCTTTGGATAATGGAATTTTTACTGCTGGGACCAATTTCAGCTATTAGGAGGCTAGTCCTTAGTTTGAGTTAGTCCTGTAGCTCCAGAACAATTTGTCCCTGGGTTCCTCCCTTGGCCCATAAGCAGACAGGCAGATGAGATAACGTTCAAGCTGCTCCAAGCTAAGGTCATCCTGGATAGAGTAGCCTTTTGCACCCCTCTGCTCTCCTTTCAGCCACCCCTTCTGTCCACTAAGAACTTGCCATCCACACTGCTTCAGGAAGCTAAGAGGCTTCCAATGTACATTAGTGTTATTGCCCTATTGGCTAGAGTTTTCCCCTTGGACTGGTCACCTCCCTTATTACATCCCCTCAGGATCATGATCTCTACTACTTGGATTGATTAGAGAAATTGGACAGCAAATGTTTTACACATTCTGCAAATTTTATAGGTCTCATGTATTATATAGAAACATCCTCAGAATCAATAAATGCATTCCCACAGATGACTGAAATATGTGGGGATTCTTCTGAATAAATTACACAGGAACAAGAACAAATGAAAAAAAATTGGGCTTTGTAAAAGCTGTTATATCTACTGACTCATCTAAGTAACATGGATGATAACTTACAATGAGACACAAACATTTATTGTGGGAAATATTTCAAGGAATGAAAGCTAGCCTTTTTATTTGAGAAGAGGATAATATTTGAGGGATTTGGGTACCTTTAAAAAAAGATGTATTCAGTCCCCATTGAGGACTTCTGGTCACCTCTTAATAATCTGAGCTCTTCAAAGTTAAGAAAGACAATTTGAATTTGATGAAATTGACATTTATTGCATCCTGTCCATTCATCTATGTGGTACCCACCTCAGGGATTTGGTATCTATAAAAAACCCAATCCCTGATAATTTATTTTCTTTTCTGATTGTGTTTCCAATGCCAGTTACCCCAAACTTGCCCTATTTCTCTCTTCCTTTCTCAAACACAGTTCATTTCTCTTTCTCTTAGAAGATATCATTAAGTGTTATATTACTGAAATGATTACAACCATCTGGTAAACTATCTCTAGTCAATATTTTTCACATTCTTACCAAAGTCTTCTATTTCCTTAAGATTTCGGAGGAAGAAATATCTTTTCTTGAGACGACGAATCCTCCACTCTTGCACAGAATCTCATCCCTCAGCTTCTAATAAGACACTGCAAGAGTCAGGTGCTATGTCATTGCATGCATCGTCAGGCCTTTTATAAAAAGAATCTATTCTCCCTCTCCATTACTTAATATTTTAGTTTTACGTCTCCTCCCTTTCATTGTAAAACTCAGTAGAATAGCTTCTGAGCACTGCTTGCTATTTTTTACAACTTTAACCTAGTCTTTTCTTAATGAGTTTCCATTAGCCTTGGATATTCATCATTCTACTCAAACTTTTTTTTCAGGATTAACAATAATCTATTAATTATCCTTGTACATTATTCTTAGGCTTCATCTTCCTCAACCTCCCTGCAATATATGGGATAGTTAATCCCTTCTCTCTTCTTGAATAGCTCTCTTTGCTGTCATAACATCACATTCTCCAAATTCTCTTTCTACATTTAAGAAGATATCAGCTTTATTGAGATGTAATTCACATAAATGATTTTTAGCCAGTGGAATGTGAGCAGAAGTTATACATGCCATTCCAAGACTCCTCCATAGAAAAATTGCGATGCTATTTTTCATGTTATTTCCATCTTTGGCTCGATTTTTGAACCTACAAGCTACCATATTGAAGATGGTTCACAAAAGGGAAAAAGGAAGGAGACTGAGTCTCTGAATCACTGCCTGGAGAGGAGCATTCTGCCCCGCTGAAGCACTTCTGTGGATGGAAGGAAGGCAAAAACTACATGCATTTATGTTTAAGCCATTGTCCCCTTTCCACTTTCAGGTTTGTTGTAATAAATGTTACATCAGCATATGAAAGTCAGCTGTGCCAACATTCTGTATTTTTATTTGCCAACTTTATTACTGAAATATAATCTTTGTTTATTTTTTCTTATTACCATAAGAAAATATATTTATATATTAATTTACCATTTGTATTTATTTTTTGCAAATTGCCCAATTATTTCTTTGTTATTGTTTCTGTGAAGTTGTTTGTTTTTTCCTTATAGATTTCCTTGTATTTTAAGAACATAATATTTTATCTGTTAGAAAGACTGCTAATACTTTTTCACAACTTTGTGCTTTGTCATAATTTTTTTTTTATTTTTTGCTACTTAGACATTAATAATTTTATATAGGAAATTCCTTTACGGTTTTTGTTTATGGTTTTCCTTTGTTGTTTCTACCTTTAGTGTCATTTCCAAAAAGTCCTTTATCATTCTGAAATCATATTCTAGAAGTTTCATAAAATTTTTAAAACATCTAAATCCTTAATCAATCTGGAGTTTAATATAGTATAAAATGCTTTTTGTCTTTAGTATTTGGTCCAAGATCTCACTCACAGTAGGTACTTAATGAATATTTGTTAAATTTTATTGTCTCCTTTTAAAAATTTAGGGTTGGATTAGATCTGTTGTTCTTATACTGTAATTCTCAGATCATCATCAAGAGTACCTGGGAACTTGTTAGAAATGCAAACTTTTTTAAAAAAAAGATTTTATTTATTTGAGAGGGAAAAAGAACACAAGCGGCGGGGGGGGGGGGGGCAGAGGGAGAAGCAGACTCTCCACTGAGCAGGGAGCCCGACTACAACTACACAGGGCTCCATCCCAGGATCCTGGGATCATGATCTGAGCTGAAGGCAGCGCAGGAGCCCCAGAAATGCAAACTCTTGAGTTCTGCCCCAGACCTATTGCAAGGCCTAGCAATCTGTGTTTTAACATGCTGTCCATGTGATTCTCATGCAGGTTAAAGTTGACAGCCCCTTGAATAGAACATATGGAAGGCCATATTTCTAGCCAAATTTACCTGAGAAATACGTTTTTTTTTTTTTATGTTAACAAAACCTACTGCAGTGGAAACATGATTCTCTCATTATTAGCAGAGTAGGAAATAAAGAAGATTATGTTCAATGCTAGTCCTTGTGGGACAAAGTCATGATTGCAACGAGGGTCATAGTCCCTGGGCTTCTCAGCCTCCACTCTCTTTGCCCACAGGGTACTTCTGCTTGCCTTGGGTGACCTCATTTCTTAGGAAGCTTTCTCTAGAATAACCAGCAAATCTTTTCTTCCCATGCAGTACATTGCTACAAATGCTTTAAGCCCTTCTCTGTCAAAACTCCCTGCCTCCAGTGCCTTGCTCCGATGTGCAGTCTTGGAGGAGAGTTCCAGTGCCCCAGGGCTCTCAGCACAGATATGCCAAGGGCTCAGTCACAGTAAGACCTTACAAATCTGAATGGCTAGCCAGATCTCGGGGCTGTTCCCTGGAGGTCACTCGGGGCCCCCTGCATCCCCCTTTATGGCCACAGGCACCCCTGGAGCTGGCACTACAAATTTCTGAGGTTAAAGAACCCTTCTGATCATGGTCCAGGGATATTACAGATCTCAGAGTCTAAGCAAGCATTCTTCATTTATTGACTTCCAAGGCTGTCTACACTTATCTACCTCCTTGAAAACAGCATTCTTTCCCTTTGCCCCTTGTAGCTCTGGAAGACTCATGCGGAAGAGTTTATAGACAGTCGACTGGGAGTTGCATATTTAGTTTTCTCCAATTTAATGTTAAGATGGATCAATCTTTAGAAAGAACTCCTAGTCTCTACCTCCTGCAGAGCAGTAGAAGAGATGTTTCCATTCTAATCCAGGGAGTGGAATGTGGGAATGAGTGCTGGTCATATTCCTTCTAGGATGGGCTAAGGGATTTCTTATTATATAGCAAAGCAAACAAACAACTCACCCCAAACCAGAGTTCAAGCTCTTTCAATATATGTCACACTAAGCCCAGGACACATATTTCTCTGATACCAGAGCTGATATTAATCACCTCAAGGATATGATGCTGAGATTAAGTATATTTGTGTGAAGGGGAATGGGGAATGAGGTTTAGGTAACAGGTATAGGGATTTAAGCAAGAGGAATAAAAGATTGTCACTTGAGCCATAAACAAGGCCTACCGACCACTTTTGAGAGTGAGTGTGTGCGTGTGTGCGTGCACACAGGCACATGCACATAGTCATACTTTGAAAAGTCCCAGGGTGTGCTTTTGCTTTATTGGGAGACCAGAAATGCCAACCCTACTTCTTGAGAATAAGACCCTGCTGCAGGGCTGCCGGCCTGGGAGAATATTCTGGTCTGGGAGACAGCAGGGCAGTGCCTAGGGGGTCCGCTTTCACATCCAGGCTCACATTTAGAAAGTCATGTTCTACCTGATAGCATGCTCACTGCAGCAATTCCTGGCAGTGTTAATACCAAGGAATTTGTGTTTGGGGCCGGGGGTGGAGGGGGAGGAAGATAATTGGCAGGCTGCACATGCTGATCTTTTCCCAGGCTCCTCTTTCCTCGGGCCTGCGGCTGGGCTGGGTTTGCTCGCTGTCTCTGACCCGCGGAGCCGATCGGGCTGTCTGCAGCGCATGTCAGAGCCGCCTGGCAAGGCGGCAGTGCTTCCTCACTTGACAGCTCATCTCTCATCCTTCCTCAGATCTCGTCAACCTACACGGTCTGCTCCGCCAACAGCTAATAGCAGAATGATGGCGAGGAAGGCAGTGACAGCGGTAGCTGTCGGCATTTATTTTACCTTTGTTTTTTGCTGCACAGAAAATTCCAGCACTGATGAGGTCTGAGCTGCAGGGGAGACATGGAGAAGCGTGCACTGGGTTTGAGGAAGGTGACACTCTAGAAATCTGCCCGTTCTCCTATAATAACATGACATTTGGGCTGAGTGGTCTCCAGCAAGGATTTAATGCCTCCCTTGTTTGGACGTTTGTCCACTAAGATGGCAGACTTGACAGGATTCATCCAGGGTTGTATACCGTCACCAAGGCTCAGGGACTATATATTTCTGTTTCCTGCATAAGATTTCTAAGACCTTTTATAAATTCAGCGGTAAAACAGGGAGTGAGTCTCCTACTATCTTTTGCATTCTTGCTTCTTCATTGTTCTCCTTGCCAAAATGATATCCTGTAGCATCTGCTTACAGTGCTGTACAAAGTAGGGACAGATGCTGCCCTGCCCTCCAGGGCCATCCAAGACACGCCTAGAGAGCGACAAGCATGATTTCTGCCTCCCCTTCTCTGTTACCTAGTATACAGTTTGTCATAGTGCATGGAGTACACAGACTTTATAGCCAGACCTACACCCCAGTCGTGTCTTGGTCATTTACTAGCTGCGTGACCTTGGGCAATACGTTTACCTCCTGAGTCTCAATTTCCTCATCTGTAAAGTGGGCTCAACAATGAAGCCTATGTTTTAGGGTTGTCACAAAATTAAACTTAGTGTTTATAAACTAAGCTGACCTACAGTGAGTCTTCAATGCCTGGTTTTGACATTTTGGAAAATGTATCCTATGATATGTGAATGGAATTCACATTTCTTGTGATATGTATGGATGGGTCCTGGTTGGATACAAAGGACTTAAGCTATGGAAATCTTTTACTTGATATTAACCATCCTCTCTTCCATGCATCATTTCTATTCCTGATCAAGGAATAGAACTGATCAAGTTATGGAGCTAGCATGGAATGCTTATTAACTTACCTGCATAGACATGAAGGTATCTGGATACATACATACATACATACATATCCATCTATATGAGAGACTCATAACACACATTACCTGGATAGGTTAGCTTGAGTATAACATTTCAATTAATCAATTTTGCTTCTGGGCTATTTAAAAGATATTGGTCTTTTGATTGATTATCTTCAACTAGGGTGAGTAACATTTGCACTTATTGCATTGGTGTAGCTAATGGAGAAAGTTCCATTTGGATATCTTTTTCTATTAACAAATATTGTGCTTTTAAGTATATGTTCTTTGGTGTATTTATGTATGTAATAATTCAAGTTCGTAATTTGTTCATGTATAATGAAGATCATACATTACAATGAAATTGAGGAACACTGTTACAGATTAAATGATAATTACATTTGATCCTTTTGCTTAACTGGTTAGTATTGACTATGCTTATACTGGATAAAGCTTAAGTAGAATGACTGAGGGTAAGATGGGTTTTTTTTATATAAGTATTTCACTAATCTCATAAGTCCATAAGGCCAATTTGATTTTTTTTCCTGAGCAGGAAAATGAGCCTTCTGATGTCCTCATGGTTCTGTCCTTAGCTAGATATCTAACAGTTTCTTATACTTGTAGGAACACATACTCTTCAGAGTCCTTTCACTTGAACTCCATGATGCAGACCCCATTTCCAGTTTCCACCTCCTTGCCTCCATATATGAAGAAAAATGCCAACTGCCCAATGATGTGAGGGAAAAGTGGGAATAATTCTTTGGAATGTTAAGCATTTTTCCTTGAGAGTTTGAAGGTCCAGTGTACTGTGAAGGCATAGGGCCATTTTTGGAAGAGAGGGAAGATGGAATTCACAGTTTTGGCATTCTCTCACATTCCAAAGGCTGGAGCCTCCGTGTGTGTGTGTGTGTGTGTGTGTGTGCGTGTGTGTGTGCATGTGAGCACACTCAAGTGGCATGCACGTGTGTGTAGGGGGACTTCTTGCTTTTATCAATCATAAACTTCCTTTGTTGTTTGCTGATTTAAGTATGAGTTACTGAAACAAAATTGTGAGTAAGTTGAAGTCAGAGAATCTTTTTTAGAAATGTATTTGCCTCAAAATGCTTAGCATAGTGTAGGGAAATTTTAAGCACTCAGTGGGTTCTTGCTAAGTGAAACTGAAAGATACCTTTTGCTTCTTACTGCCTACCTAACACTGGGTTGCATAAAATCGGCTCATGGGAACTTGTTCATTATGTCTGCCCCATGGACAGTAAGGAAAATGCTTACTGGAAGGAGGGTCAATGAGATACAAACAAATTCAGGTTGTGATAAATGGTCCATGCCCTTTTTTGATCCCTAATGACTCTGAATTACTTTTAGTGATAGATGCCCATTGACTTTTTCACAAAGTGGTAATATGAAACCTGCTCCAAAATAACGGGAATTGCCTAAAAATAAGTCTCCTAGAAATTAAGCTGAAAACAAGAAAAATTCCTGAGACAGAGCTGATGTCTGTTGCATGGTAGCGTGCTACCAGTTGGGAGCTGTTTAGCGAGGGTCAGAGATAAGTAGAACTGGCAGTCAACTGTGTACATGCCCAAGAAACGTACTATGATGCTGAGGTTTGAGAATATTTGCTGCACCCTAATATTGTTATGTTAGTGTTATCACTTATGGCTAAAGGGTGCCGATAAGGAAGAGACTGTGGGAAAAGAGGTAGTCCAAGTATTTTAAAATGAGCACAAGATTCCATTACTAAATATATTATGTCCCCACTTATTGGATCAGATTATCCTTGTTGAGCCAGGGATGGTCATGGGAATTGTAATTTCTCTTGTCTAGGTGATTTATTCATTTTGTGTTTCTTTAGTTTCTCTAGGGTGGTCTGGCATAAGCCTGATCACCCAGTAGAATTTGCTTGAAGCAGCTGTTGTCTTTGTAATGGAGTGAATGAGGGATATGCTGATTTTTTACCTCTTCTGGTGAGCTTCGTGGAAGATGACAATATCACTGACATGTGATCCTTGGTTTCACCTCTCCTAATGCTTTGTTCATGACTAGTCCTTGATATAGTTGTCTTCCTGATACTGCTTACAAGCACCTGATTCCAGCAGACCTCTAAGAGACATTACCATGAAAGGCCAGGCATACAAATTCTACCCTTCTATGAAAAAAGAGGGTGGTTATGGAGATTTGTGTGAAATGCTGAAATGTGACATGTTTATGACTAAAAATACATGCTGGCAAAATCATCTCCAGAGTGGGTAAGTTTTATTTTGTAATTTCCATAACTCAAAGGACTTGGTGGTTTTTAAGTTTTTTTTTTTTTAAGATTTTATTTATTTATTTGACAGAGAGACACAGCTAGAGAGGGAACACAAGCAGGGGGGAGTGGGAGAGGGAGAAGCAGGCTCCCGGCTGAGCAGGGAGCCTGATGCGGGGCCCAATCCCAGGACTCTGGGATCATGACCTGAGCCGAAGGCAGACGCTTAACGACTGAGCCACCCAGACGCCCCTACTTTTAAGTTTTAATTTATTGATGTTCTACACCTGCTTGTAAAATGCTGACCCTCTGGGAAGTGTACTTTGCTGCCTACAGACACCTCAAAACCAGAATTCATACTTTTCTAACTAAACTCTTAAAAATCCTTTATTTATAGCAACCTTATGAAGGAACAATGTATTGAGGTAACCAGGAACTTTGCGACTTCATGAAAGGAGAACATAATGACAGTTCAGGAACTCTATAAAATCAGGCCCCTTTGTTGGGGCCCTTTAGATTACTCGTACATCTTTAGTACATTTTAAGCATTTGGCAAAATTTGGCTCAATATATATATATTTAAAAATTGTGTACTCCTGACATTGGAACCTGATTATAAGTTCCAAATTTTGGGAAATTATTGAAAAAAAATGTTCTAAAAATGATTCAATTTAAGGGTGCCTGGGTGGCTCGGTTGGTTAAGTGTCTGACTCTTGATTTCAGCTCAGGTCATGATCTCAGGGTCACGAGATCTAGCTCAGCATTGGGCTCCACATTTGGCATGGAGCCTGCTTAAGATTCTCCGTCTTCTGCCCCTCTCCCTCTCTAAAAAAAGATTCAATTTAAAATATTGTTCCTTACATTTTGTGGATTTCTCTAAAAAGGAAACTGTTCAGCAAAAAAAGCCAACCTGAAAATCCTGTTTAGAAGATCCCAGATCTCTTATCATACTATTTATTTTACCGAGATTACTTTCTACTATTCTTGTTGAAATTTATTTTGAGTGCCAGATTTCATCAGATCTTCACCATTTCATGTACCCTCACACAGAAATGACGAGCTGATTCATAAATGTAAAACAGTAAATTCATATATGAAAACATAAAAATAAGCCCTTATTTCTAAAAATAATAATACATTTGGCCTCAAGAATTTCGTGTTTCTGCGAGGACTCTGTGGGTAATAGGGGTTAACCCAATCAAAAGTATTTGGCTGGAAGAGACCCCCACCAGACATGAGTGCAGTAGGTCTTCGAGACACTGAGGCACCCCTCTTTTGGTTGGTTTGATTATCTAATTGTATCTTCTACTTTCTGAGACTGCCCCTAGGGTTCTGCCTTCTCTCCTTGACTTTACTCCTGAACTTTGACTTAGGCTTGGTGACCTGACTCCAACTTCCAAGTTCCTATACTGCTCTGAGCTGCTACCTCTGCTTCTCTTCTAGATCCCAAAGGCCAGATTTCCCAAGTCAGCAGGTGACTGGATCTGAATTCTTTTTCGCCACTGCCTGACTTGACTAAGCTTGGAGTTTGGCTGTGTCCTAATTTCACCAAGCTCCATGAGAGCAGGGCCTGACCCCTTTATAGCAGCTATCATAAAAGAGCTATAGAAGGCAGAAGAGGGAGGTTCCAAAGGAATCCTAGAGTGAAAATTTTAGTAGAGCTGATGACATCTACACCTTTTCTTGGTCTTTAGTTTAAATATTTCCTACAGGGTTTACTTAAGTGAGCTGCAGCTTCTTTTCTAATTTTTTTCCAGGCTTTAATTTACAGACCGGAATGACATTCTTGCTCTTTACCTTTTGGGGAAGGAATGGAATAAAGTGGTTGAATTAAGAAATAGAAGAAGAATCAATGTGAGGTAGCCCAGTGATCTGAAGTTATGTGGCTTTGATTGGAGCTTGGTTTGAAAGAGGATGACTGACTAAGTACTACAGGCAAATCAGGCATTTTATTAATTAGGATCATAAAAAAGAGTCAATCAGTATCACACCTTGGGGAATATTCGCATAAAATCAGATTCAAATATGACTAATTAAAAGGAATTTCCAAGAGTAACTCAGCATAATGCCAAATTAAAGAGCAAATGCACCCGAGGAGCTGGAAGCAATAAGGGAAGCTGAGAGGTTTCTCGGGAAGAAGCTGCGGTTAGCATCTGCAAGAGCCTTGGGGAATGAGACTCAAGGTCAGGGACTAGAATCAAGAAAAGTTGGATGAATTTTACTAGTCCCAAAAGGAAATGCTCAAAGAAGACAGAGTCAAAAATAAAAAAAAAAAAAAAGAGTCATAAAAGGTGTATTTGAGTGTGCTAAGGATCTGAGTCCTGTTTGCATTGATGACCCGGTGGGAGCTACTTAGGATGGCACGTGGAAAAGAAGAATCTGGAAGCCACAGAGTCCAGGAAATTAGTGAGAGAGAGAAAAATGTAGTCAGGAGAGGAGTCTAGATTGAAAGCTGAGAGCAACTGGATTAAATAGCAAGCTGGAAGCACCAGGGAAAGACAGAAACATTGGTTGGATATCAATGCTAGTTGTTAAAAGAGTTGAAAAATGTAGGCTTTTAGGTTTGGGTGAACTCTGGGGTGAATCTTGAAGGAATGATGGAGAATAGATTCCAAGCACAAATACTGAGAATGAAGAGTGAATTTACTAGTCTGGGCACAGATCTGTTTTGAGCATCTACCATGTAGTTCCCACTATAATTAATATTTTGGATGAATACAGAGGTAAATGAAACACACCTCTTGTGCCTAAATTGCTCAGTATGGTCAGGGTATAGCCTGGCACTGAACAGACACCCAAGACATACTTTTTTTTTTTTTTAAAAGTTTTTTTTTTTTTTTTAGAAAGCGAGAAAGAGAGAGAGAGAGAGAGAGCACATGAGAGGGGGAAGGGTCAGAGGGAGAAGCAGACTCCCTGCTGAGCACGGAGCCAGATGTGGGACTCGATCCAGGGACTCCAGGATCATGACCTGAGCTGACGGCAGTCGCTTAACCAACTGAGCCACCCAGGCGCCCCAAGACATACTTTTTGACTGTCTTCTTTTGTGCTTTGGTCACAGTGGAGTGATAGAACCAGCTCAAATGAACTGTTAGTATCTCTCCCCAACTCCATGTTCAGTGATATCATGTTGGAAGCTTGAAATTGGCCATGGTGGAAGTATTTGCAGCATAAGAATTGGCAAACACTCCAAATCAGGGCTCCTTCTCCTCCCCCTGCCTCCAACCCAGTCATTAAACTTTTACCAGCATACTGGTACTAGATCAACTTAATCAGTTTAATTTAACAAATATTGAGTACTTCATAAAAGTACATCCCTGTGCTGGATACTTGTCATCCTGCTTTCAAAAGGTATTTGTCATTTCCCGATAACTTGATTACTTAGGTGGTTTGGAAGCTTTCCTTATTTAACCAGTACCATATTTTAGAGTGATGGTTTGCCTCCACTCTCCTGTGAAATGGGAATGCAAAGCCAACACAAGTTTGTGAGTTTTCTCCTTGGATTTGAAGTATTGGCAATATGTTCCATGGATGTGCAAGGGAAGACCTTTCTACTTCCTACTAGATATTCAGCTCCTGATAGGTATATACTTACCTTTAAAAAGCCGTTCTTTGATTGGCTCTTCTGACAATGGTTCATGGTAGAAATTTGGGATCAGGGATTATCCAGGGGATCATGGATGGTTCTTTTGTTATTTTTTCCTGTGAAAAGTAGAAGCATTATGTTTCTTTCTATCCCTATAAAAGATTCCCTTCATAAGTGTATACAAACTGGGTCCTGGCCCTACTACCTTTTAGGTTAGACATTCAGGGTCACTTTATATTTGAAATTTCAGATACACTAATTCAGTAACATTGAGATTAGAGTGGGAATCATTAACAGTGCTCTGTTAATGCCAATTACCTCTGCAACAGTCAGACTAGAGACAGATAAGAGTCCCTGATGACTGATTAAAATATGGTATCCTGAAAATTAAGTGTCTAGTTTGAGTGTAGATGTAGCACAAAGATTTGTTATCTGAATTGACTCAGATTGAATGCTAATATTGGGAAAACTCACCAGGAATAATATAACTGTTATACTTCCCCAGTGGGAATAAAAAAGAACTTTACACTTCTGGGCCACGTTAAAGTCGGGAAAATTGGGATTGAAGTCTTTTATAACTTTTAGGTTGTAAAGCCTACTAGTGAGAGGGTAGAAGTAAAAATAGTAGAACTAAGTATGGCATTCAAGTTTCTATGATGTTACCTTCTTAATCTAATTTTAACATTTGATTTATGCTTTTCAAATAGTGCTATATATAACTCAAAATTTTCATAAGGGAGCAAACTATTTTTTTTTTTGTGGTGGGTTCATTTCCTTTTGGCCAATGCTATTGTCTTCAGGTAGTACCCAGAATTTGGATAATTACCTCCTTTTAAAACATAACTTTGGAAAAGATTTTAGACATTAGAAAATGGTCAAATAGAACTAATCTCAGACATGGTGGTGAGCTTTAAAGAGCCAGGTTTTATTTTAACTAACGAAAAATCAACATATGGATAATGCTGAGGAATGAAATAAAAAATTAGGAAAAGCATTTTTGAGTTGCTGTTTGTTTAAGCTAGCTCATAGATGCTAAAATGTGGGAAATATTTGTATTCCTAGAAGATTATAATGATCTAAAGTGCATTTATTTATTCATTTTTAAAATTGTATTCTTTTTTTAATTTAGAAAGGTAAAAGAAAAAACAAAAAATGGACAATCTTTATTCTCAGAAAAATTCTATTAAAAATAGTTATATATTTGTGTATATATCAATGGGTACACATATGCACATCCATATGCACATGTGTGTATATACATGTCTCTATACACACATATGTTTCTATCTATATAGACATGTATGCATGTATCTCTGAATGCCCATTTATCATTTTTATCTATCTATCTATCTATTATCTATCATTCTATCTATCTTATTTGTCAGAAAATTCAAAAGTTTTTCCCGGTTTTTCTAAGACTGAGGACTCAAATAATGCAAAATTAAACGCTGACCTGAACTTACAGGAAAAAAAATGGAATCTTTGTTCACCAGAAACAAATGGGGAACTCTGAAAACCAGAACTCCAAGAACCTGATTTGAGGCTACATCATCCATCTGATGCTACTCTACCATCTCATATTCCTACTATGAGTCTGAGTGACCCAGTTTCTCTGTATCTGCACCATCATTTTGTATTATCACTATTTTTTATTTTGGCCGTTCTGATAGGTGTAGAGTGATGACACATTGTGGTTTTAGTTTGCATTTCCCTGACGGCCAACAATGTTGAAAATCTTTCTTTTCCTTCCAGTATCCCCACGTGCATGTTAACGCCTTCTGTGGTTGTCTCACAGCCCTCGGGCCCTGCTGCTACTCCCTGGCCAAGTGGAATGTTGTTGACCCTATTGCTTCACTGGGATGGGTGGGGACAAGTTCGGCTCCGTCGCGGCCCCGCCCACACTTTCCCGGTGAAAGCGGACAGCTGCCTTGCACCGTCTGGGTGCTGCTCTTGCACAGGGGTGAGCACCTTACTGATCCTCACTGACTCCCAGGTAGGAGGAAGTGGAGGACTGACTGGCACTCCGTTGCAGTTTTGTGATGCCTTTTTGATGACCTGGGGGTGGAGGCACACTTCCACCCCGGGCTCGCTGAAAGGGTGCAGGGAATGCCAGGAAGAGGAAGAAAGGGCTTTCCTTCTCTTTCTTCCTTTAAAAATTTTTTGGGCTAAAAATGCACTTACTTTGCCCTCATTCTTTTACTTTTGTTCTTTTCATTTTTTCCCCCCCACGATCAAGACCTGAGCTGAGACCAAGAGTCAGGTGCTTTAACAGACTGAGCCATCCAGCCACCCAGTTTGCCCTCACTCTTGATTGGTAGTTTTGCTCTATGCAGAATTTTTGATCCAGTCATTTTTGTTTAGTGCTTTGGAGATTCTCCTCTGTGGTCTGTTGCTGCTGAGAATTCTGTTCTCAGTCCCATCTGAGTTCCTCTGCAGGAATGTCTCTTGACTCTGGCTATAGTTAAGATGTTTCCTCTTGTTATACTGTTTCTCAGTGACGTTTCATTTATTTGTAGTATTCTGGCTAGGCAGTTAGTGAACTTTCAGTCCCCAATTTGAAAAAGTTCTCAACCTTTCTCTTCTCATACTTTCTCTCCACATGCATTCCCTCAGTTTGCTTTTTTTTTTTTTTTAGGAAATTTTGTACTTGCCTTTCATAGTTTTTATTTCATCATTTCTCTGTGTTGCACTCTTTTTGGCCTTTTCAGTGTGCTCTTCTAATTCACCCATTCTCTTGTCTGGTCTAGAGTTTATACCAAGTGATGAATTTTTTTTTTTTTAAATTTCAGTGACTATATTTTTATTTCCATGTTTCTAATGAGTTCTTTTTTCTTACCATCTGACCTTGTTTTATTTCAACTTTTTTATTTTGTAATTTCTTATTTTTTAGAAGAAAGCTTCATATCTTGAGGACCCTAAAACATACTTATTTTAAAGTGATTTTTAGATGGCAATCTTATTTCTGTCTGGTCTAGAATTAATCCTTCTTCCAGTTGTTGATTTTGTTGTCTATTTTTCTTAGCCTCAGTGTTCCTCATGTGATTTTTAAATTATGGTTTGTGGGTTCATCTTGATTGTGAATTTCTTTGCTTTCTCTTCCTCTTCTCATTCCCTCCTATCTAGTGGTTACTTTCTCTTTGCTCCCAAGATCCTATGTTGGGACTTTGGGGTTTATGTCCTGCTCTGATAATGGCAATGTTGCAGATCCAGTCAACAAATCAGAGTATAAAATCAATAATGCAAGAAACAACAGGTGTTGGTGAGGATGTGGAGAAAGGGGAACTCTCTTGCATTGTTGGTGGGAATGCAAACTGGTGCAGCCACTCTGGAAGACAGTATGGAGGTTCCTCGAAAAATAAAAAATAGAACTACCCTATGATCCAGCAACTGCACTATTAGGTATTTACCTAAAGAATACAAGAACACTAATTCAAAGGGATATGCACCCTGATGTTTATAGCAGTATTATCTACAATAGCCAGTTATGGAAACAGCCCAAGTGTCCATCGACTGATGAATGGATAAAGAAGATGTACTATATCTATATCTATATATCCGCACAATGGAATATTACTCAGCCATAAAAAGAATGACATCTTGCCATTTGCAACGATATAGATGGAGCTAGAGAGTGTTATGCTAAGCGAAATAAGTCAGTCAGGGAAAGACAAATACACAAATGATTTCACTCATATGTAGAATTTAAGAAGCAAAAGAAACGAGCAAAGTGAAAAAAAAGAGAGAGAGAGAGAGGCAAACCAAGAAACAGACTCCTACTGTAGAGAACAAACTGATCACCAGAGGGGAATGGGTGGGGGGGGGGGGGGTGAAACAGGTGAGGGGGATGAAGGCGTGCACTTGCTGTTATGAGCCCCAGGTGCTGTATGGAAGGGTTGAATCTCTATATTGTGCACCTGAAACTAATATTACACTGTGTGTTGACTAACTGGAATTTAAATAAAAACTTAAAACAATCAGAGTATAGTTTGCTCCTGTTCTTGACCTTGAGGTCAAGTCTGTCTCCTCTGGACCGCAAGTTTACTTAAGTGGAAACCCCAGGTAGTTTTCTTCCACAGGTTTTTCTAGGCTCCCTTCCCAGGTGTTGGAGCCTCATTCCAATCTCAGCCTCAAGCCGCGGACCTTCAGTCTACTACTCAGGAGGCACTTGTCCTTTAATTCCCTTCCTTTAGAATCTAAGACAACTGGCTAACTTTTACTCCCCAAACTCTGGAGAACCAGAGGTTCTTTCATATATTATGTATATTAATATGCATAGGATATTCATAAATATCATATATTAAATGAAATCATGTTATATTCATATATATTCATACTATATATGAATCCCTAGCACTTAGCTCTTAGTAGAGTGCATGACATCAAGTAGCTACCTATTAAATATTTGTAAGATTGAGTTTGGTTGACTATGTTATGACCTTGGTTACTAATTAACATAGTGAAATTTTTACACTATTGCAATATTTTTCCAAAGAGTTTTTTCTTTGTTAAGCACTGTAATTCTGTGTTTAGATAAAATTATACTGAAGCGAATTTAATTTTTTGAAAATAAATTTACTTTTATGTTGGTAAGCCAGACTCTATCCTTTGGCTTCAGATGACTTAACATGATTGTGCTAGATTGTAAAGATTTTAAACAGGGGGAAAAATCAACAAAGAGACTAAATAGCACACTTAGAAGATAAAATTTCCTTTTGGGGAAAAAATAAAATAATTTTTTTTTAGGAAGTTACTTTGATAAATTTACACTAATGTGTTAGTGTGTTCAAAGCTGGTGATCAGACTTCTGGAAAACTTCTGGCATCCTCAAAAATGTGGTAAACAATATAAAAGCTAACTAAAAGTTAAAGGAGATATTGTCAGGAAAGGGAAATGATGCTTACAAAGCCATGAACTTTGCAGATGGAGTTGCCCTTAACGGTCTAATATTGATTTAAAGCCAATTTAATTTAAAAGTATGCGGACCTTTATTAAATTTCAGAAAAAAATAGATCACAAAAATTAAGGAAGGGAAGATGGTGGGGTAATAGGGAAGCTCAGAAGAAACTTGACTCTCGAAAATAATTTGTGGTGTGTTTATGTTAAATGGATGAATGAGTTTATGTTAAGTGGATGAATCCCTGAAAACAACAATATTTACTAGTGATCCTATCAGAAAAAGAACAAGTACAATTGATCCTTGAAAAACATGGGGGTTAGGGGCTCCCACCCCCTGCACAGTCAAAAATCTGTGTATAACTTTTGATTCCCCCCAAACCTAACTACAAAGAGGATCAGAAGCCTTACTGATAACATAAACAGTGGATTAACACATATTTTGTATGTTTTATGTATTATATACGGTATTCTTAAGATACAGTAAGCTAGAGAAAAGAAAATGTTATTAAGAAAACCACAGGCGGGGCGCCTGGGTGGCTCAGTCATTAAGTGTCTGCCTTCAGCTCAGGTCATGATCCTAGGGTCCTGGGATGGAGCTCCGCATCGGGCTCCCTGCTCAGTGGAGAGCTGCTTCTCCTTCTCCCACTCCCCCTGCTTGTGTTCCCTCTCTCACTGTGTCTCTTTCCGTCAAATAAATAAATAAATAAAGTCTTAAAAAAAAAAAAAAGGAAACCACAGGCAAGAGAAAATACATTTACAGTACAATCCACATATAAGTGGACCCACATAACTCAAACCTGTGTAGTTCAAGGGTCAACTGTACTCCCAGTACAATCACAAACACAGTGTAGTCTGGGGTCAAACAGAAACTCCATGTGTTACAAGTCATGAGGATATCATGGTATTAAAACCAAGTATACCATTGTATCGGTTTCTTTTGACTACCATAACAAATTAACACAATCTTGGTGATTTCAAAGACAGTTTTTTTTCTCTCAGTTCTGAGGACTGGAAGTTGGCAAGGGTCACACTTGTTCCCAAGCCTCTAGGAGAGATTTTGTTCCCTGCCTCTCCCACCTTCCAGTGGCTGTCGGCATTCCTTGGCTTGTGGCGGCAACATCTTCCACTCTGTGTCTGTCTCTAAATTCCATCTGCCTCGCTCATGATGATACTTGTGATGGCATTTAGGTCCCACACAGATGATCTAGGATAAGCTCTTTGTTTTCAAGATCCTTCATCACATTTCTTGCGGTATAAAGTACTATCCATTCTTCTGCCCATAAGGTACTATTCATTAAGACATTATCTTCATTTGCTAGGGCTGCCAAAACAAATACCACAAACTGGGCGGCTTAAACAATAGAAATTGATTATATCACAGTCCTGGAGGCTGGAAGCTTAAGATCAAGGTGTTGGCAGGTTTGGTTTCTCCTTAGGCCCCTCCCCTTGGCTTGCAGACAGCTGCCTTCTTGCTGCGTCTTTACAAGTTCTTTCCTCTGTGCACACCTGCCCTTGGTGTCTCTTTGTGTGTCCACATTTCCTCTTCTTATAAGGACACTACTCAGATTGGCCCACTGTACAGGCCACCTTTTAATTTCCTCCTTAAAGACCTCATCTCCAAATATAGTCATATTCTGATGTACTGGGGATTAGGGCTTCAACATGTGAATTTTGGTGGGGGACACGAGTCAGCCCATACCAGATATGAACATATCTTTTGTGGGGGGGCACCATTTAGCCCACTACAAATGTGTAACTTTCACTGAAATGAGAAAAAAGTTAAATATAATCTACCATGCTCTAGTCACCAATGCAGGCAAGTGCAATACATTTAAAGAGTAGTCTCATCAAAACAGTTAAAATTTCACAGAAAAAGAACTCTATCAGGAGTTGCTGACAATTAACTAGAAAAATCACTTATGTGGAATAGTCATTTCTCAATAAGGCAAGATTAAATGTAATGCTAGCATATTGCAAAAATCTCACACTGATATTTATTTGGGAATATTTTTTAAAGCTCTCCCTTTCATTTATGGATTTATAGACAACTTGTGAGGATCACAATAGAAAAGAATTCTCCCTTGGTGAAAGGAAAACATGTAATTTAAGTGGAGGCATAATTTATACTATATACTGCAATTGCCTGACTTTAATGAGAAAATAAAGTAAATTCCAATACACTTTCCTGGGAATCATTCCAGCTTTCAAAAATCGGCTGCAGTGGGATGCCAGGAAGTGGCTGTTCATAGGGAGATGACCCAAAGTCCATATCTATAAACACAAATAGGTTGCTTTCTTGGTAACGTTATCCTTGATTACAAGGAAAGTGAACTAATGTTAATATATATGTTTTCAGAGATATATCATGCACATATTGGTACCTGGTACCAGGACATCTAAGAATGTAAAAGTTACAGATATAAAAAATCACACCAATTTTATAGAAGGTCCCTTGTCTTGTATTTTGCTTCAGAAAAATCTAAACTACCTTATTCTTTATTCCTACTCCAGACCTCGAGATGCAGTCGTGCTGGATTAGGGTGAGTTACAACCCACTGACTGTGTCTTTATAAGAAGAGCAGACAGAGATGCACATGCACAGCAGAAACCATGTGAAGACTGGGGGCAAAGGCTGCAGTGATGTAGCCACAAGCCCATGAATGCCATGTATTGCTGGCAACCAGCAGTAGTCAGCAGATTCAAGGAAGCATTCTTCCCGAGAGCCTTTGGAGAGAGCATGGCCTTGCTGATGCCTTGATGTCATATTTCTAGCCTCTAGAACTGTGAGACAATACATTTTTGTTTTAAGCCATTCACTCAGTCTGTGGTAGTTTCTTATGGCAGCCCTAGAACACAGATACAGAACTTGAGAATGACAATTTGAATCTATGATGGAAGTTTACTCCAGATGAAATTTATTTGAGAAATGAGCCTAGACATCATATAGTTAAAATTATACCAAAGTAGGGGCACCTGGGTGGCTCCATCGGTTAAGCACCCGACTCTTCATTTCAGCTCAGTTCATGATCTCAGGATTGTGAGATGGAGCCCCACGTAGGGCTTAGCACTGGGCGTGGAAGCCAGCTTAAGATGCTCTCCCTGCCATTCCCTCCCCGCCCCCCATTTGCTTCTAGTTAAATAATAAAGTTTTTAAACTAGAAGCAAATCCGGGTACTATTCAGTTAGTTGTATTAACTGAGATTTTTGAAATAATGTGATTTTTTTTTTGTTTGTTTCTGGGTTCTGGTCTATGGGGTGGTGCAGGAAGAAATGGAGTTATGTCATTCTTTCTCAAAACAGGAATGGAAAATCTGGACCAAAAAAACCCAACCACTTAAATACCACAACAAATTGTGAAACATGTAGTCAGTTTCACAAATCTTTACCTGTAATTTGCTGAAGTTAAATTAGGAAGAAGGCAAGGGCAAATATATTAAAATTTTGGTTTATAGGAAGTGGTTAAAAATGTGAAAAAACATGCATGTCTCTATAACCTAACAGTTGGGGGAAAATCTTTCTTAGTAGTAATGTCTCAAAATTTGCATCTTGAGTCATTTGGAGAAGGCAATTTTATATTTACCTTTTGGAGTTTTTTTTTTTTTTTTTTGAAGGGAGGTAAATTATATGTTTGTTACCTGACCAATGAACAGTTTCTCCACCTTAAGTTTTGCAGCCAAAGTGATTTATTTAGTGATGGGTAAGCTTTTTGTATCAGTTGAGGTTCCTAGTTGGAAGCTGCAGAAGTGATCCTGACAGGGGAATTTGCTGGAAGGATATTAGTGGGGAGGAGAATGCTCATGAGAAGGGGGCAGGCTATAGGTAGGGGTGCTGTTTAAAGAGTCAGGGGGCATAGCAAGCTGTCCCCAGCCAGAGCGACCTGGCCAGAGAGCCACTGCTACTCGCACTTTAGCAGCCAGGTATGACCTCCGACTGTGCTCTATCTTTTGATCCCATCAGGATGGGAGTCAGTTAGTCACCATACAATACATCATGAGTTTTTGATGTAGTGTTCCCTGATTCACTGTTTGCATATAACACCCAGTGCTCCACGCAACACGTGCCTAACATAACATCTTAAAAAAAAAAAACGATGGGAGTCAGTGTGTGGAGAGTTGGCTTCTGATTGGCTGAGCTCAAATCACAAGCTTTGTTTCAGCTATACCTGGTAGAAGGATGTGTCTGTCCTCTCTTCCTTCACAGTGGGAAGCAGAAAGTTGGCTATATTAATTTTCTAGCGTGACAGTAACAAAGTACCACAGACTAGGTGGCCTAATGTATTAGGCCACCTAGTATTTCCTCGCAGCTGTAGAGGCTAGAAGTCCATCCATGTGTCAGTTGGGTTGGTTCCTTCTGAGGGCTGTGAGGGAGGGATCTCTGGCATGTAGCTGGTCATACTCTCCCTATGTCTCCACAATGTCTTTCCACTGTACCTGTCATGGTCTAAATGTTCTCTCCTTACAAAGACACCAGTCACATAGGATTAGGGCCCACCCTCGTGACCTCATTTTAATGTACACCTTTAAAGACTCTATCTCCAAACATGGTTACATTCTCAAGAACTAGGGATTAGGACTTCAACATATGAATTTTGGTGGTGGAGGGGGGACACAATTCAGGCCATAATACTGGTGTTTCTCTTCCATTAACATTGACACAGTACAATGTATAGGAGAGGCGACTCTCCCAGAATAGAGACTGGGGTGCTCCTACAAAGAGGGATAGATTCTGGGCAGGTAAAAACAAATGATAAATCTCATTCTACATTTTTGTGTCCCCACAACTATGAAGTTAAAAACAATCTTTTTAATGATATGTACAGAAAACTTGAAAATCTAAAAAAAAAACAACCACATATCATAATATTCAGAGTTGGTAAAGGTGCAAAAAAAGAAAAAAAATGAACATGCTCTCTGTCTGCCGGTGGGAATGCAGGCTTTTAACCACCTTCTTATCATTCTACTTTTATGTACTGCTGAAGTAGAGTTGTGCCACTTAACTCTCTCTTCAAGAAGGAATTTGCTATTCAGCTGCAAGGGGAGTGCGGTTAGACCATTTCCTGCCGTTACGCCTTCAGGATCCAGCCTCACTTTTCAGCCAGGGCTGTGCACTTTTTGGAAACCCCCCAATAGCCGAGCACGACAGGGGTAGTAGGGACTGGCCATTCCTGTCCAACACTGGCCTCCTTGACCAGGCAATCTTTGCTCTGGAGCAGCCGTTTTAGTTTGTGTGAAACTTGGTCAAATCCACCTGGTGATCTGAGCTTTGCCCACCTGCCCGGTCCTGCATCCTCCTTTCATCTGTCACAGTCTTATCCTGCCCCAGGCTTTCTGTGCTCCTAATTTCATCTCTGTCTGCATCCCAGAGGGTCCAACTCACATGTAACAGCCACACACACACAGCACATATATTTAGTCATATTTTTGTTTTCTTGCTGTTCTCATGTTTCTTTGTAGGTCTTTGTTATTCCAATCATGGATTTGCAAACCATTGTACTTTTCGATGCTGAAAACCCTGTGGTTTTAATGTATTATCATTTGTTTCCTCTTTTACCATCTTATCTTTTAATGACAGCATGAAAAATTTGGGACTACTTAATCCAGTGACTCATTTAAGGCCTAGATAGAAACTACGGGAGAGAGACGGACACAGACAGACTGGGAGACCAGATAGATGTCTCCCTCTGAGTACTTGTACAGCAGAGCATACAACTGAGTGGCTAGTGGTGACCATGGCCTGTGCTGCTGTGAACTTATGGGCAGAGGAAGGTCTGCAGTTAGAAAGAAGAATCAAGCAGATAAACAGAGGAAAACGGATTGGAAGACAGAGGACCTGTTCTGGTTCCCTACAAAATGGTCTGGGTCAGAAGGACACCCTGTTCCCAGCTCCATTCCTGAGTCTTCCCTCTAGGTTTGGTGCCACTCTTTAGAGGCTTTCTAATGAATTCCCTTGACTTTCATGTATTAGTTTAGACTGGGTTGCCATGATTTGCAACTCAGGATGTTATCACTATCATACCACATAAGCACTCTGTATAGCATAGAAGGCTTTCAAAAAAGTTTAGCAAAATCTGCATCTTGTTACATTTTTAAGGTGATTTTTTTTTTTCTGTTTCTTCTCAGTGGTCACAAAACCACTTTTATTGTTTGAATTTATTGTCTTGAGCTGTAGATATATGGTAATGCTAAGCACAGTCTTCTGCAACCTGTTGTCACTTATAAAATATTATTTAGAAAAAATAATAACAGGGAGAGACGGAAGGAAGGGGGGAGAGAGAGGGAGTGGGTGACTTTACTACTGGACTAAAGGAAAGATTTTCCTCTTCACTAAGGAATCAGATTTTAGATAAAGGATTTTTGTTTACATGAGGAGTCCAATTCCCAGTTCCTTTGTTGGGCCAAGGTTTTAGGCTTACTGTGAGCAAGGCAACTAGACAGAAACAGCTCCCTTGACTGAGAGCTGAATCTGGACATATACCAGCAGAGAAGTTGTCACCAGTTTGAATTACCCGAGTAGGAGGGTGCGGATCTTTATTTGGATGAGATTCCCTAGATCACCTGGGAACATGGATTTCCTCTGTATGTATCCCAAAATGGGCTGTAATATTCCACAAAGAGTGCTGGAGGTAAAAATTCAATTAAAATTGGTAGACATGGATGAATCCCTTCTTAAAAATGATCTCATGATCCAAATATACTGAATAATCCCTCCTTCCTTAGCCCATATCATGCTGGGTTTTCTTTTCACCAAGAAACGGCCTTTATTTTTGCCCTACTTTTTCCAGATGTCTCAAACTCCTATGCTAATCTAGAGCCTTCACAATGTTCCCCAAGGACAGGTCTCATCTTGCATCTGGACTAAAGGATTGACTGGAAACCCATGCTCTGACCATGTGTCTTGGAGTCACCTTCCAAGTTCTCTGAGGTAATTCCTCTCCTTGGCAGCAATGTCTTATCTTATTTAATCTTGTCACTCTCTGGAACAGGGCACTGGGGTCCTGAAACTTGTTCTCCTTATCATTTTGTTGCCATTTGGAAATGAGTGAGCTCTGCTTTTCTGTCTTTTCCAGCTGTTGTTATTGATTATTCCAGACTTATTCTTTGATCCTGGAATCTATGACTGGAAAATGTAAGACTACAGAGAATACAAGCCAGTGGTGTTTTCCAAATGTGTGTGCAGACTCTATTTTATCTATGTATTCATGATGATGGTGCCCACAAGGGCCAGAAGGATCTTCACATTATCTCTAAACCCTTTTAACAGCTGATAAAACCCAGATTTTAGAAGGCAGGGTTTTTCATGTATAGCCTACGCAGCTCATACTCAAGGGCCCCATGAGATTTCTGGTGGTGTTATCTCTCAGCTATTATACTGAAGGTACATGGTGAATCCTGTCACTTGGACATCAATAGAAAAATGTGCACTTGACTAGCCTCTTAAGTGTAATGTCTAAGATAAGATAATTACAAGCAAACCCTACTAATTCTTGGTTACCTATTAATGGAAGAGAACAAGTAGATGGGCTTATTTTGGAAAAAAGTGAATAATGCATCATCCTGCAGTGCCAATAGCTCACACAAGCAATGGGAAACAGTGGTAGACATTGGGCTTTGGAGATCTTTCCCCCTGGCTTTCAGTTCCAGTTCTGACCCTTTCTGATTGCTTGATTATTGCTCCATTAAACTGGCAATAGTCATACCTATTTCACAATGTTTTTGCTGGAATTAAATGTGATAATACTTATAATTTTAACATATTTATATTATGTTATTTATAAAGTATGTATCATAATGTTTGGTGCCTCATAGAGACTAATTTATTCATAAAAGCTTTTTGAGCACCTTCTATATACAAGTGTTAAGTGCTGGGGTAAGAGGAGAGATAAGTAAAAATTCTTGCCTTCAAGAAGGTTGTGGTCTAATTGAAGAGACAGGTCTATAAATAGACATTTTGAATGCAATGTGGTAAAGGCAATTACATGGAGAGGCATAAAAAAGTATAGAAACAGAGGAGACACATAATAAACCCGGGAATGGAGGTGGGATAAGGGAAGGCTCTGGGAATAGATGCCTGAGCTGAGGATGAACCAGAAAACAATAAATAAAGATATGCAATGCATACATTTTCAAGATAATGTGACATTCAATATATGTGAGGTTTCCTTAATTTTTCTTTTCTTTAATTCACATTGAATCGCCAACATTTTTCATATTTTTGGTCATTTATTGGTAATTCCAGGACTCGATTTGTTGGCGTTAGGGAAGGAGGAACCAAATTTATGAACCACTGTGGGTTTATTATTGCAAATTAAAATTCCTCAGGTTGGTCTTTAAAAGACTGACCACTAAAAGACTAAGAATAAAAAAATAAGACTAGAAAGACATTAAAAGTGGGAAATACAGGGTGTTATAAAATTAGATGCTGAGAAGTATAAACTGGAGGGAAAATTAAGGCAGTAAATATTACTGGTGTGTCCACATGTTTTATATCTTGCTTTCCTGAGGTGGAAGCTGCCTAGCAACAGAACCTCCCTGAGGCCCTATTCTCCACAGCTGGTCAGTCCTTCAGGGTCTGAAGTTGCTGAGATCAGGGGTTATAGCTTAGGAAAGGCTCAGCTTAGAGCAGTTTAGGGGTCAGGATGCTAAGTCTCTGAAAGTCCTGGGACAGCAGGACCAAGGAGACTCAAGGCAGAGCTCTGGGAATTGGTTAATAACATGCAGCTTTGCTGCCAGTTAAGTAGATTTTTGTGGACTGGCCTTCGAGCTTTACCATCCTTTATAAATTTTGCTATTGAATAAATTTATTTGAACTACCAACAGGACATTGAGAACACAACTCAACCATAAGATAAACTTAACTACGTCTTTTTCAGGCCATGAAGTGAATCTACGGAAGTCTGGAGTCTGTACCTAAAATGCATAAGTGCCATTTAATGATTGTTTATTCATTTTTGTACCCTGTTGCTAATACACTTCTTGAGTATAGTATCTTTAGAATCCTTTCAATGCCTTTTCAATGAACAGTTTGGTTGAATAACAAATCAAGTAGCCTTTACGAGATTAAGTATATAGGGCACTTTGCTGAGTAGGTTTATCAAATAAAGCTCTGAATTTCATGATGCTCAGGCTGCAATCTCTTTCCAAGAACAAACCAACACTTGGGCCAGGCCTTCAGGAAATCCAAACATCTGGATTTATAAAAAGGGCAGGAACAATCAATCATCCAATTTTGTCAACATGATGCCAAAGACCTAGATTATTGGAAAGGTTTCCCACCAGATGTTATACAATCTGTGGATGTATCTAGAATCAGGACTACAAACACAGACCAAAGAATAAAATGCACCAACAGTTTTGCATTTGAGTCTGCATGCATTTTGTTTCTTTAGTTGGGACAAGGAGAAAGGGTGTTCAGATTTTGTGGAGATGATGGAGGTTTTCTCCTGTAAGATAATCATTTCAGAATGAGAAAGGAATATTTAGTTTGTGGGGAACACACTAGGTGCTAGGAGAAAGCTACATAGGATTTTGGCTAACTCTGCAGTGTAGACTACTTATCTGGGATTGTGCAAACTGAGAAACACTTAGTCGTTTTGTGTAAAACAAATTGAATTTTTTGTATTATTATAGTTAAAAAAGCTCTTCTTTGATTTTTAGACTAAACTTGTGTTGCTTTTATAGTAAAGAAGAATAAATTTTAAATGCTAATAGCTGCTATTTATTGAGCACTTACTAAGTGGTTGGCACTAAAGACATTTTCTGTACTAAACCCGGTAAAGTAGGTACTGTTACTAGCCTTCTTTTGAAGCCTAGAGCACTGAGGGTTCGAGAAGTTCTATAGTTGACTCAAAATTTCCCCATCCATAAGTGGCAGAGTTGGGTTTGAGGTCAGGCAGTTCATCTCCAGAACCTGCCACCTGCCTTATCCCCTCAGCCAGGCTCTCTCTGTTATAACATCCCGACTCTGGGGATCTGCAGCAAATCCAAAGTAGGTCAACAGTCTTCAATAAAACAACACTGGTGACAGTAATAGCAACAATAGTAATGATTAATAAATAGTGAGGACTTAATATATTGATTTTATTTTTATCTCTAATTTTCAGAACTCTTGCTCTGTTGATACACTGTACAGATAAGGAGGCTGCAACATGCAGAGACTGAGTAATGACCAATATCACGAGGCTCTTAAGTGATGGAGCTAGTACTGACCAGGTGAGTAAAATAAAATGAAACAAATATGCTTTTCATTGTATCAGATTGAAAATCATGGAAGTAATATTTCTCCTTCTATAATTAAATAGAATATTCTTATATTATCAAATTGTAAGATTATTTTATGCAGTTTGAATAAAAGTGAAGGGTCTCTTGGTGAGGAAAAATGGAATGTTTCAATGGGAAAAACACTGGAGAAAGAATATACAAAGTGGATATGTGAAAAGAAATAAGGGGGGAGAGTCAACTGTGGCAAATATTTCATTCCAATATAATACAGTAAAATTGATTCAAAGGAAATTGATAAGAAAAAAATAAATTTAAATTTGAGACGTTAATCTTTAAACACTGATTTTCAAAATAATGCCAACTAAATCATTTGCTACTGATGTCAGAAAACTCAGGTATTTGGGGGAAATGTCATTTAAAAATTATGCTTCTACCACATACTGGTTATGAATTATTCAATAAATGTGTGGGGGTGATATTGTTTACAGCACATTTCCTGCCAACTTCTGTTTTTCACTAAATTTTTTTTAAAACTTGAGGCAGCTTCATAAAGTAATTGGTAATAGAAACAGATGGCACTTTTTTGACCCTTTATTTTAGCTTCTAGGCATTTGTAATCAGTTATATGCAAGATACGGGAACAGACAATATGCATTAAAATTAGCCCCATCTTTTTTAGCTGCCAAAGAGTAGACTTGGTCGTAAAATTTGAGAGTGAAGAACCTCAATCATCTAGTCTGATTCTCAGATTTTATAGGTGAGAAAATGCTTGAGGTGAAATGACCAGCTCAAGGTCACAGAGGAAGTAAAGGGGACCAGATCTCAGCCACTTGACTTAGTGTCAGAGATTCCTTGCCCCCACTCCCAGTAGCAAGGCTAAGTTTTCCATTTGGGGAGATGGGAATGTTTATATATTACATAAAATTAGGAAAAATTTTAAGCATCCTGAAAATAAACAAGAATAATATAACTCTGGAGTACCTTCCCACCCAGTTCTGTTAATAGTTAAAAAAATTGCCATATTGGCATCACCTTTAAAAAAAAAAACACATCATGATAGAGTTTAAGTCTTCTTTTATAGATCAGAATTTCTATATTCAATTTACACTGAAATGATATCATATTAGCTGTGGATTCATTTGTAACTCTTTTTAAGTCAATTACACAAATACTCTCAATATCCTGAAAATAGTAATAACAACAAAAATAATATTATTATTACTGATAAGAGTAACAAGTAGCCATCATTGTTCTGCTTACTGAGTGACAAGCACTTATTTGCATGCATTGTATTATTATCTTGATTGATTGATTGATTGATTGGGGGGGAGGGTTAGAGGGAGAGGGAGGGAAAGAATCCAAAGCAGGTTCCACACCCTGCTTGCCCACTCGTGCTCTCTCACTAAATAGATAAATAAAATCTTAAAAAAAAAAAAGAATCAGATGCTTAACTGACTGAGCCACCCAGGCGCCCCAGGCTTTGTATTATTTTATGTAAAATCACATTTTGTTATTGTCCTAGAGTTCAACTCCTTTTCTTCTAGAAAAAATTATTTCTCTTTTGTCATTATTCTTTTCAACAGAAATAGGACTGTGTCATTTAGGCTTATTTTTTTTCCCATTGGGCCAAGTGGGCTCTGATAGCCTAAACAGTTTCTTGGTATGGAAAGAGCCAGATGCTTTATTTTGGGGGTGGACATGGCCTCCTGTCAGTTCCACAACAAGCAGAACTGGTGCTGGATCTCAGCCCCAGTTGTCCCCTTAGGGGGGGCACTCTTGTTTAGGGCCAACCGTTGATTTACTGTGGCCAGAAAGAGAAGACCCTCAAATCTGGGGAGTGAATCAGATCAAGACATGGCCAATCTAAAATGAAGAATATTGTGAGAACATTTGAATTTGGTTTTAGATGGGTTTATTGAACTTATGTTTGAATATGGGTTACACCCAATTATGTTCTGAAATTTGACATCAAAGAGAATGAGGAAACCATGCTGTGAATGAAGGCTGAGCTGAGGAGAGGCTGGGAACCTATCCAAGTTTTTCTCCCAGAAATCAAACCTTCCTTGGAACAGATCCTAAATTGAAATGATTGGATTTCAAAGCACATTCCTCCTGAAAATGAGATGGACCAAAAACTAAAACAATCAGGTGGGAGGAGTGTGATATGAAGTACCACATGAAAGTCTTACCTGCCTCCAACTATTTCTACATCATCTCCCTCCGTGATCTGAAATTTCCCCCACAGAGCAAAATAAAGATAGTGACTCTGTCATCCCCACTTACCATGTCCCTGATTTTATGTTTCACCCACATGTACTTCTCAGCTTTCCCCAAAGCAGATGGAGGTCTTTCACATTTCAGGTTGTCTGTTCACGCCACTTACTTCCTGGCCTGGAATTCCCTTCCCTTCCTCTACCTGGAAAACTTCTACTATAGTCAAGTTACAGGAAACACAAGTCAAGAATAAGGTGGTTAAAAATAAGTGCAAATCTGGAGAGACAAACAAAACTACATATTTAGACTACTCAAATTTGGAGAGGATCTCAAAAGTCTAAACTCGAAAAAAGTGTCTGGTACATAGTGTGTTCTCAAGAAATATTAGTGGAATGAATGAAGCAGATAATGCTGTGTATGTGTAAGAGTTTTGATAATTTTTTTGTTGAATTTTAAGGTCTTCTTCTGCAATCTTTTTACTGCAGTTAGGTCCTTTTATATAGCTCCAACCAGAAGCTTTTGAGATGCTGTGTGCAGTTCGTTACCTAAGGGAGACACAGTGATCTGTGGAATCACAGATTATATATGTCACCAGGGGACTGGTGTGCCTGGAATGAGCCCCAGGCACTCATATACCTGACGTCTGTTTCTTTCCTCCTGTTGTGCTCATTTACTTGAGGGTCTTGCCCTCAGTCTCCTCTCTTGCTCTCACACTCTAGCTCCTGGCTGGAATTTGGAGCCTGCCTTGAGCCCTGGTACACTTAGCTAGAGCCTGGGCCAACTTGGTTGTGTCTTGCTCTTGGCCAGGGGTACAGATCATGTCCTCTTCTATATAAGTTTCTGCTTCCACAGACTAGCACTGGGAATTGAGATGCTCCAGCCCTCTCTGACATGGAACATTCATAGTTCAGTAGTCAAGGGCACAGGCCCTGGAATCAGATGGACCTGGGTGAGATTCTAGCTCCTTTACATTTAAACTTAGTCAAGGTTTTCAACATCTCATGTGTAAATTGGAGCTAGGGGTAAATCTTCATATTGTGAGGATTAAATAATAATATAGAAAACACTCAATCCTGTGCACATAGAAATGATTAATATCTCTTGGCTTCTAAGGTTAAGACCACTGGTCCAAAACGAGCTGAACACTGGCTACTGTGATGGATACTGGCCTACCTGGATTCTGGTTATTGACCTATAGAGGTCAGACCTACTGTGAAGTAAGCAATTCTCCTTGTAGTCTCTCTTCTTTTTGTTTCTCTGTTTTCTAGCCAGATCCTAACAAGGAAGGGATGGGAGGAACACAGAAGCATCTCTCCATCTCATAATTTGCCTTGGCCTTGCTAAGACAAAAAAGATTGATTATTTTAGAACACAGTAATTAAGTAGGCAGAATACAAACAGCCAATAATATCAACAAAGCAATTCATTAAGCAGAGTTGGTGCCCTTGGTTAATAAACCAGCTTTAAACAAAAGTTTGCCATGGGCAAGCCAAAATTTTGCATAATTCATCTAAAGATGAGGGAGAGTTGACTTTATGTGTTTCTAGATACTACTCATAAATGAGCATGGAATAAATAGTCTTAGAAGTGAATCAGGATATTTCTCTAGAAGCATTTACCCTTAAAATGGTACTTGAATTGTGAGGAAATTGCACTTGTGCTCAAAGTATTTCATTGTCTTGTTTCAGTGATGTGGTAAAACAACCACACATTCCGGAGTCAGAAAGACATGGTTTTGAATTGCACTCTGATATATACCTAATATCACTGAATCTTAGTTTTCTCCTAGATGAAATAGCTTTAGTTTGATCTATTTTTTCAAGATGGCTGTACAGATTAAATATGATAATGTGTTCTAAGTGATTTGTGTCATGGCAGGTCCAATTTCTACTCTTATCTTTGCCTTCCAAACTTTTATGGAAGGCACACTTACATTAAATACACTTAGGGAAATCACACATCTCCTCATCTGAAAGCAATTCTGCATTTATCCCAAGAAAAATCCATGTGCTCTAATATTCTAATATTCTAACATAGGGCTTGCTGACACTCTGATCCATTCTACTTTGGGGCAGTGCAATTCAAGTTTGGGGTGGGGAGGAGGATAAGGGAAGTGATTGAATTCACTGACTTGGAGGAACAGGAAAAGGAGGGTTACTGAACATGTGCTACTATGAGTGAAGTTGTTACCATAGACTATCCATTCCACAAGTAATCACTGGGTGCCTCGTATAAGTAAGGCACTGTTCTTGGTGCTGAGGATACAGCAGCAAACACAACAGGTCAAGTCCCCGGTCTCAAGTTGCTAGTGAGGGATACAGAAAATAGGTAACTCAGTAAAATGTACAGTGCTATTGACAGTGGTCATGATGTTAAGAAAAATAAAGCGAGGTAAGAGCAATGAGGAGTGCTGGGGTGGGTGCGGGATTTCTATCTTATATAGGGTGGGCCAGAGAAGGACTCTGATAAGATTACATTTGGGCAGGAGTCTGAAGGGAGTGAAAGTGAGTTTGGAGGTATTAAGCCTAAGAGCATTCCATGCAGAGAAATAAGTTGAAAGGTCTCTTGAAGGGGGGAATATGGACTTGTTAGAGAATATCAAGGAGATTGGTGTGACTGGAGCAAGAATAAGCCCTTACAGGGGAGATCAGAGAAATGCGGTATGTGTGGGTTGTTGTTCCCAGCAGAGCAGTTTGTAAATGTGTGGGATATTCTCAGTTGTCGGAATGACTGGGATGTGGTACTGTTATAGAATGGATGGAGATCAGAGATGTTGGGTGTACTGAAATAGGTGGGATGGTCCTACACATGGAAGAATTGTCCTACATCTTGTCCAACTTTCGAATATCTGAATGGGTATATCTACATTATAGGGCTGCCACATACAGTTGTGCAGATTGTGGACTGTGTGATTTTTGGAGGCACCACTGACATAGATCTGCTGGGCACAGTGGCCCCATAGGACAATGTTGTGCACAATATGTACAGCTGTAAAGGGTCTGCTTATACACAGGTAAAAAACTGTTTGTAATTTCCTGAGTCTGCACCCTAACTCCATTTTACATATATACAACAAGCTTATACTTTGCAGCATTATATAATTCCTGAATTTCTTAGGAATGCAACTACTATGTAAGTACAAGAAACTTTACCAAGAGTTGTTCACTATTGTATCAGTCAGGTTTCAGTACGGAGAGTGAAATCATATGGTAATTCGAACAGACAAAATTTAATATGAAGTATTATTAACTACAACATGGAATTAGAATGAGGGATTCGTTGGTAAGAACAGAATTCTAAGAAATGTATGAATGGCGGATATAATGATAAGCACTATCTCTGGTTAAGAGAGAACATACAAGGAAGAACCACCCATTCTGGGGGGAGGGGGGACGCTAAGAGTCAGTATTTGTTGAACAACACAATCATGTCTCATTGGGTGGTAAAGAAGTTGCTGTGGTTTTGCACTGGCAGAACTTGCTGGAATCCTCACTTTGGAACTTGCCAGAAAATCAGGTGCTGGGGAAAGCCTTTCAATGGAAATGTCTCTCTGAGGCATTCTGCTATGAAACTGAATAAGAAGTATGTCTGAGGAACTGTTGTTTGCCGGATGCTGCTGATTCCTGTCCATTGCAGGAGCTAGCTGAAGCCCTGTGGGAGGAAATGGCTTATAGGATCTATCATAGCAGCTGCCAGAATCCTTTTGTCTAAGAAGGGAGAATAAATAACCCAATCTTTTCTCCTCTCACCCTCTTATCTTCTGCAACTGTCTTCTGTTGACCAAACCCAACTGGAAACCAGCAGGCTAGTAAGTTTGGGTCATTCTGACCCTAGGGGTCAGCTGGCTGAGACAAAGACCAGAGCAGAGAAAGACCTGTAATGGATTTGAATGGGAAACAAATGGACAATATAGAATTGGGTCAATTGATTCTAAAAAAAAAAAAAAAAAAAAAATGACAATTGCATCAAAGTCTTCTGTTTGATTCGTTATTGCATATGAGATAACTCAACAATGAAGCTGACTTATTCTAGAAGACATTTTTGAAAGGTAGTCTCTCTGACTCCATGAAGTCATAAAGAAGATACATGTGCTGACAGGTCAAGAGAAATTCTGCTATGCTTCTTTCCTGAGCTTTCTCACACTTTCTGGCTCCCAGGGGCTGTGCTCTCTTCCTCTCCCCTCATTACCTTAGAACTTGCACTGTGATAATTTTAATTGGGACCTTTAATATCAGGGTCTATCCAGGTTTTAATCTTCTTCCATCTATGTCATCAAAATATCATATTATTCTCACATGGAGATAAACTAATTTGAAGAAGAAATTCCTGCCAAGACACTCACGTGTTTTAGCCATTGTTTCTAAGGGAAACATTTTTTCTTTCTTAAATCTCACAAACATCTTTAAGTGTTTCAAGGCTCATCATTTAAAAGTGGATTAGAACTATTCTATATTCTTAGCCATCTCCAGGGATGGAAAAGGACCAATGAGTAGTAACCATGTGCTTATACTGATCTGAAGCTTTCCAGTTGTGCAAAGATAGAAAAGGCTATCTTGAGAGACATTGAGGTCCCCCTCATCAGAAGTGTTTGGCCATTAACGTTGGAGGGAAGTTGTAGAGCAGATTTAAGTTTTGGGTGTGTGGTTGACCCTATTATCTTTTTCAGATTCCTGCCAACACTGAAACTGTGTAATGCTCTGCAGGTTAAGGTCCTGACAATCATGACAGCACCTTGCCCAGCTGTGGCTTCCGCCCCTGGGTTCAAATGAAATGAAAGCTGAAGTTGCAGCTCAGAGAGAGAAGTTGGGATGTGGAGAGGGAAAAGTTGGATGGAGAAAGAAAAGTAAGATGCAATTCATGTTTTATTGTGCATGTGGGGTGGTGTTTACTTATTGCAAACATCATCGAGGGGCTAGGACCAGGTCCTTTTGCTAGAGATCCCCTTGGAGTTGGGCCTGCCTGCCCTCCTGGGTCAATGGGATTGAGTGCTGGCAGTGGAATTCCTACTCATCATGTACCAACATGGCAGCTTTGCAACAGTGCCTCTTGTCATCCCCCCTGCCCATTCCAAACACAGTCATCTTCCATCATATTTTGTGGGACGTGGTACTTGTTTTCTATTGCTACTAGAACAAGTCACCACAAACTTAGTGGCTTGAAACAAACAATTTTATTCTCTTACCCTTTTGGAGTTCAGAAGTCTGAAATAACTGTACTAAAATCAAGGTGTAGGCAGGGCTGTGTTCTTCCTGGATGCTCTGGTAGAGACTATTTTCTTATCTTTTCCAGCTGCTAGAGGCCACCTGCATTCCTTGGCTGGTAGCCCCTTCCTCCATCTTCAAAGCCAAATCTCTCTCTTTCTCTGACTCACACTCCTGTCTCCCTCTTACAAGGGTCCTTGTGTTAAGACATTGGGCCTATCTGGAAAAACCATGAGAGTTTCCCCATCCCAAGATCCTTACCTTAATCATCTCTGCAACGTTCCTTTTGCCACATAAGGTAACATATTCATAGAGTATAATCTTGAGAGACAGTGAGGTCCACCTTCACCAGAAGAGTTTGGCCAGTAAGACATGGACGTCTTTGGGGGAAAGAGACCATTAATCTGCCTACCACAGAAATTGACACCTAAAATTTATACCCAGGTCAAGGAGAGGACTGAGTGGGGGCTGGACATGTGAGTGCTGAAATATTGTCACATGTCCACCAAACAGCAAACTGTTCAGACACACTTTCATTTCAGGCGACTCCCTACCCACAGCCATGACACATCCTAGTGAAGTGGACATTTTGGTAGTCATGAATGCTGCTCATGAAATATTTTTAGTCCTCCTATTGGGCACATGGAAGGGTTATTTCTCCCTGCCCCCTTAAAGTTAGATGTGACCACATGATTTGCGATGACCAATGAAATAATAACAGAAGTGACAAGTGTCACTTGCAGGATGAAATTTAAAGGCTGGTATATGATTGGCCACATCCTCATTTTTCTGCCAGAGCAAACATGGCTGCACACAGATGAACTCTCCCTTCATCTGGGTTCCTGACAAAGAATTAACAGAGTAGAGCTCCCCAGCCGACCCCTAGTAGACACACAGCCTGAGTGAGAAATGAACTTTTGAACAACTCAGATTTTGGGATAATTTTTACTGTAGCATACCCTAGCCTGACCTGACTGATACAGGCATCCTTCATAACAAACCAAGTTAGGGTTTACACCCTGTCCTGATTCTTCTACCCAGGGCACCATTCCCTGAGGACTCCCCCATTCATCAAGGAAATCTGCTGGATCCTAAGACAGAGAGTCTGGCCACTTAAATCCCAGTTTGGAGAATATGGTTTATCTGTGGTTCCATTCACCTTTCCAAACTCTCCCATTTTAACCCGGGCCATTTTCTTTAGAATAGAGCATATACTACTCTTCTGCCTTGTGCACCTGCAGCTTTAGGTGAGGGGGGCCTTGCCTCCAACCCTCACCCTGGAGAACCATCCCTGCAGAGACTAGTTTGCATGATCTCCCTGCCAGTGTATGGGCACCAGCTAGTGCCAATCTCTGAGCTTGAAAACTCTCTTCAGTGGTGTCAGAATTGATTAGTGCTCACAACAGGTTGAGATTGAATTTCCCAATTTTTTAGGTTAGGCTGACATGAAGTCAAGAGTTCAAACATGTACTAAAGCTTATACTCAAAACTATTAGCTTTCAGATGCACTCTTTCTAAGGAAAATAACTCAGGAGGCCCGTGAAAGGGGATTGGGGAGACCAATACCTTCTGAGAACATCTAGGTCATGATGTTCATGTTATAAATCATATGGGGCAGCCGTGATTCTTATAAACTAATGGCTAAGAAATTGCCCTCCTTTTCAGTGACTTTCCGGTGTCTTCCTACAGGCAAGCACCCAGGGGCAATCATAAGCAGGTGTGAATCACGGAGCACAGTTGTGTGTTCCTCGTTTATTGTAGGGCTTCCATGCAAGGAGAGGAGGACAAGCAAGTAGGGACAGAAAGGGCAGCTCTCATGTCCTTGAGCCACTACCAACAAATTGGACATAATTACAATTAGGACCCTTGAGAAATTGAACCAGAAAAGTTCATCCTCTGATATTGAATTTTAAGGTGATTTCCAGTCATGTAACAGGGTACAAGGAGGTCAATTTGAAAATGTGGCCAGGTAGGAATGTTGGTGTGAGATTTTCTAGAGCAACTTATTTAACTGGAAGATTGCCTGAGAACCTTTTAAGAAATACCAGGATGTCTTGAAGAATTGTTTCATTTTCCCCAGTATTTGTCTTCTGTGAAATTTATTCTGCTGAACCTTCAAAACAGAAATAAAAAGAACGGGAAATATATTTTTCTTCATTTTCAATGACTGTGACATAAAAAATTCATATTTAATAAATTGCTACCCCCCCAAATACACTGACTCATATTTTATCTTGCAATTTGTGTGGACTCCAATAAGCTGCTTTTCTCCCTGAATTTTGTATGTGTTGATCCAGAATAATTTTTTGACTATTGTTAGATTGAAGGCATATGAAACATTTCCATTTAAAACATGAGAGAAAAAAAATACGCGAGACTGCAGCAGGATCAATAACAGAAAACCCTCTTCCTGACAGCACAAGTATGGTGGTGTATTTTGTTTTAATTTAAAATAAAAAATTGAAAATGATTTAATTCCAGTTTATATGTCTTGTCTTTATCATGTGGTGTGTAACAGAACAAATAAAGATGAGATACTTTATTCTTTATTAAATGACTGGCTAAATTAAACTCTCTGTATTTGTAAGTAACTCATTTGAGTGTGTGTGTGTGTGTGTGTGTGTGTGTGTGTGTGTGTTTACAGAATTCAGTGAGTTGGGTACTGTGTGACCACGATGACATCATATCTCCCTCTCCTCACCCCCAAATTACTCAACAAAATGGATTTCCTATAGATAACAGCTTCAGTTGTAATGGAAAGAAATTATTTATTGGACATACTACAGCATGTTAGAACTGCTAAATGAATAACAAGGATTCATAAAAAGCCCTAACAGACTCGAAATCAGGAATTGTGGGTTCAAGTCCCAGCTCTGACATTAACTGCTGCTAACCTTTTACAAGTCACTGAGACCTTAGAGCCTTAGTTTCTTATCTGTGAAGTGGATGTGATAACATTTCTCAAATCTACTCTGTCTTGCCTGATTTTTCTGGGCATGCTCTTCCATTTACACAGAATGGCCTTACTGCCCTCCCGCCTACTTCTGCCCAGCAAACTCACTTGCAGCATCAAGACCCTAGCGAAGCAGCTGCTTCTCCTCTCCAGCCTCCCAAGTAAACTTGAGTGTGCCTTCCTTAGAGCCACTAAGGGATTTTGCATCGTCTCTGATATGGGAGGTTTCCAGACCTCCTGGGACTCTCTTTGTATGGGAGTCTCCTTGACTAACCCTCAGGCTCTGGGGGTTGTGTGCCTACTCCTTTCTCTCCGCAATGCCCGGTAAGGCAAGGTGCACTTGATAAATGTGTGTGGGTTGCACTGGTCTGCACACCCTGCCTGTCCTAGGGCTGCCATTGGTTGTTTTGAAAACCACAAGAGGAGAGAGGGAGTTAGATATTTACAGAAAGAATAGTGATGCTTTGAAAATATCTTTGTTGCTTCTGGATTTCTTTCTGCTTGCACAGCTGTATGGATGGGTCATGGCAAATCTCATCATCTCCAAGTTTCAGATATAAGAATCTGGTACAGTCATGTAGCTTTTTCTTTCAGGTTAAATAAGCCCCAATTCCTGTAGTCATGATTTATAGGCCCCATTTTCCAACTCTTTAATCATTTTCATTGCTTTTCTCTGGAACTACTCCAAGTTCTCCAAACACTCATGTTTCAGGCTCCAAACTGGACATAGTATTAAGATACTGAGTAACAGAATTATCTGTGTGCTCCTATATTTAATATTCTTGTTTATACATAAATTTTTTTTCTCTAATCAGTCTACAAATATTAACTAAGCACTTATGTTATACCTGGCACTGTGCTTCAAAGTTTTTGGCAATTTCAAACAATGTGATTCCTCTCTGTGAGACAGGCTTTCCTTGGTGGTACTACATGAAAAACATTACATTAATAAGCATCTATATGGTAGTAATTTATAGAAAAGTGAAGTGGCTTTCCATGTCAATAAACATGCTCTCTCTTTTCTGGTTTGTTTACATGAAATTAATTTAATAGCTCATCCGCTCCATGAATATAACAAGTTCACTTCTCATCCCACATTACACTATAAAGAAGGAGAAAATGATCTAATGATTTTTTTTGCATTATATACTTTTAATATGTTCAAATTTTATTCTAACTTGTAGATTTTATTCTAGTTTAGCTGACCATTAAGGTTTTCTCTCTACTCTCATTAGAGAGATCTCAGTTAATACTAAAATATTAAACATTCAACTACTTAAACACAGTAATATTATATCACTACTGTATACTGCTTTATATTTGAAGGCATTTTTCATGGTTCTTATTTGATCCTAATAAGAACCTTATTAATAAAGGTAGAAATTATCACCATCATTGTCCATTTGGTTACTCTGAGGCACATCAGAGTCAAGTTTCAGCCAGGATCATACAAATTAATGGAGAGGTAAGTGTTCTGACTTACATAGGTTTTCCATCAGAGTTTCTCAAAGCTTGAGAAAAAATTAAAAATTGGACCATTACTATAACATAAGATCCCTTTAGAAAAAATCTTCTAGGAAAGCCAAAATAAGGTTATAAAAGTTGTAGTATGTAACAAATGCTATTTTAATGAAAAATATTTGTAATATACATATAACACTATGTCATGTGATATAATTACCCTATCAACAATATAATTAATGTGTTAACAACAATATTTAGTCATAGACTATTGTAAGGATTGTGGTCTGTAAACAGCACAAAATTAAAGATTATTTAGTATTGGTATTAGTCAGGAATATCTACCAATCAAACTATCATCTATGATTTATGTTAAGAAATTGGTTCATGTGATTATGGAGGCTGAGAAATCCCAAGACCTGCAGTTGGCAAGATGGAGACCCAGGAGAGCCAATGGTATAATTCCAGTCCAAGTCCAAGGCCTCAGAATCTGGAGAGCTGATGATGGTGTATATTTCAGTCCAAAAGCCAGCAGGCTTGAGACCTAAGAAGAGCCAGTGTTTCAGTCAGAGTCCAAAGGCTAGAAAAGACCAATATCCCAGCTCAAGGGGTCAGGCAGGAGGACTTCCCTCTAATTCAGCCCTTTTTTGTTCTATTCAGATCTTCAGTTGGTTGGATGAGCCTCACTCACATTAGCGAGGACAATCTGTTTTACTCAGTCTACCCATTTAAACATTCATCTCATCCAGAAACACCTTCACAGACATATCCACAGTAATATTTGGCCAAATGTCTGGGAACCTCATGGTCCAGTGAAGTTGGCATATAAAATTAACCATCATAGGATACATGATGAACCTTTTAAAGTCTTAACAGTATACCTGTGTACCTCTGTGACTGTGTTATAAACTCACTTAGAAGTCTTGTCAAAATTCAAATTTTGAGGCTCTATAAGCACATTAATCATGGGCCAAATGTTCTTTCTGATCTTGTATTCTGAGGGGACCTGCTTTTCACTATACTCTCTGGTGCCAACTGATTGATTTCACAAGATAGAGATGTAAGGAAGCTACCAGAAGGCTGAAAGAAACCAAGCATTATTGGTAACTTATATTTGCTGATGTCACTGTGGAATCAATTTTCTTTGAATTGTTTAACTCCTCTCATGCACTGCATTAAGCATGGCTAAATATGTAAGAAATAAAAACTAAAGCCTATTTTTATAGTCCACTTGCGAAAGATTGAGCCAAACATACATGCCTTTCTCTGGTCTTCTGCAAAATTACTGCAAATTTTGTTCATTTCTGTGAGCAAGTATTTTTAAGTTTTATGAAAAATATTCCTAGGTTGTTTAAAAAATTTTAATAATTTTTTTAGAACCCCAGGGTTTTAAAAAACAGCTTTATTGTGATATAATTCCCATACCATACAATTCCACAAAGTGTACAATTTCCTGGTGGGGGAAATCATGGGCAGAGGAGTCTTTCTTGGCACTGAACTGTGTTGCCTTGGGGGAGGGCTGACGCAGGCAAAATGAAACTTTTATTTTATACTCTTCAATGTGTCCATTTTTGCTCTTTTGCTCAGAGGGAGGTACTGTCATCTCTCCATTGGACTCCCAGGTTTCCACAGGGGTATTCCTGTCCATGGATGGTTATCAGGATTGACATGTCTGGAGGTATGAGGGCTGGAATGTCTTTTCTGCCATCTTGCTGACATCCTGCATCTGTATTTCCCCGCAGCAAATTTGATGTGCCTCTCCCCTCCAACCTGGTTGAGAATTGTTGGCCAAATCAAAAGACTATTAGTTCTTTCCATATTCATTTGGGCTTGGGGTGGGAAATGTGCGGCCTTTTCTTTGAACACTGTTTGTGAGAAATGTGGCTGTAGTGAGATCAGGATTCTCAGGGGAATCTAGAGAGTAAAGGGGTGCCTCCCTTTGTGATGATACAAAGCTTAGATTTTTCCAGACTTGAAAGGAATGGTGTAAACTTGCAGAGATGTCCAGGAGAACTTTCTATGATGACAGCAATTTTCTATACATGCAGCATATGGTACTGTTAGCCACTAGCCACATGTGGTATTGAGCTCTTGAAATATAGCTAAAATGAGTGTGGAACTGAATTTTCTACTTGAATTACGTTTGACTTAAAATTAAATAACTACATGTGTGTAGTGGCTACTGTATTGGACAGTGCTGATCTAGAGAATCTTTTTCTTTGTGTGTATGTTGTAAGGTGGGTGGGAGCAGTTGAATTGAGTAAATCTAGATAAAATTTTCTCTTAGGCAACTTAGCCCCAGTGGATTATAAAAAGTTCTGGTGGTTGATCTAAAAAAAGAAGAGTGTTTTAAGAAATGTTCAAAAGAATTTCAAAAGTACAGATCCTTATAAATCTGTAATCTAATTTATGCATCTTAATTTAATCATAAATCCTCAAAATAAGTGAGGATAGAATTAAATTTATTCAATTTAAATCATCTTGAGTATCAAGGTGTGTTACATCTGAGAAAAGTGTGGACATTTTGTCATCTTTTTTAATAGAGGAAATAGTCTTTAATACCATTTTCCTCCTTTTGCCTTAAGGAAACTATGTATATAAAGCTTATTTAAAAAAATCAGTAATCTTTCAATACATTTCAGGTAAAGTTTTCAGGGATTTTGGAAAAAGATCCTTTTGAATAGGCTTTTAGGGAGAATGACCATTGTGAATTGATTTTTTCCAATTTATAAATCCCCATGAGCATTTAAGGAGAAGCACTCTGTGAGAAGTGCCTCCCTCTGCAGACATTCTTTAGTCATTGGCCAATGTGAAGAGTTAAATGTCTACCTGGCTTTGGCAGCATAAGGCTGCAATCTTGCCTGAATTCTGTTGTTCTTTGATTTCATCAAAAGGCATATTTGCATATGGACTGATAAGGTACCTTGGCACTGGGATCTTGGATTTCATACAGTCACAGATTTGGCACAGGATTGATGAAAACTCAATTATGATTTATGTCTATGCAACAGAGTTTCCTATTGATTACCTGCCAGAACCATGATAAAGCAATGTTAGGCCTGAAGCCAATTCTTCCTGACCATAATCTTTCCTTAGGTTTTGTATTCTATGTCCTTGCTGCAGTTTTCTGAACATTTGTGAGCAATAATGGTTCACAAAAATGATCCTTGGATATGCAAATTTGTCTGCAATAAAGGATCCTATTCTTAGCACATAGGTTTACTTTGTATTAACCTTCTAACGATTTGGTATTTATCCAGCACCTGTGTATGTGCATTATATTGTTCTAAGTTTTATAGGACATAGAAGAAATGGATAACTTGGCTCCTGTTTTGAGGAACTTGCCTAGAGTAATTTGGAAGAGGTAAGTTGTCTAGAGATGAAGACACAAGTCCAAGAAGCAATTGCTTTCTAATATTGATGTTGGTGAAATTAAGCAACTTGAGACAATGACCAGAGTGAGTCAAAACTAGACTGTGAGGTTTCTTGGTTATGATCCTAAAAGAGGGGCATTAAAAAGTAAAAGGAATCACAAGTAGGTAGAAGGGATATGGGATGAGGGTTATTAAGAGGGTTCTTTTAGAAAATCTGGCTTCCTTGATAATCAGTGTCATGCTGAGATGGTGAGTATTTTACTCCTCATGCTTACAAATAATATCTTTATTTGAAATATCTAACTTTAAAACAGTTTAAAATATCCAACATTAACATAGTAGCTTGGGCCCTGATCTAAGTGCTTTACACATATTAACTCATTTAAATCTCAGAACATCCCTGTGAGGAAGTTCTATTATTATCTCCATTTTACAGAGCAGTTAACTGCAGATCAGAAACAATAAGAGACTTGTTTAAGGTCCTTAGCTAATGGGTGGTGGTGCTGGAATTTGAACGTAGGTAGTGTGGCTCCATATTCTGAGCAATCAGTTACCACCTCATATGGCCTCTCATCTGAGAAGAACAGAGGGGCATATGCTATGGTTTATGTCTTGGCTCCTCAAGGAGCAATAGAGTTGTCCCTTTCTAATGTTGGGTACAAAAAGGTCACTGTTCCTTAATTTCAGGATGACCCAGGGTTGGATGGGCAAGCTGCCCTCCCACTGCTTAAAACAGCCAGTTCTGAAGAGTCTTTCTCAATTCTGCAGAATAAGTTCAGTTAGTGTGGTGTTATGGGTTGAATTGTATCCCCCCAGAAAGATATGTTGAAGTCATAACCTTTAGTACCTCAGAATATGACCTTATTTGTAAATAGTATGAATAATGAAGTTATTTTGTTATGGCAGCCCTAGGAAACTAATACAGGTTGAAAGTGGTTTTCAAGGGTGTAAGATGGCCTCCCATTAGTTGAAGACTATTTAAACTCTCAAGAGGGGATCTAATTTCCACATATCAGAGAATGGAACAATTTAAAACCTCCACAGAGAGGTAAGGAGGTATCACAGGAAACAAACCTCAATTAAAGCTTATTTCATGTTTATCAGTACCTCAAAAACACTCACCTAAAAACACAATTTGTGTCAGAATCTGAGTTAGGCTACTGTTATTGTAGTTAGATTCCAGGGAAGTTTTTTTCTTTTTTTTCCTTCCAAAGCTTTTGAAGGACCCCCTCTCACCAACTTTCCTACCACTATTTATGGTACAGGGACAATCCCACTTGATTGGATGAATAGTATAATTTATTCCATATTCTAAAAAGACATTACTCCCTATCCAAAATGGTAGCCTTCTTTTATTGGACAATAGCCCTCAACTATATGCCAGGTATTTGACTGTCAAATTACAAGCTTAGTTTTCATAGGTCAATGTTTTATATGAGGAACATAAAGCACCAAGAACAGCTCATTTCTTTATAGAACACTGCCATCTTCTTTCTTCTCTCCTAGAGAAATACATTAGAGATATCAAATTATTGCTGCATTTATTTCTTGATCTTTATTCTTATATACAAGATTTAGCTGGTTAAAGAGCATGAGCTCAATCTAGACAGAGATCCAGGTACAGATACTTTTGCAAACCTGGCCCTATTATGGTTCTGCTTGGATCAGAGCCAATAGGAACAATCTTTCAACACAGAAGACCATAGCCTTTGGATTGTGTTTAGATTTCCTTTCTTTGAAACTTGGCTCTTAATGATCTGGTTGAGCTCACTTCAACCCCTCCCACTCCTGGCTATAGAGAAAAGTAGCACAAACATTCTTTCTTACATGAGTGTTAAGACTCTATTATTTCAAGCAAGGAGTGGCCTGAATAGGCCTTTGACCCCACTGGCCAATTACTGCCCAAAAGAAAGGCCACTGATAAGGCTTTTAGCCTTTTTCTTATTTATTTTTCTTTTTCCAAACAAGTTATGTCTTTGCTAGATATTCTCATCTTTTAGCTGGTTTATTAAAACAATCCCACACAACTTGTTGCTATTTCCTCAATGCATATTTCATAATGGTTTCTCTTGGAACACACAATAGAAAGTATTCTTCTCAAAGCTACAGATGTTTTCAGAACTATATTGATATTTTATTTTGCTGAAGATGGGTGTCTGGTTATCTTTGGCTAATTCAGGCTAATTCTAAATGAAGTAGAATTTTGAGGCCTTACTGTTTTTATCTGGGTTTGTAGTGGGTTCAAAATAATTTTCTCAAAGTCATCCTGGACTTTCTTGACAGAACTCCCTATGCTCACCTTATAGAAGGATGGCCTGGATGTCCATGGGACATGTGCCTGCATGGGGTCCCCAGCTTCTGCAAAAGGATATGGACCCTAGCTACAGCTTTGGGGTCTGCTTGGGCACTGGAAGATGAATTCAATGGTCCAAGGAATAGCCACTCTCAATACATTTGCCACCACCACGCAATATCAATCTAAACCTAGGTGGAACAATATTTACAGAAGATTGCTAAAATTCTTCCAATGCCAGATAATCTGAATTAAATCCCTGGATCCAAGCTGATCAGCAGAGGCCGGAGCACTGTTTTTGTTGTGCAAATCATCCCTGTCTTCTCTTTCCCCCTTTCCAGAAGAACACCTTTTCTCTGTATCATGTCTGTGTATGGGCCATTAGCCTATATAGAGTTATTTTAATGAGCAGCCCCATGGATCTTGTTGTATGAATTGTAAAGAAGCTGTGATGATTGTTCATTATATCACCTACTAATGAGGATCCCAGGCAAAGTTCCTGTCTGGTTTGAGTACCAAGAACAACTAGACTTCCCCAGGAAATTTGGATTGTTAGCATCTTATGGACACTATGAATTGTATAACTGATAAGGTTTCTCTTTTCATGGTGGCTGCCAGAAAATTTAGGACGAGATTTATGGCCCACCTATTGCACACGTCTGGGTTATTACAATATGCATTTTTAGACTCATTCCTGGCTCTGCCTCATCTCTACTCTTGTTTTACTTTCTTCTCTTGCCCCACTTTTAACAGATGCCATTGGGTCATCTTTGATGTGTCTTGTTATAGGCTCTTTCAAATCTTTTCAGGAATAGAACAAAATATGAAAATAAACACATATACATAAATGAAATAATCTCAGAGTTTTGAAGGAAGGATTGCAGACTGGTTGGTGAAGAGAAAATGGGGGTTTCCAGATGCAGGGAGCAACATGAACAAACCTAAAATCTTCCTTATTACAATTAAAGTGATATAGCAAAGCTCTTCAACTGAGATCTCTAAAATAGAACGTGGAAAAAGATGCATGATATAAAATGAAATTGCTTTTAAAATCTCTCAGCCTGAAATATTTTATTTCAAGAATAAAATTGTGAAAATATTTTAGTTACTCTACATTGGAATGAAACTTAGAAGTTCTCTGAAAAAATAAAGGGAATCAAGATAAGAAAATCATATTAGTATCTTTAGATTAATACATCTTCGTGTGTTATTTAAATACTTCAGAAAGAGTTAAGTGAAGACATTCTTTCAATTTTATTCATGCCTTCCAAAGGTCATGCCTACATCTATGTGAAAAAGCAAACATGGGAAAACACTGAACATTTTAGAGTGAGATTAGGTCTAAATTAGAAATTCAGATGAATAATGATGGCAATAATTCAAAGATAAGAAACTTTATGTCTACTTTATTTACCTGGGGATCTTTTAATCTCAAAGCTCCATTTTCATTGATTAGTTCCATGACATTAAGAGCTTATCTAGTTTATTATTGCTATATCCCAAGTATACAGCCCATTGCCCAGAACATAGTGGATAATCAGTATGCATTTGTTGAATAAGTGAATGAGTGAATGAAATGAAAGCTAAATTTAGACTGTATTTGTAGAATCAGGATGAAATGGATTCGACCTTGGAGAAGCAATGATAGTGACTTTAATTTTTGCCCCATTTGGAGAATACAGGCTAAGGTAAAATTCCTTTTAGAGCTAATATCCCCGATAGCTATTTTTTTTTCCTAATAGCTTCTTTCTTAAAAATATATCAATTTTTTTATTATTATGTTATGTTAATCATCATACATTACATCCTTAGTTTTTGATGTAGGGTTCTATGATTCATTGTTTGCGTATAACACCCAGTGCTCCATTCAATATGTGCCCTCTTTAATACCCATCACCAGGATAACCCATCCCCCCACACCCCTCCCCTCTAGAACCCTCAGTTTGATAGCTATTTAATGTTACCATTTCTATGATTATTTGAAGACTTCTTTCCTTTCACAGTGTGGAGCCTAACCTAAGATGATCGTTTTGTGCAATAAGTATCCTGTTGCTGTTAGAATAATGAATGCTAATGGTGTAAGGAACTTTAAGACTGTTAGCTCCTCCCCATGGAGGGGAGAGGCTAATGACTGGGAGGTGATACTTGTGGCCCAAATTACTTGGCTCCATTTTCATGGAGGCTGCGTGGCACAGCAGTTACACACACTCACTCTGGAGACAGGCTAGTGGCCGCTAGAGTCTGTTTCATCTGTAAGATGAGAATAATAGTTCCTACCTCATAGGATTGTTTGGAAAATATGATGAAATAATGAATGTGAAGTATTTGGAAGAGAGCTTGGTATTACTGAAATCAGGGCTTCCAAAGTATGGCCAAGTCGTATTATTAGAAAGCAAAGTGTAATTAGCTTGAGAGTTCAAAGTCAGTTTTCCATATGAAATGTTCCCTGATGCCCACGTAGAATGGATTGCTTCCTTTTCTAAAGTACCTTACATGCATGTCACCCCCCACCTCTCAAATAGTGACCCTTGTAAAGGTAGGGTCTGCCTACCTGGTAGGCAATTTAAAATTGTGAATTTTACTTGAATAATTATCAATATTATCCCTCAATGAAATTAATGCAGTGGTCTGAGACCAAGGCATTGTACACACAGATGACTTTAATGATTATTAGCTCAATTATTCAATCTATGAATCTTTTGCCCTTACTCAACTGTTTCAGAGAGGAATAATTTAGTCACACTGGTTATTTACCTAGATAAGGGTTTTTCAAACTTGGCACTATTGATGTTTTAGTCTGGATAATTTTTTGTTCTGTGGGGCTGTCCTGTGCAATGTAGGAGGATTAGCAATATCCCTGGCCTCTACCCACTAGACGTCAATAGCACCCACCTTCCTCACCAGTTGTGACAATAAAACATGTCTCCAGACATTGCTACAGGTATCCCAGAGAGCAATATCCTCCCCAGTTGAGGACCACTAAACTAGATTACATTATATAGTTGCTTCTTTTTATTGCATTTTATAATGAATCTCTGGACTATGCTTTGAAATAAGATCATGGAGTCTTCTTTCGAAGGCTATCCAGAAACAGAGAATGATAGCTCTCAGTTCTGGAAGGTACAGAGTTGGATCAAATGACCTTTTTAGGTAGCTCTCAATTCTCTGGATAGATGATCAGAAGTCCCACAAGCCTCCCTGGGGGAGCCCCCTGCTTGTCTGCATATTTAGCATACAATCTTTATGTTTGCCCTTCCAGGATGTGTTATACAAGGACTCTAGCCAAAATTACTGGAGAATAATTACAAATCTTGCTTCCTTTAAAACATTATTGCTTTGTTTATTAGTTTCCAATTTCCTCATTTGCTTTGTCCTTCCCCACTGCACAGAGCATTCTGAGTCATTCGCTAGGTCTACTGAATATTAGTAGGACAGGAGGTGGCGGTGACTGTGGCTGTACACACATCTCACAGTCTCTCTGCACATCAAGTGGCTAACACACCTGGTGCTTAGAATATATCCTACCATGGCTGCTACAGCAAACTCCTAGCACCCACTCTAATGCTCTCTAGCTGCCCCACCCCACAGACAATCAGAGCATTGTGCAGAACAATCCCAGAGCTGTTCAAAGAGCATTGCCCAGGGCTCAGGGGGTTGCTGTTAATTTGTGGCTCTAGATCAAGAATGATATGGGGCAGTAGCTTTATGAGTGTGCTTAGGAAAGACTTGTATCAACAGCACCCGAGGCTCTGGCCTTTTCTCTTAGCCTTCTACCATCCCTGAAAACAATGCTGTACGTATTTGAGGAGTTGGACCCGTTCTAGGAGAACATGTATTAGGAATGCACCCAAGCCCACAGTGGCCTCTGAGTCTGTTGGCACATCCCTTGGTATTCCTCTGTCTCAGATATATGTCATTACACAGGTGAAGGAAAGTAAGATTGTGCATGCTTTGTTAGATGTCTATTGGGCTTCATGGTCAAGGCTGGGACACGGAGTCATAGGAGTCTATGAGGAAGCTAAGATCGCTCTAAAAGAACCAGATGCTTCCTGTCTCCATAAAGGGTCCCCCAGCTCTGTCCAAAACTTGTTTGAATGAAGGCTTTTCCCAAACTCTAGTCATCCTTCAATTATACACGTGATCAAGTTAAAATAAATCACACTTAATTGATGGGGTACAAGAGAATCCAACTTCAGAATATCCACAACACAATAAAGGTAGAAAAATACTAGTGACAAGGAAGATTAGCTAGAGGAAGAGGCAACAATAAATGAACCCATAACCTTTTTCCAGATGTATAGGCTCTGACTTAAACACAGATAAAGCAGAATTGTGAACAAGATTTAGGAAGAACTCACAGAGGATTCCCACTTATTTAAGAATTTTTTTTAGCACTAAGTTTATATGAAGCATGGAAGAATATTTATTTTGAACATTAGTGACTTGTATTGGCATCACGTTTTTATTGACGATTATTCCAAGCTGTGGCTTTTATATTTTCCTGTTCTCTTTGACTGATATTTAATGAGTATATTTTAAAGAACATTTTTGCTATTTTATGGCCAGGGTGCTAGCTCTAGCAACTGGAAATTTGTAAAACTGTACAATACAGCCCTTCCGACATGGTTCCATCAGTTATACACCAATAAATAATGGTGATTTCAAGGATGATTAATCATAATCATTATAAAGCACTTTGGCCAAGCCAACATCTGTTTCCATGGATACAGCTGCCGGCCATCCAGGTTTTGTAATTTATATGTTTTAGTTATTGTTCCCAGATGACTATGAGGACCATTCTACACAATATGACCTTTTAACTTTAGGCCCCAATGGACTCTGTGGTTTACATGCAGCCTGTAGTTCTTCTGAGAAGTTTTTATTGAGAATTTGTAGGGCTCTGAGGAAATGAAGCAGGATTTCAGAGGTCTTCCCATCAATGCTTCCTTGAAGAGGCAAAGTGAAGAAAAGCACAGTGGTAACAATATCAGTAACAGGCAACTAACTAACTGGGCGACATTGTCAGTGGATCAGAGATCTAAAGACCCACAAGGTACTGGGGAAACTGAGAAGTGGGAGGTTGGAATGTCTTGCTCCATGTCACACTGAAATTGAGTAGAAAGCTGGGTCCTAGCCAGATGCCCTGACTCTCAGGCCAGGGCTCATCTTTTCCTCAATTATTTTAGACAAATAGGTTTTATTCAGTTCTTTACTGAATGAATGTTTATTGACCACAGTATGTGCCAAGCTCTAGGCTTAGTGTTGGCAAGTTAATGTCAAGTCAATGAGAGAAGTTAAAACCTGTCGGTTTTTGCCTGTGTGGCTCGGAAAGAGTCTAGTCGGGGAAAACTGGCATTAAGCAAATAGTGATACAGGAGAATGGACAGTTAGCCTGTAACAAGTACTGAGTAGGTGAGAGCTATTGTATCCTCAGGGCCTGTCACTGGGCATTAGGTTTAGTTACAGAGGTAAGGACAGGTTTCTCTGGAGGAGATGTCACCTGAGCTGAGATCTGGAATTAACTTTGTGAAAACAAAGGAAACAGCATGTCAGGGGCCAGCATGTGCAAATGCCCAGGCAAGAGGAAGCAAGGTGAGTACCGGCAGTAACAGAAGGTGTGACAGTAGTGTAGAAATATGGGACAAATGATCAGGGGCCTGATTATACAGGACTTGTGTAGCCCATAATGAAATAGTCTTTCCCTATTCTAGTTACAGAAAGGACTCACCTGCAGTAGCCTAGCCTGATTGGGTTGTATCAGAGTCAGTAAGAGTAGCTGGGGACTGGTGGTTGGAGTCTCTCCAGCTGGCAGGTTAGAGCCATGTTTCACTCCTTTGCCCCTTAAACACTCTACTGTGACTTTTTCTACATTTCTTCTGGGCAGTCCAGATATTGAGAATGGCAAGAAAGCCCCAAGGTTTTGGCTGTGATTGGATAGCCTGGTTTTATATGCAGCAGGTGTCCAGGGCCCTGGTCTCCTCTCAGCAGAGGAGGGAGACCACGCAGTGAACTGTGGTCACAGGGCTGAAAGAAGAGGTTTAGCATAGACCTTTCTCTTTCTATGCATAGGAACCTAAGTACAGAGTGACATCCCATCACCAATCAATTCTGTTGGTTAGAATAAAGTCACAGATACTGCCTCCACACACAGGAAGTAGATTATAGAAGGGCATGAACACCAAGAAACCGAGCATGGAGCCATTCTGTCTTCCACATTATCCCTGCCCTAATGTCACAGACTCATACACAGGGATTGTCTGCAGAAAGCCTGGGTGAGTCAGAGAGACCCCCGGACATGGTATGGTTAGCCACCTAAGAGGACTATGAAAGCCCAATAGCAAGTCAAAATCCCTTGGTGGGAAGGAAATCCTCCAGCCTAGTTCTTTTTTGAATGAATGACAAGTGGCGCATCAACTGCTATGGGTGATTGGGAGGGAAATGGGAGGGTCTCTGGGGATTTTCTCTAGTTCACACTGCTTCCCTTAGAAGGCATCAGCAAGGAAGGAATAGGGAGCTTGGCTGTAAAGGCAGGAGAAGGCAGGTTTGGGGCAGGACAGGAACTGGGTGCTTTGGATGGAGTTCTGGTTCTGCTGTCTCTGGTGGGTCATCCTCCTCCATGGGATATGCTAGTAAACGAGCAACTTGGAATAGGTGATCTCTCAGTCTCTAGAATGGTCGTCTCTCTCTCTCTGTGTCTGCATGTGCATGTGTGTGTGTGTGAGAGAGAGTGACAGAGAGTGACAGAGAAACAGAGACAGAGAGACACAGAGACAGAGAGAGATGGAATGGAGGGACAGATGGGGCCAAATCCTAAGCTTAGCTAGATGGTGAGGAACGAAAAGGTAGGATTTGAGAGGCAGCCAATCCTAGATTATGGCCTTTGGTGTTAATTTACCATCCTGTAAGAAAGATAAGACTCAGCAGGAAACTGATTTGCCCAAGGTGTTGCATTAGTTAGTTTACCAGCAGGAATGGGCCCAGGGTTGAGGTCTGATTTCCAGTTTGTACTTTATTGCTTCCCCATGAATCGCTAGGCTAAGGAGGGAGGTTTCAGGTGCTTTCAGGAGGGTAGAAACAAAGGGAAAGGGGAGACCGCTCAAAGGAGAATGACAAGACCCCTAATTACAACCAGGCCAATTTCAAACTTATACTTCAGTGGGGTATGATGGAGCTTTACTGCTTTGAACAAAAAATTTCTATTTTTAAATTTCTATTTTAAAAATATCACTCTCAAAGTGGATTGGAAGGTTGAATAGCAAAGTGCTGGTAGGAGTTGCTTCTGAGAAGAAGGGGGGAAACTGAGTTGGAAGGTTGGAGGAGAATAAGGGCACTTTGATTTGTAAGGTATTATTTCCTTAAAAATTAAAAAAATGTCAATGTATGATTGCACATGCATGTGTGCGAGATGCAGGAACAGATTTTTAATTTATCCTTTGAGGTTTTTAAAATGTTTTAAAAAATATTATTAATGAAGAAGATTACCATTTCTTACCAAGAGGAGGAATGTGGAACTTTGCAAATCTATTCCTTTGAACTAGAGTGAAAGGGCTACCCTGAGTTGAAAAGCGTTTCAAAGGGTTAACTTCAGCAGAATTTGGGATAATGGCATGCACAGTGTACAACATGAAACTACAAATGGGTAACTACGTTCAGAAATGACCCCTCAGCTGACACATTCAAGTATATTTGGAACCACAAAACTTTTAAAAAACAATGTGCTCAAAGAAGGCTTTAAGTAAACACTTGCTAAATTGGATATGCACGATGATCTCAGCTAATTGTATTTTTAATAGAATTATTCTTTGGTGTCTAGGAAAAGGAAGTTGAAAAGCAGGAAATAAATTATTTTTTACATTAAGTCTAAATTTTGAACTGGTTCCGATTGTGACAGAAATTGCTTTGTTGAAGGTTTTTCTGCTGTTCAGATGGGTGGCCATGGAGCAAAAGCACTTAGTGAATTAGAGAGGAACCAATACACTTATAATTTTGAAGGCAAAGGCAGGGATTTGCAGAAGTAAACATTTCCACTAGATAATGTTCAGGAAACAAGACCCCTTGCTGCTTTGATTTGCTAGAGTAAAAAAAATCCAAAGACACTGCTGGAGATCCTCTGATTTCTTTTAAACTGAAATGACTGAAATAGTTTAATGATGATGCAATCCTAGATTTCTGTATCTCAGAAACCTGTTTTTGCTGCATATCATTAAAGCTCTGTTTCAGTATTTGATTATTCCAAGGATTATTAGTGGTGATTCTGGGTGTGATTCTATATGTAGGGTACACCACTTGTGTAGAACCAACACTTGCTGTTCAGTGAGTTACGCAAATAGAAGACTGGATTTTTTCTTGTTTTGCCACTACCTCTTTCTCCCCAGCTCATCCTTCATTTTGGTTCCAGATTAAACCTCTCAAGGAATCTCTGATGCCATCATTCCCTTTCTTGGAAATATTCAAGGATACTTCACTTTCAACTGAATTAAGAACAAACTTAGGAGCCTCTGCTAATGTTCTTCCCTAGTATTACTCCCCACTGTTCTACAGCATGCCATGCCAAGTGGTTTGTTTTTTTCCACCTTTATTGAGGCAGTCTAAGCGGGTTAGCTTTGGGATTTTTTCTGGGTAATTCTCACCTTTTGCTCATTCTTTTCCCCTACATGTCATACTTCTCTTGTTCATTTTATCTGTTCTAGACATTACAAGAAGTATCTTAAAACTCATAACCTCCATGAAATCTTTCTTAATTCCACCCCATGGAAACACTATAATTTTTGCATAGCATTTGAAGAATGGGTTATCTGTATATTCATGGGTTTTTGAGTATTAATTCAGTCTTTCTCAGTCCATTGCAGGCTTCTCCAGCATTGGACTTATGACTTATTTATATTTATGTCCCTCACAGCAGCTAGTGTTGTTTCCTACAAATAGTAAGTGCTTAGTTAATGTTTAATTAATGATTACCTGATTGAGAATGCAGTTGTATGGAAAAGTTGGCCCTAGTCAGCTATTAACTGACCTGACTTCAAATGTCAACTTTCTAATTGTCTTACCAAACTGAAGACAAAGTAAGCGACTTCATCTGGGACCTCTGTTTAATGTGGCAACTTTCCTAGAACAAGCCAGACACCAAAGTGTACTTGCTTTCTTGCTGTCATATGTGGAGATTGCTTCTGTGGTATGGTGAAGCCAGAGTTCAAGGACCTCCAGAAGTTCTCAGCATGTGGGATTCTGCCAATTTTCTTGGGAGGCAAAAGATTTTCTTTTGGGTCAATGTTTCCAACTCAGTGGCATCAGGGATTTTTTTCAGAGTATTTAGTGTACAGGATCTGATTTGCTGTGGTTTGGGAAGGCTCCATGGCATTTGGATAGGCAGGTATGGTGTAGGGTGAAATGACCTTAGGACTCAGGTCCTCAGAAGACTTCAGGATGCCCATTCTTTGCCTGAATTATATATAATGTAGATCCTTATTTTATTTATTAATTTAATTAACTTATCTATTCTTTGTCTTCTTCTGTAACTAATTTTAAGTTGTTTATGGCCAACACATATATCAAAACAGTGAAATATAAATAGGAGAGAAAAATGTTAAGACCAGGGCAAATGTTAAGTTTGAGTCAGAGAAAAGTTCAGATGGGCAGGAAGATGAGAGGAATAAGAAGAAATCCCAGTGTTCACACTGTATGGATCTTCATATTTGGGAGAGATGAACAAGAAATCGGGCTCATGTTGGCAACTTAGATGAAAACAAAAGTCCACCTGGGACATAGTTTTAATATCTAAGAGAATAATATCAACATTGGTGAGAAACAGATACTTCACTAGATTAAAATCTAAACTAAATTGCTCATGGAACTTCTCCAAAGGACAGTGGATGATATTCTCAACAGGACTGCGCAAAGCAGTGTGACGTTAGTATCATTTCTCGGTAAATTATAGAGACACAATTCTGTACAAGACCCATTTCAAGGGCCATTATGTCTCAGGACAAGTGTGCCCCTTCCTGAGGGATTAGCTTGATTTGAGGACAAAACCTGAAATGCTAGGAAGAATGGGAAGACTATCAAAAAGTCCTTCATAAATATCTCCTTCTTCAAGCACACTTTGGATGTGAGGTGAAAGGCATAGAGTTCATGATTGCATTTTTTATGAGCTCATGAGGGATTCTTCATTATTAATTGAGGGTGCATTATTAATTATTAATTGTCCCTGTCACATCGTATGCCGAATTATCCTCATTACCACCACCTCTACCAACCTCACCCTCATCCTCAGAAAGTATCTATTTCACTTCCACAGTGATATGCACATAGTTGGTGATTAATGAACATGAGTTGAATTAACCATGCTAGGAGCCAGTTGAAAGTAAATCCCAAGTTTATTTCTCTTTAGAAATTGACCATTAAGTAAGCACTAGAGATGTATCAAGGCTAACCAGAATTTTCCATAATCAAATGCATCTTCATGAAATACTTAGTTTGCAAGCCAAGGGGAAAATGGTTCTAAGAATTATATCCATGAAGTGGGACTTCAGAATGTTTTAAAATGGCAATGAAGTGATGGCCGGAAAATGTATTCTAGACAAATCGTGTTTGAGAGAAGTGTTTGAGAGAAGATTCAGTAGGGAGAGCACTTCTAATTTTATTTCAAGAAGTCCAAGCCCATAAAAATTATTAAAATTATTAAAATGGACATTTCTACAAAGATTACTTCCTTTTACCCTAAAGCTGCCCCACCTAGTAGAGATTAGTATCTAGTCAACTACTGAAAGGGACCCAGAGAGGCTACAAAAGACCTCAAGGTCACAGCGCCAGGACGAAGAATGTTTTCTGACTTCAAATCCAAAGCTTTAAAAGTTGGTGTTCTGCCTCTCAAGTTGCTAAAGATATATTTAATAAATATTACACAGGGAAGAGCAGATATTCCACTTGCTGACTCTTTTCCTCCTTACCACCTTATCCAACTATGCCCCTTTTATTTTGCAGTTCCTTCTCATCTTGTTTTCCCTTCGTGCCAATCCATAAAGGCAGAGCACAGCAACATTTAATGGATGTTGGTACTTACGGATTGATTCTTTAATTTGGAGAATGAGGTAAAAAAACCTGTTTTCTGAAGAATGTTACAATAGTTCCTGACAAAGCAGGAGCCACATAACATACACTTGACCTATCATTTATGATTTGAATTCAACTGTAAGTATCAAATACCAGGAATAATCATAGCTTAATCAAGACAAAAGATGTGGCCATCTAGGGGTGGCCATCCAAAGCTAGGAGAGCAGACTTGTGGTGTCATCATGCCCTAAGATTCATCCTGCTTTGCCAGTCTTAACACCGGCTCCTAGTCACTATGCCAACCCATGAACTGAGTTGCTTCATAGAGCTCTAGGCATTATATCCACTGAAGGTTGGCAGCAGAGGAAACTGGAGGAAGACAAAAGGCTTCATCTCCTTTTTAAAAGAGTAGTCTTACCCATAAATACAGGGAAAAGACTGAGGATTACCAGAGTGGAAGGAGTGAGGGAAGGAGCAAAATGGGTGATGGGGAGTGGGAGATACAGGCTTCCAGTTACGGAGTGAATAAGTCATGGAGATACAGCACAGGAAATACAGTCAGTGGTACTGTAACAATGTTGTATGGTGACAGATGGTAGCTACACTTGTGATGAGCACAGCCTAATGTATAGACTTGTGGAATCACTATGTTGTACACCTGAAACTAATGTAGCATTGTGTATCAACTATACTTCAATAAAAATAAATAAAAAAAGGTGGTCTTAAAAAGGTCCAGTTGGGTCATATAAGGCTTTGATTTATATCACATTGCTCAGAGCTTGGCCACAGGCTGCAGAAGACCTGGGAAATGAAAACTGGTCTTGGAGGCAATGTGCCCCACTAAAAGTGGGACTCCACTACTGAGGAAGGGAGGAAGCCACAGATGATTTAGACTAAGCTATTGTAATTAGGATTTCTAGTTTCTGACGATTATAGGTTTCAGACATTTTTTTTTTCCAGCTTAAATAGTTTTCTTATTTAGGTTACTATTTCTGAGTTGCATTAACTCTTGACTTCACTTAGATCTAAATGAATCTCACTAAACAAATCTCTAAATTGTATGTTCTCACAAAAAAAAAATAAAAGAAAAAGAATGGATTGACATCTCCTTTCTTCGTTTGCTCTAACTATAGTTGATTAAAAACTCTTAAAATGTTTGTGATAAATTTTACTTTTAAATATCCTGATATTTATTTCTTTCTTAATATTGCTCCCATTTTTTGCATTCACCATTTACTTGTATTTTGAAAACTGAGGACTCTTTCTGACCCCACATGAATTTATATCATTGTTTTCTTGTTTTGGACAAGAAGTTCTGTGTGAGATTAAAATTACTTACCTTCAAATCCTTCATGCCAAATTTAATTATGTCTGAATTCAGAACCACTTTTAATAAGAGATGATAAGAAAGATAGATACTGTCATTTTCCATTTCTAAATTTTACTCCCTGGCACAGGATTCCCCAACCTCTTTAAGTTGGACATAAAAGAAAACTGGGTCCTACAAATCACTAGGTAGATTAGAAAACATTTGAAACCCCTTTCTTCTTCATTCTTTCTTGATAAAAATAGGTTCCTGCCTTCAGAATTCCTTCCATACTCTTTCTCCACTTAAAAGATGGCTTATTCATCGCCTATGAAAAGTCCTTATGAATGCATCTGCTTCTAGAATTTTCCACTATGCATCAGACTCATTTAACTCCATTTATTTGTTATTCTTTTAAAGTTGTTATGGAAAAAAGTTTATTTTTGAATATAGACAAAATGAAACACCTAGAATCTCTCAACACAACAGCTTCATATTTGCCCAACTTTCTAATAGTACCACATTTCACTTAATTTAAAATATTATTATCTTATGTACCTTTAAAAAAGAAAAAGTGCTCCCAGTTAAACATAAGACAGTATTGATTGTTAAGGTGCATCCTGATTTCACACTGTTGACATGCTAAAAATATGCCTTTTAGAACTGAGAAAATTCAGTATTTGTCTAAATAAATTTGTATTTGTACAGTTACAATCATAGAATACAGGTCTCTCTATTCTTTTTTTCCCACTTAAACTATAAACCATGAACATTTTCTATATTTCTATATTTACTTTGCAATTACAATTTTAATTACTACATAATTTTCCATCAAGTTGATGTACTATAATTTACTAAACAATTTTGCTGTTGTGCATTTAGGGTGTTTCTAGGTTTTTGACAATAAATATACTATGCATGTAGATATTTTTATACTGTTGAGTAATTTACTTATTTCACTTCCTGGATTGTCTGGATCAAAAGATTCATGAAAATTTGTGTAGTTCTTGCTATTTTTCCATTGCTTTCCAAAAATGTACCTATTTCCATTGCCACCAGGAGTAAATGAGTATCCCAGTTCCACAGAAACCACTCCGAATGTGGAGAGCTATTTAAAAATCCCAGCTTTTTTCTCAGTCTAAATGCTTCATAAATGTTGCTTTAATTTGTATTTATTTGAACTAGTGAAGGTAAACATTTTTCCTCATGCTTGTTTATTTTTTTCTTATTGATGCTTGTTTACTAACCATGTATAGTTTTGGTTTCTATTCCTTACTTCCATTTGGCACTGGGACAGTTTTGCAAATAGTTGTGCTATTGGTGTGATAGAAAAAAAATCTAGTCTTTATTTTAAATAAAATCAAAACTGTGGTGGCAGAATGGGGTGATGTGGAAAAAGAGATGTGGTGACCCTGGTTTAGCAGAAAGACTGGGAATCTCCTGAACCTGCATTTCCAGTATCTATAGGAGCCCAGCATTACTTCTTTTTCGTCTTTTAAAGACTTTGGTATTAGGCTTACTGAGTTTTAATTCTAATCTTGACACTTAGTAGCTATATGGCATTGGGCAAATTACTTAATCTCATCGAAAGTTTTTTCTTTTTTTGATTTTATTTATTTATTTGAGAAAGAATGAGGGGGGAGGGGCAGAAAGAGAGGAAGAGAAACAAACAGGGAGCCTGACACCAGGCTTGATCCTGGGACCCTGAGATAATGACCTGAGTTGAAGGAAGAAGCTTAACTGACTGAGTCACCCAGGCGCCCCAAGTCTCATCTAAATTAATCCCCACCTAGCGCAGTATGAAGAACATTGAATAAGTTAATGTATGTATGAAAAGCACCTAATGTGGGGCCTGGTTTACAACAGTCCGCTTAACTCTCCTGTGGCTACTGTGGATGCTAGAGCAGGCCATCTACAGCATGAGGGTACCATTTTTAAGGGGATACCATATTGTATAATGGTCATTGTGGATTTATATATATTTATTGCGATATAATAGACATTGTAAGTTTTTAATGTACTACTGTCTTGTTTTCACCAAATCAATATATTTTGACAACATTTCATCAGATGCAAATAAATTTTCTTGAGAAAAGTGTACTTTTTCTAATTTACAGAGCAAAGCAATGTTACTGGTTAGATGAAAGTTTTATGAATGACTAGTTTATGATTACCTATATGCTTTTCTTGTTACAAAATAATTCACATTTGTAATAGGTAGAATAATGCTTCCTCAACCCCTCAAAGATGTCCACATCCCCAGAACTTGGGAATGTGTTACCTTACATAGTAAAAAAGAATTAAGGTTGCTAATTAACTTCCCTTTGAAAAGGGAGATTATCTTGGATTATCTCACTGGGCCCCATGTAATCACAGTGTCCTTAAAAGTAGAAGAGGGAAGCAGAACAAAAGGTCAGATGATGCCATGTGAGAAGAACCTGACCAATCGTTGTTGGCTTTGAAGATGAAGGAATCTGGTAGAAGCCAAGGAATACGGGGCATGTTTAGAAGCCGGAAGAGGTAAGAAAGTGGATTCTCTCTCTGCCCCCGAGTCTCCAGAAAGGAACACAACCCTTTCAACCCCTTGATTTTGGCCACTAAGACCCATATTGTACCTGTAAACTATAGAACTGTAAGATGTAAGATAATAAATTTGTGTTGCTTTAAGGCACTCAGTTGTGGTATTTTGTTATAGCAGCAATAGGAAATGAATACAACGTTATTAGCAGGAAATTTAGAAACTACAGACAAGAAAAAAAGAAGAAAATAGAAGTCACTTATACTATTAGCTCTGTCTTCTGATAGGATCTGATAGGGCCTAGAAGCATGGCATCCCAATAGCAGCAAGCACCCCTGTCACCAGATTTTGCTATGGAAAGGAAACAATAGTAGCTTTGCAGTGGAGATACCTGGTAGACCCCACTTTAGCCCAGTGGTCAAGACTAACATCACCAGTGATGTCATGTTCTTGTCATATACCCCCAATTTGATGTAATGAGAAAGCCACTTTATCTTTGTGGTGTTCTTCTCAAAAACCTATAACCTCAGTCTAAACAAGAGAAAAGAAGAGGAAAAATCCAGACTGAGGCACAGTTTACAAAACACCTAGCCAGTACTCCTCAAAACTGCCAAGGTAATGATAAACAAAGAAAGGCTAAAAACTGTCATAGACCAGCAAAATTAAGGAGACATTATGGCTAAGGGCAAAGTAATATCAATATATCAGTTTTAACAAATGTACCATAGTTATGGAAGATGTTGACATTGGGGGGAAATGGGAACTCTCCCTAGTGTCTTTCCAATTTTTCTGTAAATCTAAAATTATCCCCAAATAAAAAAAAATACATTTCACCTAGTCTAATCACTCAAAAATTGCTATTAATATTTTATAAAATTGAGGTTAAACTCTGTAATTTTTGGCAACCTGCTTTTTTACTTGTCAGCATATTAGGACATTATCCCATTGGTAGAGCCACGAGAGACATTTCCCTCTTTCTAGTCATTGTGGTTCTTTGAGGTCCTTTGGCTACTTAAAGGGAGATAGTGACTGCCCAGAAGAGTCATAGATTCTATGGTCATATGACATCTACTATATGGTGAGAGTAGGCTCTGCCTGGCATTGGTTTGGTCCAAACCTCACTCCACTTGTAAAAAGGAGAAACATTCACAAGCTTTAATGCTCATTCTACCTTAATGTATTGTCAACTCTGCACAATTGTGCCCCTCCTAACACAGAACAAGAAAGGCATGAGGAGAGCTTCCTGTTGCTTTAACACAAGAGCATTGTCTTCCTTTATAATCCATAATTTATGATGCCACCAAGAGATTTGACCTTGTCCTTTGTACAAAAAAAAAACCCCACCTCAGATGACTATTTACTACTTGCCAGTCACTAAATGTTTTATGCACATCATTTAATCTTCAAAGCGATCCTCTGAGGTAGGAAGTATTCTCATCCCCATCTCATACATTTATAGAGATAGGTTAAGTAACTTGCTCAAGGATCCACAGTTGAGTGGCAGAGCTAAGTTTCAATGCAGGCAGCCTGGCTCTAACCAGAATATTATCATTGTACTATGAGTCTCCTCAAGGAACAGTTACCTAAATTGGGAGTGAGCAGAGAAATCACAGAGCTTATTCTATGGAGATTATTGTAGATCAGAAACAAGAACAGCAACAGCAACAGCAAAACCCTCCTGCAATTGTCTGGTGTTACTGAGCCATTCTACTTGGAGGAGATAATATCAGAACAGCCAGCAGGAAAACGCACAAAAGAGTAATCAAGAGAGTTCTCTGCCACTCCTACTCTATCTAGTTAATACTAAACTTCTGTAAGATTGGCATTATTTTCAGTATCTGTCATAAATATTTTTCTGCAACATCATTTTTGATGACATCACAATGCATCACGTCAGTGTAACGGACCTAAAACTTTTGCAAGTTCAGAAAAGAGGGTGTGGCAATATCTCTGAAAAGCTTCATAAACTATAAAATGCTATGTGACTCTTAAGCATCCTATTATAAAATATTTTAAAAATTAGAATTCTTTTCCTACAAAGATCCCTAGGTATCCATCTAGTTAGTTAATGTTAAAATGAAACAAAACTTATATGTAATTTTCTCTTATCTTTGTTGCTGTCTTGCACATTTCTTTGCAAGTAGAATTAAATTGCAACCAAAAATAGAAATGCATTTGTTAGCACCTGGTACCATTGTTCTGAAAGAAAGATAGTTTCTCCATGATGGCAAACCTTCCTCACACTGAGTAAAATACAATTGAATTTGCATGTTAAAAAATGTGTGCCCTGCTTTTTTATAATTAAAGATAAGATTAACCTGTGTGTTGAAGTTTCCTCCAACAACAACTTGAAAGATTTTCATGTTAATTTCACCGAAAACAGGGTGAGAATAATGGGTTATTATTTTCTGCAGACACTCTCTCCCATTAGATTGAATGTGCATTTTGGCACTGAGCTGTCAGTTTTGATTTCAGCTTAGTTTTCATGTAGAGTTGGTGCATTGAGATTATTTTCCCATTATTGTTTAATATGTACTTTTTCACGGAAGTGGAGGTAATTTTGGGCCATCCTTTCAATCATCTCCTCATAGTTGGACACATATATGTGAAATATAGAAGGAAAGTGTTGAGCCACCTGTTTCAGACAGTCTAACTTATTTACATATATTAAAAACCCTGATTTTGTACCCTTTATTAGAACTGACAATGGTTTAAAGTTAAATAATTTAATGAAAATCTATATAGTGCTGATGTCATGGACAAAAGTCATTTTATTTGTTTATATAAACGAATCCATTCATTCATTTTTAATGCCAGGCTCCTATGTGTACTGCACTGAGGGGATGGTATTTACCTAGGTAGCTCAGAATATAATGTCAGCTGATCTCATCTTTTCTCAACCTTCTTAAGAATTTGAGGTGTTGGATCACATGAAGAATTTCTGATTATTATAATTATTAATTCATAAGGAGAACTTTATTTTCATTTTATACACTGATGGTTTAATAACAATTTTAAGTATATTATTCATTCTTCAAACATTTATTATGTGCCTACTATATATAATCATCCTGTTAGGTGGAAAGAGGGGTCCTAAAATATATATGGCAAGGTTTCTGAGCTCCAGGTACCAACAATTCAACAGCCTATAAAGGAATGTTTGGGTTTTATTTGATAAATTTTGGGGAACTAATGAATGTTTTTGACCAAAGGTGTAAACATGGTGATTTAGAGAATTTAAGTGGCCATGTTATGAGGGCTATATACCTTAGGAGACCATAGACTGGGACACTTGGTATGAGGTTATTATGGCAGTACAGCAGGCAAATGAGGGTGGTGGTGTTTAGATGGATGGACAAAAGAGGAACGGGTGCAGAGGAGAGTCTAAACATTCTTACAGCTGACTGGCTAACCGGAGGTTTGCATTTGACTGAATGGATGAATTATTTTAGAAACATAGTCAGGTCTGGAGGAGGCTCTGGGTCAGAGTGGAGATAGTAGTTGCTTTGATGAACTAGAATGTAGGAGTTGGTGAGATTCTCGGTGGGCAGGTGAGCATACAGGCTGAGATGTGGAGAGAAGATAGGCAGATACAGTTTCTGGAATCCATTTCTTATAAAAAGAATTTGGAATCTGGTAGCTGTCAGAGTGGTTAGGATTCACGAGGGCAGTTTCTTTCAAACTGTTGACTGGGTGACCCATAATATATTTTACATCATGACTCATTACATGTAGGTGTATGAATATGAATATTTATATATGATACATACCCACTTACATTTATATGTAATCTTCATATAAACTTATGTCCCCCCAATTTTGCCCCATTACATTTAATGCACTCTGATAATTTTCCATTCTATTTTTAAAATCTTATTTTTAAAAAGTGCTGGCTAAGACCCATTTAATAGATTTCACAATCTATGAATCAGTCACAATCTGCGGTTAACAACATCCCTGCTGTGGATCCAGCTCCTGTGTGTTTTTCCTTATAATCATGCCCCTACACTCTGCAGGGAGGCTCAGTGAAGATTTTGAGCAGGCTGGCACTGGGAGCCCTGCTACCGCTGCCCCTGAATTCCCCACGACCTGAAACCAAACTGAGAAGAAGCAAGAGCACTCAATTAAGGATAAGTCTTCTGATTCGTAGGGATGTGGGATGTGTAGAGCGTGGTTCTATTCTATACATGATAAAAAGAAAGGTGAGGAGAAAATAGAAAGGGTACAAGATAAATGGATAAGAAAGAGGAAGGAAAATGTACTTTGAGGTTACATCTCCAAATTTCTTCATGTATGTATGAGGTCAGATCATGGGCAACCAAATACTTTCAAGGTCGTCAGAGGACCTAGAGCTCTTAAATCTGGTTTTTGTTTGTTTGTTTGCTTGTTTAAAGATTTTTTTTTTATTTATTTGAGAGCAAGCACAGGGGAGGGACAGAAGGAGAGGGAGAAGCAAACTCCCCACTGAGCAGGGAGCCAGACTCAGATCATGACCTGAGCTGAGGGCAGATGCTTAACCCACTGAGCCACCCAGGTGCCCCTTAAATCTGTTTTTACACCGAGAGGAGGAAGGTTGGAGGGTAGTGTGCATTTATGGCTGTGTATACGTGTGTGTGTGCATTTCTGTTTTTGGTGTATGTGCACTTATGTGTTTATGTATATATGTGTGCATACTATGTGTCATTCATTCCTTTATTTTATTCAATTTCACCACTCCTCAGTATACACAGGCTCTCTGATATGCCTGCCTCAGCCTACACCATCTGCTGCTATTCCTCCATGTGGAAATCAACTCTTCCCCTTCCAGACACTCTCCCTAATTCATTAAAGATCTAAGTACTTAGTGTATCTTCTGTCTTTCTCCCACTAATTCTGTCATCATGTTTGGTAACATCACACGATATTCACGTACACAACGCAGTCCCATACCCTACCCTCTCCTCAAGATCTTCCTTCAAGAATCTCACTTCCCTCTAGGTGGGTCAGTTAATACCATAGCCATACTTATTCTCTCTTACCAAATCTCCACATTCCTTGACTCATTCTCAGCCTTAGCTTAATCACAGATCATCATTCTTAGATGACCTTGCATCTTATTTCAGTTGTAGAAACAGAAGCTAGAGAGAAACAGAAATAGAAGCAGAGAGCTTTGACATATTTCCTCACTTCATTTTCCAACACATTCCCTTTTTTGCTTCTGGGGGCTGTCTTCTTCCTGCCACAGTGGAGGGACAGTGAGCTGCCATTATCACTCCACCTGGTACATTGGGTTCACATTCTCTTATCTACTCAAGAATATTGCTCCTGTGGTTATACCTTTTCTCAACATAAAAGTTTCCCTCTGCTAGATTATTTACTTCAGCAGACAAACATGTTGAAATACCTCCCATCCTTAAAAAAAGGTCCCCTTCTTTAATAGAATGCTCAATTCTTGCTATCTTCACTTCTTAATCTTGTATTCTCTATTTAATTCATTTCAGTCAGGTTTTCTTCCCTACTCCTGCACTGAAACTGTTGTTGGAAATACAGTTGACCCTTGAACAACATGGGTTTGAACTGTGCAGGGTGACTTATATGCAGATTGTTTTGGATAAATACAGTACTGCAAATGTATTTTCTCCTCCTTATGATTATCTTAATAACCTTTTCTATAGCTTACTTTGTTGTAAGAGTATAGTATGTAATACCTACAACATACAAAATATGTGGTAATCAACTATTTTTATTATTGGTAAAGCTTCCAGTCAACAGTAGCCTATAAATAGTTAAATTTGGGGGGAGTCAAAAGTTATATGTGGATTTTTGACTGTGCAGAGAGTTGGTGCCCCTAACCTCTGCATTGTTCAAGGGTCAACTGTATTACCGGTGACCTCCATCTATTAAAGTCCATTGGTCAGTTCCTTTCTGTTTATACCCAGAGCATCTCATTACATCTGTCTCGATAACAGGGCAGTCTTGGAGCTAAGTCCAAATGTGGGCATTTGGGAAAAGTCTTGATTGATTAAAACAATCTTTTGCACACTGTGTTCAAGTGAATAGAAAGATACATCACAGCAAGTAAGTACAGAGTTCTGCCCCCAAGTAGCCTGAGACTGCCTACGTTCTGCTGGCAAAAAGAAGGTAGTCAAGGAGATGTAGTGTCTAATTGCAGCACTATTAGAAATCGGCAGTAGGGTTGTGGGGGGATCACCTAATGTCATAATCCTTGGTGCTCAATTTTCTTTTTGAATTAGGGATGGCACCAGAGGCTGGATGGTATCTCTGGCCTCTCTGCTTCAATATCATATAGTTCTTCTGTCGAGGAAGACCTTCCAAGACGAGCCTCAGCCACAGTTGTCAGGGTTTTTCCAGCTATTTCATGCATAATGCAAATATGGACAAATTTAATCCTTGTGAACCATTTAGCTTCTTCTAAGGGAGAGTGATCTGTGTCACACTGAGCAATCCCATGCTGCCAGTACCATGAGCTGTTGAATAAATGCAGGGGTGAGTTGGAGCCAGTACCCGAGGGCCGTAGTGTGTATCTCTTTCCAACTTATTGTTCAGTCATGTCATGCTGTGTTGGTAGACTGAAATTGGCCATGGAGGGAGTATTTACACCAAGGAAATACGATACATCAGGGCTTTTCTCTCCCAACCCCACTCCTTGCCTAAGAGTCACTTGTTAAATATTTATCAGCACACTACCAGATACATGTGAATGGGTGTCACCATCATTAGATAAATAAATCAAAGGATGTCTTTGATTCACAGTGGTACATGGGCTACATGGAAAACCCACATGTATAACCACCACCACCACCATCCTTTTAATAACCTTGAAGAAGTTACTTACTGAGTCACAAAATTAAGAACTTTATATGATTTATTTAATACTGACAAGAGCTCATGAAATGCTTATTATTAGTATCCTTTTTATAGACAAGGAAGCAAAAACAGAGAAAGGATAAATAATCTACCCAAGATCAGACAACTGGTAAGTGACAGATCCTGAAGTTGTGCCCATGTTTCTCTGATTCCAACAGTGAGGCTACACTGTCTCCCGGACACATAATGGACACACGGAGACATTCCTCTCCATGCATACATTTATGGGTTTAAAAATACTTCTTTTCTCTCCACTGTGGTAATTGTTTATCGCTTTCTTCACAAGTGCAAAAATGTCATGAACACAAATATCACACCAGAGACTTGTTTGTTCTCTGAAACATTTAAAACATTCCCTAGGGACTATTTCAGAAATGAGACTGAGTATCTCATCTGAGTCAAAATCATCAGAAAGGCACAGTGATATAGAAGATGCACACACTTTTGTTCTTAGAAAGCTTTATCTCTTCTTGCTAGCAAAATAGCTGAAAAGAAAACTGCTTAGCCTAGGACAGGGCACTTTGCCCTCAAAATAATTGCTTCTTAAAAAAAAGTGGTTGCATAATCTTTGAATTAAAATTCCAAATCCACAGAGAATAACGTTACCAGCACCGTGTTAGCTTTAAAGCAAAGTATCCATTAGCTCACAGAACAGGAGAAGGAAGCTAATCTTGGGACAGGAAGACAGGTGTGGGAGTAAGGGCGATGCCTTTGATCCACTACCCATAGGGCATTCTTGCCAGAATTATGTAAATGACCTTTAAAAAGTCTTTTGGAGCATGCAGACCTAGAAACATTTACAGATTTCCAAATCTAGGTACCTAATCAGATGAGAAGGAAAATTAAGCTTTTCTCCATTTACTAGAAGCTCCCTTTTCTAATTTTTCCTTGCATACGAATCTTTATAGATGACAGTTGCAATGCCCCTAGAAATGCCTCCATGAGGTAAAGAAGGGGAACAGAAAATCGCTGCCTATGACTTGTCAGTTTCAGCATATTGAGCACCTTCCCCTCCTGGGAGATTTGGTTGAAGTGGGTGGCAAGGGATTTGGGAAATTAGGTGAGGGTTTCCACTAGGCAATCACACTTGAATCAACTGTAACATATGTGTCTAAGGGTTTGTAAGAAATTAAATATGCTAATGAATCGGGTTATCGTTCCGTGGGAAATACTCCTCATCTGTCTGTATCTCTATGTAAAATGGAAGCATATTTTCAGAATGACCTTGAGGGTTGTTTATAGACTGATGCTGCTGGTTCAGAGAACACACTTCTGAGAAACATGGGTCAATGGTTTTCAACTCTAGCTTCAGTTTGGAATCACTGGGGGTTAAAAAGAAAAGAGTAGCAAAGCCTGGAACCTGCCTCAGACCAAAATCTCTACTGTGGAGCTCGAACACCAGTGTTTTTACATGCCCTCCGAGATGATTCTCCTACAGCCAGGAATGAAAACCATGGATCCAGCTTTACCTCTTCATCTTACAGGTGAAGAAATTCAGTTCTCAAGGTTACACTTAGTTTAGTTCAATTCAGCAAATGTTTATTCAACCCCAGCTATGAGTTGGACTCTGGCTATGAACTCAGGGGTAGAAATGAGGGCATTGCTTATGTGGAAAGAAGTTGGTCTGTGCTTCCCCAGTGTGGCATTTCCTGAACTGCTTGCAGGCCTCACAGGACTCTGGGGAATATTTTCATTATTTCAAAAATCCTATGGGAGACTCCCTGTTCACCGGTGGTAAATCTGCACAGACAAACCACATGGTCTACTCTGATGTTCTTGTGCCAACCAGGAGCTCTGACTCCAGGAGCAGATAGCTAGCAGTTATAAACACTGACTTCTAGAATCAAACAGTCGGGTCAAGTCCCGGGTCCTCTATTGACTAGTGATTTGACTATGGCCACATAATTTTATTTCTCTGTGCCTCAGTTTCTTCAAAGGAGTGATGATAGCCTCTCAGGCATAGGGTTGTTTTGAAAATATCTGTAAAGTGCTTACATTGTCAGGAAAATAACACCCTATAAATGTCAGCTGTTGTTACCAATGTGTATTTTTCCTTCATTCTTTCTTCTGTGAGATTTTACTAAGCTCTGTGCTGGCTATAATGCTAGGGAGTGCATCAGATTGCCAATCACTATACATCTCTAACCTCCAACTCTGATCATTGTCAAGGTGAACTAGAAAAATATGAGCCATGAGCTGCATTTTTTCTTTGTTGAAAGCGGTCGATTAACTGGAGCAGCAGGGACTTTCGCCATGCCGTGGTGGAACTGTGCAGTGGCCGTGTGGGTGGGGAGGGGTGACGTGGAGGGAGAAGCAGGGGCAAAAGCAGTGGATTCAGCAACACTGAAAATAAATGGCCTTTCCTTTCTTCCAAGAAATCTTTGGTAATAGGCAACTCTGACAGCATTCAATTAGCATAAATGAAAATTGGCACAATAAATTGTTACTTTTATTGTTGTCCCCACACTACTGGGTGAATTTTTAAAAAATATTTTATTATTTAGATTTTGCAACAAGAAGGGAAACCTGGTAAAAAAGGCTAATATGAATTGGGCCACTTGGGGCAGAATTTGCTTCCTGATCCTCTTCCAAACTGACATTAAAAACACATAATACGCAGTATATTCTAATGTCAAATATTCCTTATCAGTAAGTAGTGCTTAGTCATAATTCATATCTTCAGAATAAGAAAATATAGTCTCTGGTGAGAAAATCTTTTATGTGACGTGTGTGTGTGTGTGTGTGTGTGTGTGTGTTTAGGAGAAACTGAATTCTCTGTCTCTCACAGAACCCATAGAGAACCTTTTCACAGAATCTTTTCTTTGCTTGGATGTCTTTGGTAATTATGAAGCTCTAGGCCTTATTCTCAGAAGACTGTTCCTAGGTGTATATGCATGATTTTGCATGCAATAATACATTCTTTCAGGTTAAAACAAACTGTGAGGTTTTACCTACCAAAGTTTATGGTTCCTAAACTTAGATCTACAAAAAAAGGAGAGGGGTGGCTATTTACTAGATGGGAACCTACATACATAACATCAGGACCCTCCAGCTTTCCTGAAGTTTCGAGGCAGGTGATATACAGATACTGCTTCTTTTGGTTACCACAGCAGCCACTAGAGGCTGGTTTGAAGCATCCCTCTCCTCTCTCCCCCAATAACTTATTGAAATTTTGTTAAATCTGAAGATACAGTCGGTACTTGATCATGTGCAGCAAACTGTGGGGATGAAGTCCCTAGAAATCTAACTTCTTTTAGTTTGGGGTAACTTGTGATCTGACACAAACTACTGAAGCCAAATTTGGAGATGCCATAGGCAGCACTGGCTACATAATTTGTGGGGACTGGTGCAAAATGAAAATGCCAGGCCTCTTGTTCAAAAGGCATCAGAATTTCAAGATGGTGACAGCAGAGCATTAAATCATGTGGGACCTTTTTAAGCTTAGGGTCTGTGCAACTACACTGGATGGTCACCCATGAAGCTGGCCCTGACAACGAGAGACACAGAGACATTGATGGGTCATAGTAACTAATATAAAATTGAAATTTGTTTAAAGACAGAGAGAGGTCTGATCTTGTTTTTGGTGGGAAAGTAGAGTCAGGAAACAAAGAGGGACAGATGGGAGAGAACTTTATGATATTGTCTCTTTTCTTTCCCCCACATTTTTTCTGGGTGGGCCTGAAACTGGAAGTTCAATGTGTGGGGGGGTGGTCACAGAAGTTTACCATGCCTTTTCACATGGCCCAGGTGAATAGGAACTTATCAGGTGGGGGGAAGCAGTGATTTTCTAGGGAAGAGCCAATTGCAGTGGGCACAGTAGACAAGTTAGACTCTATATATGCCCTCCATTCCTTCCCCCTCCTCTTGCACCAGGCAATTATAATGAGGGGTGGTTGTCCCACTGCTGCTGAGAGCAGTGTCCAGGGTGGAGGTTCCATAGAATTAAGAGCAGGCAGGGAACTTCGGTGGGGGAATGGAATGGGTGAGTCTAGACAGTAGCACTAGAAGTCTTCTGCCCCCAGGCACTCCCCGTCGTCCCCACTCCTTTAAGACCCCTAGCTAGGGCCAAAGCCACTGCCCCAAAGAAATAAAACATGTGCTCCCCTCCCCCTAAAAAGATTCACTATTTGAGGAACATAAGCTCCAAAGAGAACTGAAATTAAAAACCTTTCTGGAGGAAGTAGAACTAATGAAATAGAATATGAATTTAAAATGGTCTTAATAAATATCCTCACAGAGAGATACGGGAGGCTTTCAAAATTATAGAGCAGGAAAAGGTACTAATTTAAAATTTGGGATATGAAAACATAACTATTGTGATTTAAAAAAAAAGAAAAGGAAACAACTAGAGAGCCAGTGGAATAACAGAATGGGTACAATTGAAGTACAAACTAGTAAGCCAAAAGGTTGTGTCACAAAGCTTTCCTGGAAGATAACAGGGAGGGAAAATGTCAGGAAGAGACGGAACCCATGAAAAATGTTGAGCCATGATACAGAGAAATAAAAGTGTCAAAATCTATAGAATAAAATTCCCAGACAGCGAGAAAGGAGCAAAACAGAGGAGAAAATATGAACAAGAATCTCCCAGGATTAAAGAAAGATATAAAAGCTCAGGATAAAAAGGCTAATGGAGTGCTGAACAGGACAGATAAGAAAACTACAATCAATATCCAGACAGATTATAGTTAAACTTAAGAGCATAAAGACAAAGAGAAAATTTAAAAGCTTGCAGAGAGAGAAAAGACCTAAACAAGTGCCAGATTTATGCGGGGCTTCTCAAAAGCAACACTGGTTTGTGTCTTCAAAGTTTAGAAGGAAAAGAACTTTGAACTTAGAATTTTATATCCAGATAAACTACCATTTTAGTAAAGAAATTCTCAGGATTACAAAGTTTATAAAAGTTTGCTCCTTAAAGATCCTCTTCTGAAGTGCTTCTGTGAGAAGTGTTCCACCAAAATGATCAATATCAAGTATGAGAATGAGTATGGAAAATAAAGTATTTAAAGAAGTTGATCAAGTTTATTAATGTCTAAAGGAGCAAAGAGTTTATAAAAAGCTTTATAATTTTAACAATGAAGAATGAACACTCTAGATGATACCACCAAGGCAAGAGCAAAGAGGATTTAAGGAAAAGCATGTTCCAGATTTTGATTTGTTTGGGAGGCATGGAGATTGATAAATTTAACCATCGAGACTAACCATGCTTAGTTTTCACTAAGCATAAGAATGGGTTTTAATAAATTAGGATAAAAAGCAAGAATAAAAAAGCAAAATGTGCAAAGCTCTAATGGGAAAAAAATTTTTATCTAAACAAAGATTTGCTCAATGTCATGAAGGTTAAAACACAGACTTAAAGATAAAAATACTTATGTTCAAACATGGATTGTGCCACTCATTGCTGTGTGACGACAGGCAAATAACCTCTCTAAATCTTGGTTTTGTGTCTTCTGTAAAACTGGAATAACAAGCCTATCAGGAAGGACTTAAGTGGCGCTGAAATAAGATACCATCAGTATTCGACTTAGTGCCAAGCCAGGGAATAATAAATGCTCGATAAATAGCAGCTAGTGCAATGTAGGTTCATAGTTTCAGTGCTGACTTAGCCCTTTCTTGTTTTGGGGACCAAGGCTACTGAGATTATTGCATAGCACACACTAGCATACTAGGATTCTCATCGATTGCTTACTTTTGTGAAAGTCTTGTGTATACAGTAGTCCTCCTTACCTGCTGTCTCACTTCCAGAAGTTTCACTTACTTATGGGCAACTGTGGTCCAGAAGCAGATGATCCTCCTGACTTACCAACAGAAAGTCAATACTAGCCTAATGCTATGTCACAGTCCCCATGTCATTCACCTCAATCTCATCACGTGGGCATTTTATCATCTCCCATCATCACAAGACGAAGGGTGAGTACAGTACAATAAGATTTTTGGAGCGAGAAGGAGATCACATTCACATAACTTTTATTATGGAGTACTGTTATTGTTCCTAATCTCTTATTGTGCCATATTTTAAACTAAACTTTAGGTGTGTATGTAGAGGAAAAAACAGAGTATATGTAGGGTTTGGTACTATCTCTGGTTTCAGGCATCCACTGCGGGTCTTGCAACATATCCCCTGTGTAAGGCGGGATGACTGTATTTACATGCTGCTCTCCATGAATTAAAAATCTTCCTGTTGACTCACCATCAGTAAACATGTGCTTTGTGGACTCTTCACAGGCAAAGTTAATCCATACTTCACCTCAACAAAACGTAAAGTATAACCTAGTAGTTAATATGGTGTTGGATTTAGCCTGACCTGGTTTTATCTTCCAGTTCACTGACATTGACAAAGTCATTTAACTTTAATATTTTAAAATTAACTTTCTTCATACTGTGACCTGTGCTTTGACACTGACAGAACTGCATAGTATTATTTTGAGTATTAAATGAGACTAGGCATGCAGAATGCCAGCAGCAGAATAAATGTTCAGTGATTGTTAGTGTTGATGACAATTAGGATGGTGATAATCATGGTTACAGGGGCAGGATGTGGTCTAATGCTGTGGGGACATTGTCCCTCTATCCTCTCTTCCATTCCTGCAAAGTTAATAATAAAATATTGAAATTAAGCCTAATATCTTAATCAGTTAATGTAAATAAACCAAATGCTTATGAGCACGATACAATGTTTCTTTCCTTCCTCTAGTAGTGATGGTTCACATAAATAATTCCTTATTTTTTTAGATTTTATTTGTTTATTTGAGAGACAGAGAAAGAGCAGGAGAGAGACAGTGAGATGGCAGGATCGAGAGAGAGAGAGAGAGAGAGACAGAGAGAGAGAGACAGAGAGCATGCACAAGCAGGGGGAAGCAGAGGGGCAGAGGGAGAGGGAGAAGCAGACACCCTGCTGAACAGGGAGCCTGATGCAATGCGGGGCTTGATTCCAGGACGCTGGGATCATGACCTGAGCCGAAGGCAGACGCTTAACCGACTGAGCCACCCAGGCGCCCCATCACATAAATAATTTCAATTCACAATTGCTAATACCTGCTGAGAGATTAGGGCAGTTGTTTGTTTGTTTTTCTGATCTCAGATGGGGTGAGATACCTTATCCAAGGACACAATACACAGTTAAGAATGAAGGTCATGTTCCTTATGAGACCTGGAAAACACCTTTTTCCCCTTGATTTCTTAGACGAAAGGTGTCTCCATGCCAGTTTCCATGCAAGATTTTTAAATTGTCACAGAGTCATGCATATTCTAGCAGAAGATACCAATGATGATTCTAAAGACGCATTCTTTTGTAACCTTCCGGCAGTAATAGACTAAAACCAATGCCTGACGTGAAACTCCCAAGAAGATATGGAGATGGAGTAATGTGTCACTAAAAGTGAAGTTGCAGATTCATTTTGTCATGCTCTTTAACACTTGATTGTATGGAAGTGGCTCTGGATGGTGAAAGGGTACTCAATGCATTTGGCTGGAGGCACTCTTATGACAATACTGAAAATAAAAAGGAACCAGCCTGTGAAGAATAATGTGGGGATAAAAATGCCTAGGCAATCACCAGGGTGTGAAATAACCAGTCACCTCAGCACAGAATGTTGAGACAGAAAGATGTGCTACATAACAAGTAAGATGGCAGGGTACTGACAAGTAGGCAGGACTGGAAGGTGGAGCTCATGGTGGTATGTTCTCATGAAGGAAGAGGGTTATCACTAAAACCGCCAATGGATGATTGGGTGCCTCTGATGTATCAGATCCTCTGATAGTCATTTTATAACTATTAACTCATGTTATTTTACACACCTTTATGAGTCATGTTCAAATATTATCATTTTTTATAGATGAGGAAACTAAAACACAGAAGTTTAAGGGATTTTCCAAAGCTACATCTTTCAGAAAGGAATTTGAGTCTGGGAGGTCTGGTTATATAGCTGGGATACGGTAAGTTGTAATTCAAAGGCGAGGAGCAGGGCGTTGGTGGAGTAGGGGAACCAGAGCCCCCACTCTGTATACTGTCTCTGGGTGATACCATGTAAACAGGCCTATTGTGTGAGTCCCTCTGAGAAATGAATGTCCTGGGGAAGATTTTATAATATCTGAGACCCAGGAGCACACAGCTCTGTTTTGAATTCCCAGTAGTGTTATCATATGTCCCTGTTTGTTCAGGACAGGCCTGCTTTATGCCTGCTGTCAAGGTGTAATCAATTATAGTACTCTAAAAAGGGCCCCAACTTGGAAGATAAAGTATATAGTCATCCTATATAGACAGTCTAATGGTTAATCCCTGGTCAAGACTAAATCCACTTGAAAGCTGAGGTGCTGTGCTGATGATTTCTTGTATATACAAGAGATGGATGAGGTTGAGGAGAATTTGTTCTATAATGGGAATACTAAGGAAGTAACTCCTCTCACACCTGGGGCGGGGGGAGAACAACAGAAAAAAAAACCAAATAGAAAATAGCAGGAGACTCAAACAAGGCAGCATAATTAGATTTAGTAAAAACTACTCCAAAGAGGGCATTTCATTGAGCTTACTCTGCCAAAGGCTTACTAAGATAAAAGGCTGATTTCCTCAGAGAAAAGTTTAGGTGAATTTCAATCATATCTAGGTTGTTTTAATATCTATCTAGGTGTTAGAACCTACCCTTAAGTATCAGGAATTAGGGGACATGAGGTGGAGTTAATTTATTGGAGTTTGTTCACAGCGTGCTATAGTGAGCATGAATCCATTTTGCCAATGTCAATATGTTAACTCTCAGAGGGAGTTCACATGTGGTGTTGGTGATCAATAAATTAGTGTATAGCAGCTATTAAATTAATGAACTGATTATTAAATTACCTTTTGTCGGGGAGTTAGTCTTTCCTTATTTATGTCTATCCTCTGTGTCTTTCCTGAAATAAATGTTGGGCCTTGCCGTTTCATACTTGGACAACTACAAATACATGTATGAAGATATTGAGTCCTCTTCAGTATCAGTGAGGTGTTACAATGGGCAACGCTTAGCCTTTCTTAGCCAGTCCTCTGGGTGCCAAACCAGAGAAGGCAGGAAGCAACCAACTTCCTTATATAACTCGCAGCAGTGATTATGGTAATGTTTTCCCTGCAAGTCCACTAAAAACTGCTTGTTCTGTGTTTGCAAGATGTGGAGCTTACTAAGTGTGAGAACTCCATTCAGAAAAGTCCAGAAGTTTCTGCCAAATCCATTCTTTTCCCTAGTAAATGATGATAAGTTCTTAAGGTCAGCACAAGAAGCTTGTGTCTTTGGGATATTGTTGAGAAGCCACGGGAAGAGGGAAGCTGAAATGAACCTTTGTGTTGTCTACACATAAAATTTCACATAAATAGATTTTCCATAAATAAGTCTCACTATACACTCAAAGTATGGAAAAGAGTATACTCAATGAGATACAAAATGTTGAGGTTTGATCATAAAAATTGAGTTCCTATTGTTAATATAGCAGAATGGGGCCTTTTATGGGATATATTGCAATGGAAAAGCCCTGATTCTTGATAAGTAATAGACCTGCTAGAATTCATTCCTTTATGATTACCAGGTAGGCAACTTCTTAGAAAACTATAGAAACCTGGTCAAGTACCTCTGTTTATTTTTCACTAAGCTTGATTATGCTTTATTTTCCATCTAACTTTCTATTGGTAAGTTGGTGCTGAGATAAAAGGATTTTTGTGCTGTTAATGTACACTGTGGTCTAGTTTCAAGAATACTTGGAATAATTGCTCCTAGATGGGCTCAAAATTGTGAACCAGAAACCTCTGGGGGAACTTTTACTTGATCTGGGCTGTTTTCAAGCCTATTGTTTCTCTTACCATTTCCAGGAGAATTTTATCATCCCCCCCTTTCTTTTTTGCAGGTAATCTTTGTGACAAAGATTTTTATAGGAAACCAGGTGCAGTACAGTAAAGTTGAGCTGTACTATTGAAAACCAAATACCTCCCTGTAGTGCCATGCCATTTATCATTTTCTTCTTCTCCATGTTCAAAGGCATTTAGGTCCCCATCTGCACATGGAACTGTGCAAGGGCCTAGACAAAGAATTTAATGGAAAAAAATCTTGCCCTCTGGGGACTTCTATTTTGATCAGGAGGATCTGATGGTTTTAATAAATAACCCTCAAATCTCAGTGGGTTAACACAATAGAAGTTCATTTGTCATTTACTTCAGAGTCTAGCAAGGCCTGGCAGAGGTTATGGTCCATGCACCTATTTAGGGACCCAGACTCCATCTAAGTGTATCTCCCCTAACCCAGAAGACCTCAGAGGCCTCCACTGCAAACCCTAGCCCCAGCCAGCAGACAAGAGGAAAGGCAGCATTCAGGGCAACACAGAAGGTTTTTAGACGCCAGGTCTGAAATTTATGGTCTCATATAACTACAATGGGCTGGAAACCGATCTCCCTGTAGATCAGGGAGGAAAAACCAAAAATTAAACAGGGTTTTGTGTTCACATAGCCGTCCCCCACATACTCCATACCGTCAGAGACATATCCTTACCTCAAACAACATGGTTACTGTATAGCATTGCTTTTTTTTGAATGGAGATTATCCCATTTGTAATGTTGATGCTGAGATAAAAGGATATTCATGCCTTAATATATGCCATGGTCCACTTTCAAGGCTATTCAACATAGTTGTTCCTATATCATTACTGGTAGGCATATGGTGTATCTGGGATTTTGTGAAGTAACAAGATTATTTACAGGTTGGGTGCTAGAAGTCAAACATTTATTCTGTTGCGGAAGATGGTTAAGAAACCTAAGGGTAATGTATTTGGATACTGCTTCTAGGCATTTGGAGGATTTCTTCTTCCTGTCTGAAAGGTCCATCCAAATGGCTTAAAATTAGGTGATTACAAATTCTTTGATACAACTTTGTCTAGGAAGTGGAGCTTTATTCCCCTCATCTTGACTGTAAGCTGGGCTTAGTGAATTGTTTCTAAGGAACAGAGTATTTAAAGGAAAAAATAATAACTTTTTAGTGGAGAAATCTGGCAGATACCTCTTTAACCAAGTGATCAGAGTGTTAACATTATTACTAGTGTCATGTTGGTAGCGTATACCCCTGATATGATGTGATGAAAGGCCGCTTCATCTCTGTAGTATTCTTTCCCCAAACCCATTACCCCAGTCTAATCATGAGAAAACATCATACAAACACCAACTAAGGGAGATTCTACAAAATATCTGACCAGTATTCTTCAAAAGTGTCCGAACTGTCAAAGATGAGGAAAGACTGTTACTCAAAGGGCTGAGAAACTGTCACAGATTGGAGAAGATCAAAGAGAAATGGCAACTAAATGTAATGTGGGATCCTGGATTGGATCCTAGAATAGAAAAATGACATTAGTGAATAAACTGGAGAAATCTGGATAAAACCCATAGTTTAGTTAATACTATTGTGCCGATATTAATTTCTGTTTTGATAAATGTGCCATGGATATACAAAATGTTAGCATCAGCGTATGGAAAACTCTGTATTATTTTTGCATTTATTCTGTAAATCTAAGATTATTTCAATATTAATAGCTAAAAACAAAACTAAGAATGAAATTAAAAAATTAGATGATTAGCATGAGGACAGAAACACAGTTAACAACGACAAAGAATTTCAAGGGTAGAAGAGATATTTTATTTTATTTTTTATTTTTTAAAGATTGATTGATTTAGAGAAAGATAGCACGAGTGGGAGGGGCAGAGGGAGAGGGAGATAGAATCTCAGGCAGACTCCACACTGAGTGTGGAACCCAATGTGGGGCTCCATCTCAGGACCCTGAGATCACGACCTGAGCAAAAAACAAGAGTTGGGCACTTAACTGACTGTACCATCCAGGTGCTCTAGAAAAGACATTTTAGATCATCCCAATGTATCAATTTATTTGGAAGAGGAAAATAAGGCTAACAGATGCAAATCGAATTGCCAAATATTTCAGAGGAAATAGATCGTACCTGCCTCAACATGAAGGGTTTATTACTCTTAACCCAATGCTCTTGTCCCAGATTATTCCTGGGTGCTTGTTTGTGGGGAGAAGGGAGAATCACAGCATTGATGGGACAATCACACAATAATACATTTATGGACTATTAATTTTAATTTTTCTGGTTAATTCCTAATCCATAGGAACTAGGGTTCAATCCCCCCCCACTTCACGGACATACACATGCACACACACACATATCCCTTTCCCCACAGCATGCTACCTGCAGTCCTACTAGATAAGTTTTATTATTCCTGGTTTGTAGAAGAGTAGAATGAGACTTGAATAAATTCAGTGACCTGCCAAGGTTTCATGGCCAAATAATTACCAAACTCTGGATTGAAGCCTCTGTCTAGAACCTAAATTCAAGCTCTTTCTATTATACTCTGGTGCTTCCTTTCCTGAGAAGAGGAGTGGAGAAGCCCCTGGAAAAGATGAGAGAGGAATATCTAGAAGAGTCAGCTGGGTGAGTGGCAAGGGTTTACTGTAAAATATTTCCCAGGGTATCAGAACTGTAATTTATGCCCCTAAATTTCTGAAAAGGTCTTAAGTGAGTAAGTGAGACAGAGGCAAAATGGGCCAGTTTTCTGTAGTTTTAGGAGCTCTCCTTCAGAAAAAGGATTCAAATAGCTTATTTTATTCCTTTGAGTAACTTTCTGTATGATCAAAATATTTAGGTATGTGGTATATTAATCTTGTGGGACAATAGTATTGGGTCTTGCTTCAACCCTCAAAGTATATAATAACACTGAACGTTGACTGTATCTTTCCTCTGTGCCTAGCACTGTAATATATTACATTTATTATTTCTATTTCACACCATGAATTAAAAAGGGAAATGATATCTCCATTTTATGAAAGAGGAGATTGAGGACCTTTTACCAGTGGCGCCTCTCACCCGCATGCCAAATACAAAACTAATACCATTTATGTGAAGCAGTTAGTATAAAAACATGTTTCTATGTAACAGTGCTGCCAAAGGCAGACATGACTCTTCTAATAGATTTCTGTCACCAATCCATTTCATACATGTGTGCAGCCATTTCCAGGTACTGTATAATAAAACATCTATTAAGTTAGAGACCTTTTCGACAACCTATTTAATTGCTGGAAATTTAGAAGAAATATAAGGAAGGAAATGTACTGCAATTCAGCTTGTGGGATTCTTCACCTTTCCATTCATCCCTCTCTCCTTGAGGTTGAGATTGTGGCTTCTTGAGTCTCCTAGTGTCTCTGGGACACCACCCCGAACCACCTGGAAGACTCCTGGGGATATGAAGAAGCCTCATAGAATGACACTGACATAACACCTTTTTCACTTCCTGGTGAAGGTCCTAGCAGCAATTGGTGGGCTCAGGTCTCTGGCCCATCAGTGATGAATACGGTGCTGAGACATTATCTTTGCCTTTCATCACCAACCAGAACTCCCTCATTTATCACTGGAGCTGAATAAAGACCATAGCTCATCTCTAGACTCTCCTTACCAGGCCTACATTGTTAGGAGCTCTGGGCCCAGAACTCCTGTCAATTCATGCCTATCTACAAATGCTTCTCTCCTAGATAGTGTATTAGTTGACAGGTTTTCTGATATGATTATTTTTATTACTCTTTTATATGATGCTTTTTATACTTACACGGACATCACTGTTCTCTACCATAGAGGAGTAATAGAGGAAACCTCTTGCAGTCCAGTGCTAAAGAGAAAGGAAATAATCTATTCCAATAAAATGTAGACTGTTACTTTCTTTTGCCTCCCCACTGACTGTTCAGCTTGAGTTAATTTGTCACTGATAACAGCTGATGTCCTGTCTTGAGTATCTCCCTGTCACCACTGTAAAAGGGAGCAAGCCAAATGAAAGAAATTAAACAGAGCTTCAGGTGCTTTCACGAAAATGTGTTATTTACGTAAGTTGGAATCAAGCTCTGAAAAGTAGGGAGACACATACTTTCTATTTCTTTAGAGTTATTTAGCAAAAGATAAGCTATGGTGAAAGGAAAGGTTATGGCTGCCCCCATTTGGTGACCAACATTCTTCACCATTCTCTGCTGTGTGTCTCATGCTCGTAAATATTAAAAATATGGTATAATCAATTATAATCAACCAACACTTATTCAGCACTTACTAAATACCAACCATCAGGCTAAGATTAGGGAAATGATTTAGACATAGTTCCTGTCCTCTTTAGGAGAAAGATAAAAGTAAACAGACAAGTTATACATACACAGAAGTTCATACAAAGTAGAGAGAAGGGAGTAATTAGCCAGAAAGACTGGAATTTGAAGACTGGGTAGGACTTCACCTAGAAGAAGAGCAACTGCAGAACGTCAGATATGCTAAAAGTACAGCATCTGTGGGGCATGATGGCGAACTAACAAGGTATGTTCAGGGAACTCTAAAGAGCTTTTCCTAAATGTTAGGGGGACAAGGGCCAGGTGTGAGGGTGGGGATGTGGTAGGAAACATTGCCAAAGAGGTAGGCAGAGACTAGATCGTTGAGGCCAGTCAGAATTCATTAAATACTCAACACTTTATAAGGCACTACGTGGGATACCAAAAACTACTTAGATCCTTTGCAGCTCTTAAAGAATTTATGATCAAATTGGGAAGAGAAGCCAACATACATGAGGCAATTAAAATACAATTAAGAAGTCAATGATGCTTTATTGATTCTAAGTGCAGTGGGAATTCAAAGAAGATACAGAAATCAACACAGTCTCTGATAATCAAAGAATTAAAAAAAGGTTGGATTTGTACTGCCCCTTGACAAATGGGAAGGCTTAGTTCAGGAGGTCTTAACCGACCAGTACTACCCCCTAGCGGACATTTGGAGATGTATAGGTTTATTTTTAAATGTAGAAATGGGGAGGACGGAGGGTCACTTAGGTCATTCATTGGGCCAGAGAGGCTGAATGCCTTGCAATCCATGGAAAAGACTTACTCAATCAAGAATTGTCCCTCTCAAAACTACTAGTGCCCCCATTCAGAAGCACTAATTAGATAAATAGAGGGCAGAAAGAGTAGATTCCAGATGTTGAGAATAAAACAAATATAAGAATTACAAGTATATCACTGTTGGTCATTAACAAGATTCAATTGGATAATTCAGAAAAAGAATCTATTTTTAAAATTTCTCACTTCCTCAATTTATTTCAGAAAATTCATGATTACCTAGGCCTTTTATCAGGATTGCAAACTCAAATGCTATTAGGGGTTAGACAAAATACATAAATAGGTAAATTGGTGATTTAACCAGGACGACCCCTCCCCCAATGCTGCAAGGCTATTTGAGATGCATGGCAGCTCAGCACTATGGCTGTCTTACCCCTCACCAAGCAGTATGTGCTCTTTCTCCTGCATCTACCATGGGATGAATCCAACTGTTTCAGTTTCAACTGCTGATGTCACTTCTTACATTATGGTTTCTGTCTGCTCTTAGCTTTTGCTTACTATTCTCTTTCAGATTCTTTCCCCATAACTAACTATCAAATGTTTACAAGTTACTTTCAACCCTCCCCCCGCCCAAGTGGGTACCTGATCAGTTTGCCTGAGGCTCCTTCCCTGATGGACAAAGCCTGAGTCGACCTTGTGGGTCATTGACTGATTTGTAGGTTATTTTCTTTCTAGCCTCAAGTTAGGTCCTCCCTCCAATCAGTTAGCAGTAGACACAATGGTGTGGTCATACACATGGCTTAGGGGGACCCATGCAAAAGGAAGTGGGCCACACCTTCAACAACAAATGTGGTGGCTTTTCAACAATGACTCTGGCTACATGAAACTAAGGAAGTTTAATTGAAGAGGAGCTGCAGGATCTGCTTCTCACAGTGCAGTGAAAAGGAAAAAAATCAAAGCCAACTTTGATGAGCACAAAGTGTGGAACAGACTGCTCACAATTTAGAACTATTCTGTCACATTTATGCATATAGATTGTGGTCACTTTCAAATTCAGGTGGCATTATTTTCAGATATCAAGGTCATGGGCTTACTGTCACTTCAAAGTCACCAACTAAAAAATTTAACTCATAGATTTCTATCAGCACTAAATCACCCTCCAAACTTCTCTATTTCTACCATAGTATTAGAGATTTTATAGGGAGTAGAGAACAAATTGTTAAGGGGAATAAATCATGGCTGTGAATTGCAAATATCCTAGGCTCCACTTGTTAGAATGCCCCAGGGTCAAGATTGATGGAGGGAAATAACCACATAAACTATATAAAACAAAATTTATAACCTGATGGACTGCTAGCCAAATTGGGCCAGGAAATGTTTTTCATTTTGATGAGTACTGTATATTGTAAGCATTTGAATTAGAATATGAATACAGATAAAAGCATGTGAAGTAGAGATTTTAACAGCCTCCACAATCCAGAAGCGGCTTGCTAAAGAAGGAGCCATAGATGAGTACCAGCTCACAGGAGATGAAGTGCAAGTGTAACACCAAAGTAGGACAGGGTGATGAGGTCAGGTGGGAAACATTTTGTTTGGCTCATACTTTCAAATGCTCACAGTGCACTTCTTATAAGGTGGTCATGCTCTCCAGCCACTCTATGACACCTACAGTCACATGGCTGTCTCTTTCACCTGAATGTGGGACTGGTCTCGGGGGAAAAAATAAATGTGCATTTACAAGTCTAATTAAAACACACACTGTCAGCAACACTGTACTGAAAGCCCCATTAAGCATCTTATGAATGCCCAAGAGTGCCCCTGCCCATGTTTGGAGTGACACATTTTGGCTTGACTGGTGACAATTAGGATCAGACCCAGGACACTGGAGAATATGCACTGCATCCCATATGGCCTACTGTGTAGGTAGATGGTTCCTGGGTGCTTGAAACTCAATGAAAAAGCTCTGGGTAGGAATTAGATAAAAATGATGGAGAATATAAATTAGCACACTATAGATGGATCTTTATCATGTATGGCCACATTATGGATTAGATTCAACTGTCAGATGGTTATGTATTATTCATGATCAAATTCAGGGTAAAGTTACCAGATGGCAAAGGCATATTCATGGTCAGATCATAGTTGTTAGATTAATTATAAATCTACATAAGAATTGGATAATAATCATTTAGACTGCTCTCAAAAGGATACTCTGTAGATCATCTAATCAAAAGTATTTTTAAAATAAGGTGCATAGGTTATTAGGTGACATTAAACATTTCATGTTGCCATAAGTTACTTTCCAAAAAGACTTTCTATAACATAAGAAAATTTCAGATTTCACTAACCTGTGGCTTTGGTCTTAATGTTTGATAGAGCTGGTGGTAACAATGCCATTTCTTTAAAGGAGTTTAGATGATTTATACTAAATGGAATGTTAAGGGATGGGACGGTGGAACTCTGTTAGACAGTAACAGTGTTTTCATCTGCATAGCTACAATTCATCATGTACAAAAAGGTTCTACCTAAATGTCATTAGCATCCCTGTGGGCTGGACATCTTCTGATTGCTCTCCCAAATCCTCTCTCTATTGTTCCCCACCCTGCATTGTGCTCAATAAGGATACTTTGTATGGGTCATATCAGCGAGCTCTTTGGTCTTCTCGATTCCAGCTGCTTCACCCCTGAAGAGCATCAGTGGGAGATGGGGCTTGAAAAGAGCAAATATTTGCTTGGGTCCCTCCCTGTAGAATCTCTTCAGGCTGGCTGCCTCCAGTACAAACACCACAACTCCTGTTAGGTGGTCCTCTCCAACACACCTTTTCTATCTGAAAGGTTTTCTTTCTGAAAACTTCATTGATGATTGTGGTTTTCTGCTATTACTAGCCCTGGGGTTGTTACCTTTTGTGGTTTCCCTACAACCTACCCATACCTTTGTAAATAGTTGTCTTCTTAAATTCTGCTTAAATACCTACTTTGGGGGTGCCATCTAGTTTCTGTAAGGATCCAGAATGAACTATACCTTAAGCACAGAACCATAATATCAAAGAATAGCTTGGCTATAATGGAATGTAGACATGATCTATTCAATCCTTCCCACTTTAATAATGAGGACACTGAGGTAGAAAGATGTCAAGGGATTTGACCAAAGTCACCAGCTACTATGTGACAGACTAGGGACTAGAACCCAAATACTCTGAATCTCTTCAGTGCATTTTCTACAGCAGACTCCTCTGTGGAAGGTCATGGGCACCACAGGTATTCACTGAAGGTGTCTGTCAAGGAAAGTTAGCCCCAAGGGGTTGGTCAGTAGAGAGATTTCCTACACACAGCGGCTTATGGTCAGGAGGCTATCAACAGTTCCAGGAAGACACTCAGTAAGAAGACTGGTGTAGTGAAAATCTGGAGATCCATACGGGTAACTTGGAGAGTAGTTTCCAAATATCCTAGCTAAACTCGGATCCCAGAATGTTACCCTAGTCGGGAGGGAGAGGATAAAGGGAGAAATGCATGAAATGGGGCCTTTATCTCTCAGGGCTCAGGTGTTGTCCACAGACAGGTGGAGGGGCTGGGCAGGGGGATGGTTGCAATTAGGAAAGACAGGTGTCACTAAACAGGCATGAGAGAAGAGAGATGGAGTAAGATAATTACCACAAATTGAATATCTATGTGCCAGGAACTGCAGTGTTTTACATTCACTATTTTATATAATCCTAACCATAACCTTCGTTTCACAGATGAGAACGAAAAGATTCAAGCAAAAAGAAATTATACCTGTAGAGACTGGGAGGCAAGCCCCAGAGGAGACCTGGAATTCAATATGCACTGAGAACAGTGACAGTAGCAATAAAGATGATAAAATGTTTGTTATTGCCTGTCACTGACTAGGATGCTGGGGATGGAGATCAGGAAAGAAGCACCATGAACTAGAAAGATCTAGCTGCTTGCCATAGTGTCCTATCGGATGCGGGGCTATGGACATGGGACAGTACAAAAATGACTAGAACATAGTTTGTAAGTGTTATGATTTGGAAGGACAGGTACCATGGGGGTACAGAGGAGGGGCAAGCAACACAGGCTGGGGAAGGCACGAGGCAATGAAGGCACAGAGGAAGTGACACCTGAGTTAACAACTGAAGGATGAAGAGTTGGCAGATGAAGTGGAAGGGAAATGTGTTTCAGGTAGAGGGAACAGCATGTGCAAAGTCCTACTGATAAGAGAACTCTTGGCAAGCAGTGCCTGGGTGGTTCAGTTGGTTAAGTGTCTGCCTTTGGCTCAGGTCATGATCCCGGGGTCCTGGATCAGGCTCTGAATTGGGCTCCCTGCTCAGTGGGGACTCTGCTTCTCCCTCCCCACTACTCCTGCTCTCTCCCTCGCTCTTTCAAATAAATGGATAAATTCTTAAGAAAAAGAGAGAGAGAGAGAACTCCTGGCAAATAAGTTCATTGGAGCTGATCATTAGGGATAGTGGGAAGTGAAAGGGGCAAGGCTGTCAAGCTAAGTCAAAGATAGTACAGGCTGAGCCTGTAGGTCATTTTAAGGAATTTGGATCCCTTTCCCCCTCAGAGCATTAGAAAGACACTGAGGGTTCTTTTTTTTTTTTTTTTTTAAAGATTTTATTTATTTATTCATGAGAGACAGAGAGAGAGAGAGAGAGAGGCAGAGGGAGAAGCAGGCTCCCAAGGAGCAGGGAGCCCGATGCGGGACTCGATCCCAGGACCCTGGGATCATGACCTGAGCCGAAGGCAGATGCTTAACCATCTGAGCCACCCAGGCGCCCGACACTGAGGGTTCTATTATATGGAAATTACATGACCAGATTTCCTGGAGTCACTGATCCTTGGACAGAGATTGCTCTCTGTTCTGGTTTTGTTGGGTGAATGACAAGACCGCACTGTGTTTAGGGTAGGGATATGAGGCAGCCAGCAGGTGGCTGAGCTTACGGGGGCCCATGGTTGTTCATCATCCTTGACTGAGAGCCAGACCCCTCCAGGGGTCCCCAGCAGTTCTAGTTACTGCCAGTGCTTTGCTGTGTGTGCCAGTCCACTTTACACTCTGTCTAGCTCCAAGAAATCTGAATTCACTTTTCCATCTTGCTTCCTTTAGTGTTTTGTCCTGTTTTAAAGGAGAACCCAAGATATTGTTCAACAGAGGTGGTGAATTATTTTCATAGTGTCATATTATAAGTACAGATCTTCCTTGACTTATGATGGGGTTACATCCCATAAGCCCATTGTAAACTGAAAATACCATAAGTTTGAATATGCATTTAATACACCCAGCCTACTGAACATCATAGCTTAGCCTAGCCTACCTTACATGTGCTCAGAACACTTATATTAGCCTACAGTTGGGCAAAATCATCTAACACAAAGCCTATTTTATAATAAAGTGTTGATTATTTCACATAATGTATTGAATGCCGTACTGAAAGTGAAAAACAGAATGGCTGTATGGGTACAGAATGTTTGTCGGTGTATTGGTTGTTCACCCTCATGACCATGGGGCTGACTGGGAGCTGTGGCTTGTGGCTACTGCCCAGCAACACAAGAGGGTATCATACTGCCTATTACCTGTCTAGGAAAAGATCAAGATTCAAAATTTGAATTATGGTTTCTACTGAAGCGTGTATCCCTTTTGTACCATGGTAGAGCTGAAAAATCGTAAGTCGAACCATCAAAAGTCGGGGACCACCTGCCGTTGCTATCTCTTTTTAATTAACCTTTGTGTTTTGTTTGCTTTTCCTTTTCCATTCAGTAGTCTAGCACTGAGCTGGAACAATGGCTCAGGATATTTATCTGCCTTGGATCGACTTGGAAAACTTGACCTTGAATTTGGATCTGGTCATGTGATACAATCAGAACTTGCTAAACTTTGGGAGCCACAGCAATGATAGGAAAGGTATTGCCAGGTAGGAAAAAGGCAGAAAGGATATCCCTTTGTAAAATGTGAATGGATACAAGACTGAAACCTTGGCTGTATTCGTATGTGCATTAAACTATCCAGAGAATTTACTTGAAAGATGCTTAATGAATAAAAGAGAGAAGTGCTTGGCTATTTTTTTATAACCAAAGCAAAATATTCCTAAGTTAATATCTACCCTTACATGTGCATTTCTCTCATTCTTCTCTTCTCTTTTTTTTCCCTATTCCGTTCTATTTAAAAGGAAAATGCTAGTTACAAGCCACTAAATTGATTTCGGAACTCACTAATGATTGAATTATAACCTGCAGTTTGAGAAACACTGTTAGAGAGGATTTAACCAAAACGTATTTTTCCTAGCATCCCATTATGGCAAAGAAACTGATTCTGCTTGAACTATGGAGTTAATATGTCCTACCTAATCACTTGGGTATCTGAGGATTGGTGAAGATTTCCACAGAGACTCTTGCCTCATTGGAAGGGTAGCAATACTATTTCTTAAAGGAAGGCATACTGTTATGTGGCATGGGATGGTAAACTCTTGAATCCCACTCTATTTGGGAGGATGGTTAGTAGTGTTTGATATTGTGTAATGGTTCCTTCCCATGAGAAATCTGTTTTCAGTTCAAACTCTAATCAGAGAGGTATTCCTCTGACTGAAACAAACGATATGGTGTACATACTGCTGATCACTAACTCAGAAAAAGCTGATCAGAATTCCGAATGCTGAGATCAGAGAGAGAAAGTACAGAAGAGGTGCCTTTCCTATGTTCTAAAGAAGCTGGAAGCCTACATTTTTCAGATCCTATTGAAGGAAGTAGAATTCATGTTAATTCTTAGTCCTGAAAATAAGGGAATGAGTAGAGACTTGAGAATTTTTCATGTGTCACGATGGAAGTATGAAAACCTTTTCAAGTCCCAGCGGGTGTGGAGTAAAACCATGGACATGACGAGCCCCTGGGAAGAGGATCAGAACAGTAAAGGTAAGAAGATAAACCCGATGGAACTGACAGAACAAAGACATCTTCTCTTAGCCTTCTAGGTTAAAAGATTTCCCCCAATTCTTTAGTGAGAATTAGAAGAATTAGAAATTGATATCAGAAACTCAGTGTGGGTGTTATTTGCAAATATACCTAAATAAATGAACAGTCAGCATTATGTGGCTCTCATTCTGCACTGTGGACTCAGTCATTCTCATAAACAATTTGTGAGGCCCTTATAAGTTGTAAGTCTATGACTCAAATAAAAACTGATAAACCTAACCTCAACCAGTTCTACCCTGTTCTACATGTCACCAATGAGTGTGGTTTCGGCTTTGCCTTTAGCAAATATAACTTTAAAATAATGTTTTCTTTCCTGCTACGGTCTGAACATTTGGGTCCTCCCCTAAATTCGTATGTTGAAATCCTAATTCCCACAGGTGATGGTATTAGTAGGTTGGGCCCTTGGAAGGTGCTTCAGTCATGACGGCGGAACCCTCATGAGGGACTGGTCACCTTATTTGAGAGACCCTGGGAGATAGATCCCTAGCCCATTCTGCCAGGTGAGGACACAAAGAGAAAGGGTGTGACCTGGAGGAAGGCCCTCACCTGACCATGCTGGCACTCTGATCTTAGAATCCCAGCCTCTAGAACTGTAAGCAATAAATTTCTGTTGTTTATAAGCTACCCAGTCTACAGTATTTTGTTGTAGCAGCCCAAACACACTGACATACTTTCCTTAGAACTTGAGTTTTTGGAGATTTTCAGCAACAATTCTCAGGAGGAGAACACACAAATTCCTGTTCTCCATGCTTGTTCTCTGCAACACTGTGGAGTGGACGTGCTTGCTTGCCAAGTCCCCTTGCTCTCTTTCTACAGGGATCTCTCCCTTTTCAATCTTGCCTTCCTCAGGAAGCCAGTTCTGGAGGAGGTGTACTTTCCCTCTTTGCTAGTTTTGGCTTCTCTTTTCCTCCAATAGCATACCTGTATGTGTCTCAGAACTAGAGTTACTCTCTGAAGTGTGAAAATGTTAATGAATTAAGGAGGATATGATTTTTCGAGAACATTTTCACTTTAACTGAGCCCTTCTATGCCTTGACCCAGGGGTTAGACATAATTAGACCAATACTCTGATTCCTTAATCTAGATGAAGGATGTAAGGCTCAAAGAAGTTGTTAACTTGTCTTAGTCCCTCCTCAAAAGGAATATTCTATCAGCCAGATTTTTAAGCTTCTTGGTCCATCGTTGAGATATTATGTTTTTCTAGGAGGAAAGGGGGCAAGTTTCTTTTCTGAACTTCATGATTTTTCATAGAGATTGTTGGTGAATTTTTCTTGGTGTGTATTAGAGCACCAAAAGTTGGGTTGGAACATATTATGAGAATAAAAAGGAAACAAGACTGGAACTTCAGTTGAATATATTAAGTTTTGCTGCTGCTCCACGTCCATTGCTCTTCTGAGATTCTGTGAGAAACTCAGATCAAACACAAGGAGAAAACAGGGTGCCTGGGTGGCTCAGTCGTTAGGCGTCTGCTTTTGGCTCAGGTCATGATCCCAGGGTCCTAGGATCAAGCCCCGGATCGGGCTCCCTGCTCCACAGGAAGCCTGCTTCTCCCTCTCCCACTCCCCCTGCTTGTGTTCCCTCTCTGCTGTCCCTCTCTCTGTCAAATAAATAAAATATTTAAAACAAAATACAAGGAGAAAACGGTAAGAGAAATGCACTTACATCTTTTGAAAGCTTACCCATGTCAAGGGTTTATGAACACCACCTCCTTAATTCTCAGAGCACACATTTCAGTTGAGTATTTTCTTATAAGAGGGAGGTGGGGGGAGAGGCAGAGGAAGAGACAGAATCCCAAGCAGGCTCCTCCCCCAGTGCAGAGCCCGACATGCAGATGGATCTCACGACCCTGAGATCATGACCTGAGCCAAAACCAAGAGTCGTACACCTAACCGACTGAGCCACCTGGGCGCTCCTCAGTTGAGTATTCTTATCTACATTCTACAGAGGAGGAAACTGAGGCACATGTACTATTTTGTTCATGGCCACAAAGATCATAGAGGCAGGATTTGAGCTTAGTTTCTTTTTGTTTCTAAAGTTCATACTCTTTCCACTAGTCCATCAAAATTTCTAACTTTCACAAAGCTTACAATTCAGATGGGGACTATTTAAGACGTAAAAAGAAGATAATATACATTATGAAGTCCAAAAAATTAAGTGGTCAATTGTGTTAAGATAGGACTGGATAAGTAAGACAGGGCTGATTTCACAAATAAAACTCTTCTAAATTCCCACTCAGAGATGCAGAGCTAGAAATAGCATCTTTCACGCTCTTACAATAAAACAAACAAACAAACAAGCCAACAAATTGCAAGTTCATGACTTTTTTGAACCTGTCAGAGAACTTGTCACAGGGTAACCAGGTGGCTCAAAATCTAAGATGAGAGAGGCATCTGCAGGGAAAGAGTAGGCAGGAGCACAGATGTACCTCGTGCAGACACATGTAGATACTAGTAAGAATCCCCCTGGGAGATTAAGGGTTGATGGAGGAAGCCAAGTGTACACAGATGGGAGAGTTGAAGCACCTAGGGGCCACAGAAACTGGTGAATCTGCAACCTCTTCAGGCTTTTTCTCCACAAACCCTACTGAGAACTTGCAGAAAAGTTTGGAGAGAGTCCTAAGAAAGTGTCCTAATTTGGGAAGGGAAAGAGTAGCTGCTGAAGGCTGGTCCCAGAATTCTACCTGGACCTCTCCCACTGATGTTCCCCATCGAATGAAGGGCAGCAATGTAGCTGTTTATGGTACTAGTGAAAACCCATCGTAACCGGAGAAGGAGAACAAGGGAACATGCTATACCACTGGGGGAGAGGCAGGAGTAAGGAAAGGTTGGGCCCATAACCACAGCCAAGGGAGGAGCAGAAGCCCTGAGATGGCCATATCCCTGGCAGGCTTAGTCTGCTGAGAGTGCCTGGAAGCAATGACACTCCGGTAGCCACGAGCACATCTAATGCTAATGCTTAGATATTGGTTTCTAAATACCATTCTTCAAGAAAAGAAATCAGGGTTCCTCAGAGAAGTGGTCCATTCCACAGCTGAGGTAGGAAAAATACAGGATGACCCTGGAGCATTTGGAGGTACCAGAAAGCTCAGTAGTGAGAAAAAAAAAAGGCTAGTTTCATGTTATAATTTGAGCAGCAAAATAAATAATGATAGTATTGGATTATAACCCAAAGAATAAAGTAAATATCCATGAGTCTTTACTGATGTAAATAAACAAGTGAATAAATATGTAAATGGAGAAGAGGTAGATTCTCCTTATAGAACAGCTCCAAATAATAAATGTTGAAGGAATGAGGGAAGTAGAAAAATTACCATTAGAACATAGAAAAAATTGCTACAATCAAGATCCACTGATGAGTGTTCAAAATCTTCAGATGAAAGTTTGAGAAGAGTAAGAATATTTGTCTCAAAGTGTTTTTCTCCTAATATTTATTACTTACAAAGGGAAAAACAGTAATCTTAACCAAGTGATTTCCTGAAATACATAGCAATATCATGTAATCCCTGATATGATTCACTGCAGAGAGCACACCTCCTCTGTGGTATCCTTTCAAGTGGAGCATAACCTCAATCTAAGCATAATGCATTTCTTAACATTTCTAACTACATAAAATGTATATCTAAGCATATTACAAGCTATTTGAAGATAAGGGTGTCAAGTGTGTTTCTTTTTCTTCATTTTTAGTCCATCAAAAAAGGAGATACAGTGGAATACAATCAAATCCTTGAAAAGAGAGAATAAAATGCCATCCATAAGTGCTAATGTAATGCAATTACTGAATAATGTATGTGGCTCTGAGCTTCCTTCCTCCCAAGGTAAAAAAAGAATTACAAAGAAGAAACACCAAATTTGGTGAGAGACAAAGTTTTCCATACCAACAGGTATTTTTGTGCCATTCTGAATGTGTGCTTTGAAAGAGGGAGAAGGCACCTGTAATTTTACTCCTAATGTGTAGTTTACCTTTGGATGTTCACGCTTGTGTGAAGGTATGTTTTGTATATTTGTAATCACAGTGTAGATGTCATTTTGTATTGTTTTATTCACTTATGTCACTTATTTTCCATCTTTCTACATAGGATTCAAAATTATCATTTTCATGTTTATATAATATGCTGTTATGTGAAAATGCTGTAACTGACCTATGCATTTCCCTGTTGTTGGGCATTTAGGCACCAAATATTTCTTGGCATTAAGTTTTGGAAGAGGTTTTTTATGTGGGATCCCCAAAAGGGGATATGGAGCAACAAAACAGACAGTGTCAGTGACAGCACTTACACAAAATGCAGAAAAGAATTTCATGTGACTCTTTCTGATGATCGCTCTCCATAAGAGGTGAGGGTATGGTCCAAAAATGTAAACCAGTGAAGTAGATTTACCAATCTCAGCTCAGCTCAACTATTGCAGCATTGATTTGTTGGTATCATACATCTTTGTATGCCTTTTGTGTTTAATATTGAATCTTTCACATAACTGAAGCTCAGTAAATGCATGTCAATGTAAATATATGTCCATCTCCCTCATTATTCCATCTCTGTACCTGCCTTCACTTTGGAGGAAAATCCACCTCAAAACCATATTATTTCTAATCTTTAATGTCAGAGTCATGTGGGTAAGAAACAAAGTACAGTTGACTCTTAAACAACTCAGGGGTTAAGGATGCCAGCCCCCCTGCCCCAGTCCTGTGCAGTTGAAAATCCACATATAACTTTTGACTACCCAAAACCTTAACTATTAATAGCCTACTGTTGGCTGGAATCCTTTCCAATAACATGAACAGTTGGTTATCTCATATTTTGTATGTTTTTATGTATTATATATTGTATTCTTACAATAAAGTAAGCTAGAGAGAAGAAAATGTTATTAAGAAAATCATAAGGAAGAGAAAACACAGTTACAGTGCTGTATTTATTAAAAAACAATCCATGTATAAGTGGTCCTGTGCAGTTCAAACCCGTGTTGTTGAAGGGTCAACTGCACTTACGCGCAACAGAGGAAATACAGAAATGCCCCTGTGTTAGGAAAAATAAAGGAAAACAAAAGCAACTCTTGAAGCTACAAACCACAAATACAAATACATTTAGTAGCAGGGCAGGTAATATTCTTCAAGGACTCATGCTTTCCCATTCCTCACCTCCAAACTAAATGAAAACTCCACAAGCTTTCAATGTTCTCAAGTTGATTATGTAGATAATTAGAAATTATTTTACTGTTGGGCTATGAGAAACTCACCCAGGTCTAACAACAACAAAATCTTTGTAAAGAAATCAAGCTTTCTAAAGGGCCAGATGTCTGCATATTTACATAAAACTACATTTCTGAATATACTATTTCAATCTCTGAGTTCATCAAGGAGTTCTTAATCTTCCCTGATATGTCTTCCTTGTAAATATCTTAGTCTTTTCTTTTCAATTAGGTTCTTCATGATTAGAGATGATTAAAAAATTAACAGAAAATTTTTGGTAAATATTTTCATTTTTAGATTTTCTAGCCATGAAAATATATTTTCCCTTCTTTGAAAGTTTTGTTTTTCTAAGTCCTAGAATTCACCTGTGACTCAACTCAAAATTTACATTTCTTTACTATGATAAATTTCAAGATTCTATCATAATGTCTTGGGTATTCTGTAGTTTCAACACTATATATGTCTTAGTATAAAACTGGAAGTTTTCCACTTGCCCTTTTTGTATGTGAGTTGTTCTATTTAAATTGATGATTTCCATCAACTCTGAAAAATTATCAGCTAACATTTCTTCAATATTGCTTCTTTATTATTATTTATATTATTTCCTTCTGGAACCCTGATTAAATGCATCTAGGACAGTTTCATCTGCTCTTCATGTGTTTACTCCTCTCTAACATCCCTATCTCTTGGTGGATAATTTCTTAATATGTATCTTTTATCCAACCAGTTCTTTTCTCAGCTGTGTCTAATCTGTTCATATCATTTTAATTATTATATTTTATTCCTCATTTATATGTTATTTTAATTTATGTTTCATCTTGCCTGTCATTTGCCTAAACTAATTTATCCAAAACGTCTGTGTGTGTGGTTTAAGATATGTTACAGTTCACTGCCTGTTGTTTTTTTTTTTTTAAAGATTTTATTTATTTATTTGACAGATAGAGACACAGTGAGAGAGGGAACACAAGCAGGGGGAGTGGGAGAGGGAGAAGCAGGCTGCCCACTGAGCAGGGAGCCCGATGTGGGACTCGATCCCGGAACCCCGGGATCATGACCCGAGCCGAAGGCAGACGCTTAACGACTGAGCCACCCAGGCGCCCTCACTGCCTGTTGTTAATAACCTGCCTTTCTAAGTAAGCATATAAAATAAAAAAATTTTAAGGAAATGACAACTATTTTTTTAGTATTGTCCCATGCAATATTTGGGATATACTTATACAAAAAGGCATTTGTTACCTGTCTGAAATTCAAATTAAACTGGGTATCTTGTATTTTTGTTTAAACCCGGCAATCTGAGGAAACACTGAGGCACTGTGCTGAGTAATGTGACATTCTTTACTCATTAACAATAAAATGAAAGACACACTTTGCCAGTTTGCAGTAATCATGTATGGTAGAATCTAGACATTTTGTCAATAGTTATGTCCAAATTCTTTGTGAATCCCCTGATTGATGAGCATGGGAATGTTTGCCCAGGTTTTGGCTTGCTCCCAAATCATATATGTACCACAAATCACGTGTAACCTGGAGGTATTCTCACACTTCTAAAAAGCTCACTTACCAGGTAAATGACTTGCTCCCAACAGTTTTGCAATGCAAGATTCAAATTAATGCTTTAGAAACATGACAAATTATTACTTGTCATAGACCTTTCCAGCAGGTTGCAAACTGTCACAGTCATAAATGTGGAAAGGATGTGATCATCATAGCAATGACTTTCACACTTGTTTCCATAAGTTCTAGGTTCCTCTGAGGTATTGCTAAGGCCACCAAGAGGAAAAGTTTTCAGTTCCTGATTGAATACTGGTCTCTCATTTTTTATCTGTTACATGTAATTGGTGAGAACAAAACATTTCATTTGAATAAAGTCTTTTGCTATTAAGAAATAATTTGAAAACCAATAATTTGGAAACATATAGGGTTTGGGTATAACAAAAACTTGTCTTACCCTGGGTTTGGGCACTTATCTTTTATGTAAACTTAGGCTGCTTACTTAACTTCTCTAAACCTTTTCCCCAAATGAAAAAAAGAGATAATGATAGAACTTTCCTCATAGCTCTTTTTCTTCCCTTTTTCTTTTTCTTTTGATAAGAACATTTAACATGAGATCTATCCTCTTAACAAATTTTTAAGTGTACAATCCAGCATTGTTAACTCTAGGCACCATGCCGTAGAGCAGATCTCTAGAACTTACTCATCTTGCACACCTGAAATGCTCTAGGCATTAAATAGCAACTCACTTTCTCTTCCCCCACACCTCTAGCAACCACTATTCTACTCTATTTCTGTGGGTTTGACTACTTTAGAAACCTCATATAAGAGCTGTGTTTGTCTTTTATGGTTTATTTCGCTTAACATATGTTGTCCAGATTCATCTATGTTATTGCAAATGGCAGGATTTGCTTCTTTTTAAAGGTGAAATAATATACTGTTATATATATATACATATGTATATGTAACATTTTAGTTATCCATTCATCCATTGATGGACATTTAGGTTGTTTCCATATTTTTGGCTATTGTGGGAGTGCAGACATGTCTTTGAGATCCTGCTTTCAATTTCTTTAGATATATACCCAGAAATGGGATTGCTAGATCATATGGTAAGAAAAAATGAGACAATTAACATAAAATGTTTAGGACAGCAGCTGGTACATAGTACATAAACAATAAATGTTAGCTATTATAATTATTATTATTTTATGTTAAAAGTAATCTTTGATTCAGTTAATAATTATAGCTTCTGCTCTGGGCCAGTAACAAATATACTTTTGTTTGTGTAATCTTCACACCCCCCCGCCCATGTGGAGGTCATTTCATTCTTATGCCACAGGGGGGAAAACAGACTGGGCAGCTCAGTGAGCAGCACTGTGCATTCAGCTATGAGTGGCCAACTAGAGTTTTGAATTTGGGTGTCCTGAGTCCAAGTGTGATATTCTTTCTATTAAACCCAAACTTTCTCCTCCAGAGTCAACAGGAGCATGTTGATCATGATTTATATTATCATTTAAAATTTCAGATTTGTGGGGCGCCTGGGTGGCTCAGTGACTGACTCTTGATTTTGGCTCAGGTCATGATCTCAGGGTCGTGAGACTGAGCCCCACATTGGGCTCTGCACCCAGTGGGGAGTCTGACCGAGATTCTGTCTCTCCCTCTCACTCAGCGCCTTCCCTCTCTTTCTCACTCTCTCTCAAATAAATAATCTAAAAAAATTAAAAAATATTTTAGATTTGTGAATTTTGGAGTTTTGCAGAAGACTTGCATTATTAAATAATTACCAGGGTTTTCTTTCCAAGAATCAATGTCAATATGATTAATATAAGTGATCAGAAGAATTTTTAAGGGCCTTTGATTCAGGTGCGTTCTAATTCCTTACTTCCTGGACTCCAGAGGACTGTGGTTTGCTGCATTAATTGATGTAGCCTTCAGGAGTGGAGGAAAGCCCCTGTCACCTCACCCTTTGAAGAATCCTGCATTACTTTCCTATAATTATTTCTGTAGGTTAATGACATCAAAGAGCATTCTGCAGCAGATAAAGTGAACTGCTTCTGATAAATATATCATTACAGCAAATCATACCAAGTAGCGCTTCTTTTCTATGCTGCCAAAATACACAAATGCCTTATTTTTTTCAAATGTTCCAAAAAATTTTGTAATTAGCATACCAGCTCATCCTAGTCATTGGGAACGGTGACATAGAATTATTTCACTAGAGATTTTTCATCTGCTTGTTGAACTGGCTTCAATCTGAAATATTTTTTCTTTGCCTGAATTTCCATTTTTATATTTCCCAATAAAATATTAATGGAACATTGATAAAACATCTCTTTTTAGTACCTATTATATTGTTGCTCTTTGTGAAACATCATTTTGTGTCTGGCACATTACATATATTATCTCACTTAATCTTTATTACAACCCAACAAGGTAGGTCTTATTCCATCTTAAAGATAAGGACACTGAAGACAAGGGAGTTAAAACTGCCCACCTAAAGTTTCACTGTCTGCAAATGAAGAAGCTAGAATTGATTGCCAGGTTTTGTTAACTCTGGAGGTGAAGGTCCTTCTGGATATAAATGCAAATAAGTGCAAATCTCAAACATCCTGGCCTCCAAATACCATTCTCCACAAAAGATGTACATGATTATAGGCATATAGGAAAGCATCACTTAGGGTGTAGTGGAAATCAATGTAATAAACATGGTTATAGCTAACATTTACTGGGAGTTTATTATGTGCTAGGCATTGTGTTGCACTTCGCAGGTATTAACTAACGTAATACTCCCCAAAACCCTTTAGTTAAGTACGTTTTTATACTGAAATTAAAGACGAGGGAACTGAGGTGTAGGTAATTGTCACTCTTATAAACTTCCACATCTAGCAAGTGTGAGTAAAGGCCTCCTCTCTGTCCCAAGATGATGCAGTGATTTGGGTTCTAGTCACTCCCTTTCTTTACTTGCCAGGTTCTGAATCTGTGCCATATTTTGGATGCTGGCAGAAATTGTGTGTTGACTTAATCCTGGGGGATTGGAATCTGATTTCTTATTCAGACTTTCTTTGTATCTTTTGGAAGTGAGGGAGAACATCTTCCACACTAATTCTCTGTTAATCTAGTCGATTTGCTGCATGGGTCTGTAAATAATGCTTAGTTGCCATTTGAAAAATGCATTTTTCTATCATTTAAAACAAATACCCTTGATTCACCTTTTAGAAATATATGTTATTAACCAAGCGCTTTTCATTTTATTTATATATATTATTCACATATTTGTTAAACCTCTCTGTGGCCAGGGTGCCTGGGGGGCTCAGTCAGTTAAGAGTCTGGATCTTGATTTCGGCTCAGGTCATGATCTCTGGGTGGTGAGATCGAGCCCTGCGTCGGCCTCTGTGCTAGGTGTGGAGCCTGCTTGGAATTCTCTCTCCCTCTCCCTCCGTCCCTCCACTCATGCTTGCTCTCTCTTTCCCCGTCTCTAAAAAAAAAAAAAACAAAAAACAAACCAAAAACCGAAAAACAAAACAAAACAAAAACCCTCTCTGTGGGAAAGCTTCTTTTACATTTTGCACATTACTTACTTTTTCAAAACACTAACATTTACTAAATTTGATATTAGTCTTTGCTTTTAAATCAAGTTATAATTGACATAGAGCATTATATTAGTCTCAGATGTACAACATGATGGTTCAGTATTGTATATATTGCAAGTCTAGTTAACATCGTCACTATACATAGTTACAAAAATTTTTTTCTTATGATGAGAACTTTTAAGATCTATTCTCTTAGCAACTTTCGACTATGCAATATATAGTCACAATGCTGTGCGTTACATCCCCATCACTTATTTATATTTTAAAACTAGGTTTTCATCGTAATTTTTAAAAAACACAAATCGTTACATCCCTATCCTCTTACAAACTTATTTTTAATTACTTTAAAACTTCTCTTTTGTTATGGCCATTTAAAAAATTTAAATATCTTTTATTTATTTATTTATTTATGCATTGAATACCGGGCCAGGTATTTTTAAATGAGCTTTTAACAACATGATCCACACCTGACATTTCCTTTGTACTTGTGCCTGTCCTCACCTGGGGATCGATACAACATCAAAAGAGAACAGGTTAGAGAACAAGCAGCCCATAAAGTCACCTCTGTTGCTAAGCTGCCCCTCTCTCCATTATCCCTCCTCCTGTGACTTAAGTTCCACTTAAGAACAAACGTGGCACTGAGAGGAGTCATGTGTAGCCTGAAGCGATGCATGATGTCCACATACTAGTGGGAGGTCTAAGTGTTTCTGTGTTGCTATGATGAGTCTTGGGAAGTCCCTGCAAAGATGGGATCAGGGTTTCTGGCTTCAGGGCCAGAGTGGAGATCATATCCATAAAACATGGAGAGGCTCTGGAGGTTCCTTCTGCTCGGGTTGGCCATTACAATATATCTTCTATTGGGGTAACTTTGAGATAAACACTATTGAGATCAAGAGAGTTGCTACTCATAATCATGCCCATACAGCAGGTTTAGACTGGACTATCTTGGAATTTTCCCCCAAAATGGTCTTGTTCACTATTCTGTCCACTTCCCTGAAATTCCTTATCTTTTGAATCTATTCCCATGATCAAGGGAGTTTGTAAAGGCAAGGTTCTTGTCTAGATGAAAATATCACAAAAATAATAATAACTTATTTATATAATATTGTTGCAGGCACTATTCTAAGTAACTTACACACATTGACTCATTTAATCTTCAGTACAACATATGACAGATGGGCAAATATAGGTATAGGAATGGTAGCGACTGCTCAAGGCACACAGTGAATAAGGGGAGATGCTGGGATTTGAAACAAGGCAGGCTGTTCTCAACCTTTATACCATATAGCATCACATATGTATCTATTAACACTAATTGAATGCATTAACATCAGTTCATGATGTTTCCAGATTGTAAAAGGATAAACCTAATAGGGTCTAGTTTATTATTATAGCACCAATAACTCACTCATCCATTTAGCAAATACTTATTGAACTTCTGCTGTGTGCTTGTCACCATGCAAGACATAGATGATGTAAGATAGAAAGGATTCCTGATTTCATGGAAAATTCAGCCTGTCTCGGAACACAAACTTTTAAACAAGTGATTGTAAGAAAGCAAGCATGATATGTGAAAGGACAGGGGGTTTCAGGGTACAGAGGACCTAACCATGTCTATGTATCAGGGATGGCTTCTTTGAGGAAGCAACATTCCCATGACCTGAAGGATGAGTAGAAGTTCTTCAGGAAAAGGGCAAGAGGAAGGGTGGTCCTAAGTGGAGGTAGCAGAAATGAGGGATGTTATCAGCCAAAAGAACCATCTGGAGCCTGTAAAGAAGGTTCAATGTGCAGAAAGAGCAGAAGTGAAGCTGAAAAGCTAAGCAGGATAGATCATGGGCAGCTTTGAAGCTATGTTCGAGTTTCCCCCCTAACTTAAGAGCAAAGGGAGCCCAAATGAAAGATTTAAAAGCTGGAGAATGATATGATTATATCTGCATTGTACAAAGAACATTCTGACTACCATATGGACAGTAGTTTGAAAGTATGTGTATGCGGAGGGTCAAGACTAGAGACAGGGAGGGCGCCTGGGTGGCTCAGTCGTTAAGCATCTGCCTTCGGCTCAGGTCACGATCCCAGGGTCCTGGGATGGAGCCCTGCATCGGGCTCCCTGCTCGGCGGGAAGCCAGCTTCTCCCTCTCCCACTCCCCTTGCTTGTGTTCCTGCTCTTGCTGTCTCTGTCTCTGTCAAATAAATAAATAAAATCTTAAAAAAAAAAAAAAAGACTAGAGACAGGGAGGCCAGTTAGGAGGCTGTAGTCCAGGAACGGTGGTGGCCAGGTCTAAGTGTTCATGGAAGTGAAAAGTATTGGACAGATTTAAGAGATAGGTAAAAGGTAAAATCAGTAGGACTTAGTAATTGACTAGACGTGAGGATGAGGAGTTGAGGGTCAGATGTTTCTGGCTCTGACAGAGGATAAGATGATTATGCCCTGTATTGAGTTGGAGAACCTTGGATATTTGCATAGGCCACAAAGGAAAGATGATGATAATGGCATTATCTGAGTATGCTGAGTTTTAGGTGCCTCTGAGACATTTAAATGAAGATGTTAAGACTCTACAACAATGCACCTAGTATATAGCAGGTGCTCAATAAGTACTGCTGAGTTGAATGAATGCATGGCAGACAGAGGGGTTTGTGTGTTTTGAGCTCAAAGTCAGGCTTACAGAGATAGAGACAAAGATTTCTAAAATATTAGCATATAGGGGCATCTGGGTGGCTCAGTCGGTTAAGCCTTCAGCTCAGGTCATGATCCCAGGGTCCTGGGATGGAGCCCCATGTTGGGCTCCCTGCTCGGTGGGAAGCCTGCTTCTCCCTCTCCCACTCCCTGCTGCTCCCCTGGCTGGTGCTCTCTCTTTCTCTCAAATAAATAAAATCTTTAAAAAAATAAATAAAATATTAGCATATAGATGACAACCAGAGCAAAAGCAGGTCTGGAACGTGGGAGCACGAACAGTGAGAAAAGAGCAGACGGCCTGGGACTGAGTCTTGGACAGCAGCAGCGTTCAAGCAGTAGGTGGGGCAAGAGGAGGATATAAAGCAGAACTAGCCGGTGAGGCAGGAGGACGATCCCAGGCGTGCTGCGTCACGGAAGCAAAAGAAATGGGCTATGCTCAGAGGTCAAATGATCAAATACCTCAAACAGATTTGGTGGCATAAGGACTAAAAAAGATCTCTTGGGTTTAAAAAATAAAGAAGACTTTGGTGACCTAGTGACATCTGAAAGTGCTGAGGGCTGAAGCCAGATGGGAGTGGGTTGACGAACGACTAAAGAGTAGAAAATGAGGACGGCAAACACAACTTGTCAGAGAATACTGGCAGTGCTGGGAGAACAGATAACAAACAAAAAAAGGCCAATAAAAAGAACACTATGCCTCTTTTCCTTCTCCCTTCCCGAGTAATTCAGTCCTAAAACCATTAGGTGGGGCAAAGCAAGAGAGCTGTGCACACAGATGGCTGGCTGGTGTGGGACGTCGGAGGCTAAGCAGGATGAGGAGTGTGTCCACGTGGGGGGAAGGCCACCGTCTGATCAAGGGTCCTGTGTGCAGCCAGAGCACCCACCACCATGGCCACCCTCTCCTCTCTCTTAATGCTGTCCTTACACCCCATATAGCTCTGTGTTCCTATACCCCAGGCGGAGCCTTCCCCGGTGTGCACACTCCACTTATCCTGCTGGGTTCTGATGTCCCTCACCAGGCAACATCTCTGCATGGACAGCATGCTCACCTTGCCATGCTGTGACACCTATGTCAGGTTGCCCCCGTTCATGGATGCCCTTCCCACCTCATCTGGGTTCTAATAACTGCCACTGGGCCTTCCCCTGTATGGACACATTTAGGACCCCCCTTAGGCTCTGAAATTGCAGCCAGAATATCCTCACATATGCATACTGTGATGGTTAAGTTTATATATCACCTTGATTTGGTCATGGGGTACCCAGATATTTGGTTAAACATTATTTTTGGATGTACCTGTGAGGATGGTTCTAGATGAGATTAACATTTGAATTTACAGACTGAATAAAGCAGATTGCCTTCCCCATTGTGGGTAGGCCTCATCCAACCTGAACAGAGTAAGAGTAAGAAAGAAAGAATTCCTGCTCTCTGCCTTACTATCTTTGAGCTGGGACACTGGTCTTCTCTTAGCCAAGACTGGCCAAGACATAGTCTCAGACTCAGACTAGAATTTATACCATCAGCTCTCCTAAGTCTCCAGCTTGCTGACTGCAGATCCTAGATTTCTCAGCCTCAAAAATCATATAGTAAATCTCTCTGTCTCTCTCTTTCCTTCTCTCCCCTATTGATTCTATTTCCCTGGAAAATTCGGATTAATCTGGCCCCCCCTTCACCCTGCTTAGGCTCCAATAGCCCATGCCAGCGTACTCCTCTCCTCTACACAGTTCACCCTCCACCCCCCTTCTCCTTGGGCTCAGAAAATCTCAACCTGGACCTTTCCTCTGCGTGGACACACTCCTCACCCTGCTTGGGCTCCTCTATCCCACACCAGCCAAGCTTCCCTGTAGATAGCTCTCTTGTTTTGCCCCACTCAATAGCTTTAGGACTGACTTATTCAGGAAGAGAAAAGGAGGAAAAGGGAAGAAGGAAAAACTTGTATTATTTTTATTGATCTTATATTTTGTTATCTCTTCCTTTCACAGCCAATCTTCTCTCACAAGCTGTTCATATTTGACGTAAATGTGTGTATATGCATATGTATATGCATACAGATACATACCCTCACTCTTCTCTCCAGTGAAAAGGTCTTGGAATAGCTTCCTCTACTATAACAAGGAGGATACCCAGAGCCCACACCCTGGACTCCAAATACCATTATCCACTGAAAGCTCTAAAAGAAACCAGGTCTCCATGAAGAAATGCCTGATTCCAGAGCTGGGACAAGGAAAATACAATAGCCTGGAATAGGCTTTTTGTACTAGAAAGTAAGGAGGTGCTAAAAGATGATAGGGCACATCAAAATGACATATCTTGGCTCTTCCCAGGCAAATCTTGAACTATTTGAGCCTCAAAATAAACAATTAATCACTGAGAATAATAAGAAATCGTAAGTTCATACTGATATAATAAACAAATGAATAAGTTGAAACTTTGATGAGAAAAAAGGATGTTTACGTAACTTTAAAATACCTCTTCCACATAGTCCTTTGCCCACAAAATATGTATGAATAAGGGAAAAAAGTAAGTTCACAGTGGAAAAGCCTGGCAGATACCATCCCTAGCAAGTGATCAAAGTTAACATCATCAGTGGGACAAACAAAAATCATACACCACCTAAGAGGTTGCTAGAAAGAATGCACCATCACTTTTGTGGTATTCCTGCCAAAGACTCCTAACCAGAATCTAATCATGAGAAACAACAGACGAAGTGAAACTGATGGACATGTCACAAAATAACTGTCCTTTAATCCTCAAATGTGTCAATGTCATATAAGTTGAAAAAAAGCTGAGGAACTCTTCCAGAGCAAAGGAGATTAAAGACACATAACAACTAAATGTAATGTGTGATTCCGAACTGGATCATTTTGCTACCTGGAAATCCTTGAAAGGTTGAGGAGTAGGTGGTAGAAATGCATCAATGTCAATTTCCTGATTTTGTTGTTATGTTGCAGAATGTCTTTGTTTATAGGAAATAGACGCTAAAGTATTAAGGGGAGATAGGGCATAAGTCTGAACTAAATAGTTGAAGGAAAAAGTTATTCTTTGTCCTGTCCTTGTAGCTTATCTCTTAAGTTTGAGATTGTTTCAAAAGCACCCCACAACATACACACTAATACAACAACCACACCAACATGTGAATGACTCTTCAGAGTTTTCATTGTAATTCTCTCTATATTAACTAATCCTTATAAAAAAGTGAAGTATGAATATAGGTATTATTAATTTTATATTTTAAATGAGGAACCATGGGGAAGAGAAGTTAAATGCCAAAGATCATGCAGGTAGTAAGTAGTCAAGCATGGACTGGGTAGAAAGAGAGGAGAGACAAAGTCCTGGGTGCAGGGTGAGTTTAGGCAAAACAGGTGCAGATGAGGGTGTTATGATTAGGGTAGGATGGGGATGGCTTGACAGTATCAGGATAGAAGGAAGGTAGATACACTTCAGAGAGGAAGAGATGGAAAGGGGAATAATCACCAGCTCAGAGAAGTTAAGTAATTGGCTGAAGATCACCTAGCTAGAAAGAGTGAGCTGGGCTCAAGGGGTTTTCTTTAACTTCACATTTCACAGCCTTCAGTTTGTCAATTAGAGAGGCCTTGATGATTCTGTGAAAGCAGGTTTAGTAAAAGAGGATGGGAGCCTGAAGAGAGGGTTAATGGGAGAGTGATGTGTAGGAGAATGGAGAACTGGAGGGTTGTTTTCTCTTTGGTTGAAGAGTGTGAAGGGGAGAGGTGAGGCAGGAACCTGGAAGGGTGACAGGGTTAATGGAAGATTTTTTTCTTAAAATGGTAGAATCCTGAGTAGATCTGCACACAGGAAGAAAAGACCAGTGAAAAGAAAAGCCTGGAGATACAAGAGAGCAGTAGGTGGGGGTTACATCACAAAGGGCTCTGAATGCTTTCCTAAGAAGGCTGGTTTTAAGCCTGTGAGTGACTGGCAGCCATTCTAAACGAATGGAGGCCATAATTAGGTCGTGGAGTGGAGTGGTTAAGAGCCTGGGCTATGAAATCAGACTTCTGGATCCGTACTCTGGTTCTGACATGCTTAGACATGGTATTGGGCAAGCAACTTAATTTCTCTGCCTTGACTTCTTATCTTTAACATGGAAGATCATAGAACCACCTATGAAGGATTACATGAATTAATACATGGAACAACCCTGAAAAGTGCTTGATACATGGGAACACTCAATAAATGTTAACTATTACTATTTTTGATGGGCTAATGTGTAGAGGTCTGAAAATCTTTTTCAACAGCTGATGTGAGAGATAATGAGCACTTGAACCAGGGTTGTGGTGGAAGGCTTCCATGAAGGGGCTAAATTTGAAATGTATGAGTAGCTAAACATGGCAAGATGTGGTACCTGATTGAAGGCCTGGAGTAAGGGAGAGGATTTGCAGAACTGGGTGGTGATGTTGCCATGGCAACATGGCAAATGATGACTTGAAGATAGCAAATTCAGTTTGGGATGCATTAAGATTGAAGTGCCATGTACATCTAGGTAGAGATGCCCCACCAAACAGTTGGGTATATGAGCCTGAATTGCTGGAGAGAAGTGATCCGATATAACCTATACCTAAACCATGAGACTAGACAAGAAATTTGGGTCGAAAGCAGTGTTGAAGAGTTGAGGAGGGATTTGTGATGGATTTGGTACAGATCCTGTTAAAAACTCAGCAATAAACTAAAGAGAGCCAAGTAGGGGCCAGTTGTGGGTTAGGTTGAGGTAGACCTCCAATGCAGGTCAAGGTAAAGTCATGGTGTTCCAATTCATATGGTAAGGTGGCCCTGAGAGTGATGAGGGCATTCTTCATGACACTGTGAGGATTTTAAGAAAGTCAGATATAACTTCTATCAGGCTGTCCCAAATACTAACCTTTATAATTGATTATGTCCACACATGATGGTCATAATGTTTTCTGTTGAAACATTTTGCCCAGAGTTAAACAGAAAGTCAGACTGGGCAGAACTGTTATTGCAAGCAGCATGTTTTACGTCTGATTCTATCTTCGGTTGGTTGTTATGCCTCAAAAGTCTTGGCGAGCCACCTCTATGTGGCACTGTGCCTCCCTAGCAGATGGGAATGAGTGTAGTTATTCAATGATTTGGTATGTGCATCAATATTAATGATCAAAGTAGGATTTTCTGTGCAAAGTGTCTAGGCATGAGGTTAAAGGGATAAAATGCCATTATATCTCCAGTGCGGAAATGGATTAGTTCTGAAAAGTTAACGATTGCTTATGCAAGTTAAAAGTTTGTTAAATTTCACTCTGGACTTGTGTTCATCTGGGAACTTATGATAATGAAGCCTTTCAGTCCCAATTCGTGTCCTTAGAGGAAGAATACATACAAATTCATTTAATAACTCAGATGGACTTTGATTTCTGAACAGATGAATCAGGTGCAAAAAAAGTGGAATGTAGATCTTTGTGTGTGCCTCACTATCACGTTGCTTTTGCAGAAGATAGCACAATTTTGGAGTCATAAATGTATCTCTATAATTCTGGCAATCTAACATATAGCATGGTGACTATAATTAGTAATACGGTCTTGTATACTTGAAATTTGCTAACAGAGTAGATCTTAAGTATTCTTACTAGACACACACACAAATGGAACTATGTGAAATGATGGGTGTGTTAACTAACTTGACTGTGATAATTATTTCACAATGTATGCATATATTGAAACATCACATTGTATCCCTTAAGTATATATAATTTTTATTTGTCAAGTACACTTCAATATATTTGGAAAAATGAAAAAGAGGTAAGAGGAAATGCAAAATTAAAGGCAATGTATCAATAACTTTAGTATAGAAAATATTTTAAAGCTAAAATACATAAATAATAAAAATTTGACCCCAGAGGCAGAATTATATGGCCATGTTTATACATTCAAAATAAAATATGAGAATTCAAGGAAATTATAAGATAATTATAGGAAAAAAGTTTTACTCTATTACATTAAATTTGGTTAAAACTCTTTTTTGCATAGGGGTTTCATTTTTTAATTTTGCTTTCAATATATGTATATCCAGTATATATGATATTTATATATAATTATAGTTATGTGTGGGAGTATACTGCAGATTTCTATTATTCTGTAACAAACTACTCCAAAATTTAGGGCTTGACATCATCATTTATTTTGCTCATGATTTTGGGATCAGGAATTGAAGAAGGACCCGGCTGGATGGTTTATCTCTGCCACATATGGTGTCCACTGGGGTGCCTGGAGCTGGAAGATCCACTTCCAAGGTGCCATCTTTACTCATGTGCGGTGCTTTAGTGCTCCTTAGCACTTTTCTTTCTATCTCTCAATTTCTCTCTCTCACTCTCTCTTGCATCACATGCGGCCTCATCTTTCAGGGCCTTTCTATAAGTCTTGGGCTTTTCACAGCATGGTGGTTTCAGGGTAGTCTCGTGGTTTAAAGAGAGAGGAAGCAAATGATTCCAGGCTAGTTAAAGGTTATGCCTTTAACATCATCAGTTCTTCTGTATTTTATTGGTCAAAGCAGACACAAAGCCTACTAGATTCAAGAGGGTAGAGAAATAAATTCTACCTTTTTTTAAAAAAAGATTTTATTTATTTGTCAGAGAGAAAGCAAGCAAGTGCATGAGCAGAGGGAGAAGCGGGCTCCCCGCTGAGGAAGGAGCCCGATGTGAGACTCTATCCCAGGATCCTGGGATCATGACCTAAGCTGGAGACAGACGCTTAACCGACTGAGCTACCCAGGCATCCCTAAATTCTACCTCTTGATGCGGATATGGCAAGAAAGAGCATGTGTGAGTGACACCGTTGCCATTGGCATTAAAATATATAATAGGCCACATAGCAGAAGCAAAGAGACACTGTAAGGATCCAGCGCTTTCCAAAGTGTGATGTTCAGACTGCCTGCATTAGAATCACCTGGAGAGTGGGTAATGTAGAATGTAGAATGCTGAACCTCATTCTTGATTTTCTGGATAAGAATCAGAATTTCTGTGTAACTTTGTAGCCTTAAATAAGACCTCCATGTGACTGTTAAGTGCGCTAAAACTAGTGCTATTTCTGAGCATGGCTCTGGAGACATAAAGACCTGGATTCAAATTTTACTGCCACTAACTAGCTGCATGGCCTTGGGAGTGACTTCATTCTCTTAGCAATGTTTTCCTAAATCTGTAAATTGTACCCAAAGATAGTATCTGCTTCATTGTGTTGTTTCTGAGATAAATACACACCACCTATGAACTCTATAGCATAGTGTCTGGGACATTGTCAGTACCTTAATAATAAAGGTTTAGTGAGTTAGTGAGTTTCATCCCCCAAACAGATGATGATTTTTGAGTGTGTAGTGAGGCTTTACCCACAGAATGGCCTGGACCTGAATTGTGGGCACAGCGAAATTCACAGTGTGCCAATATGCCAATGATACATGTACATTCTCTCATTAGAAGCCATTCCTTCCTGTATGTCTCGGGAGTTGAATGGATTCCGTATAATAAGGAACTGATTAAACAGACAGCAGCACACTAGCGGACAACAACCGTAAAATTGTTTTTTAAAAACTGTTCAGTGAAATGGTGGCTACAGTTTGGGCAGTAAGACACTCTTGGCATTCCATGACTGGGTGGATTTCAAATATGTGTTCCGATGGCCCCGATGAACTCCAGGCGTGCTATTACATGGTAGTGGGAAGGAGGAATTTGGTAGAAAATGGAGGGCTGATCTGGCAACTGGTTGAACAAAGAAACTAAAGGCTCGATATCATACATTTATTAACAATTGTATATTAACAATTGTGAATTAAAAACATTAAACATGAACAATTATGAATAAAGTATGAGAAGGCTAAGTTTTTCCTGAAAAGTTTCAGGCTTAGAATGTCAAAAAAACCTGCAGAAAAGACTTAACGTATTTGATTCTGTCCTAGATGTCAGCTGCAATCGATAAGAGACTATATAGCATCTGAAAAATGGGCACTGTATGTTTGTGACAGTGAAGGAAGACAAGAGTGTTCAGAAAAAGATGAAAAGCACCCAGGTTCTGTTTCTTGTCCCTGAAGAGCTCCCAAAGTGAGGTTCTTTTTTTAAAAGTCAACATACCTGAGATCCTGTACTTAAATGTGTTTTATATAGCTTAGAACAAAATGAGAAACAGGTCCTGGGAGAGGTCCACTGAGAATGAGAGACTGAATTTTTACACACCCTGTGAATTTTCTGTGTTGTCTGTCCCTTTAGGAAAAAAAAACCCCTCTTATTTATGCAAAACATGTTCTTCTAAAGCACTCAGGGCTCTATGGCTGACACTGATCTATATTTACTTATCCAATCAAGTCCCAGAGCATTCCTAATTATCTAATTTCTATTTCTTTATATCTCCTTATTTGTTTTCTCCTTCTCCTCTTCCTTTCTAACTTTCTAAAATCTCTCATTACATTTGTTTATTTGTATTCTCTATTCATTCTGTTGAGATGTCCACCCACCGAACTGATCCAATATTGACCCTTGGTAATGATGACAATCCAACATACAGCAATAATGACACATTATCTCTGGTGACCTAATCTCTGGTGAGCTGGCTCTGTATCAGATGCTCCTACTTCCTTCCTTCCTCTTCTCTCACCTGTGCTTCTCCCCAAGTATGGATACTTCGGTCTTATATTTTGAATAGTGGATATAAATTTGTTTTTGTGATGTATCATAACCTCATCAGAGCCATGAACACAAATCATGAGCATTCTCTCTCATTCTGTTCCAGTACTCAGAATGTGGGAAGAAGAAGACATCTTGGAGCAAAGAACAAGTACACTCACTGTGTATACACTTAATCTTCGGTCTCATAATCTAACAGAATCTACTAATTCATTCTTTTGTTTCATTGTTAATATCTCACAACCAAGAGAGGGACAAAATTCTTTTCTTTGTCTTCCGTCCTGCATAATCAGGGGACCGGAATAATTACGTAGATAACACAAAGCACCTTTTCCAGACTCACTTGAGGCTGAGATAAGCTCACTTCATGCCAGTAAAAGTGGAGGTCCAAGCAGTTTCAGGGTGAAGTGGCCTCAATGAACACTTGAGTGAAGAGCTCCCTGACTGGCCATCTGCCATCTCCTGGGCCCCCCAGGCATTGGGAATTTGTGGAGCAGCAGCTGGGCAGAGAGACACCCTTCCTCTGTGCCATGTGCACGAGTGTGGTTGTTTCCATTACTAAATTCAGCCATAACAACTTAGTATCATATTGGCGTGCAAACTGCTGAAGCGAGAGGAACTTTGTTTCTCTATGAGAGAAACAGGGCTCATCCTTGATATTTCTTTTATGCCTGATATTTTTATGAAATCATTGTAGAGCTCAACCGTCAAAGTATATCCTCGGGAAATATATTAGATCTCTTCTGTGCAAGGAAGAATTATGGGACTAACAAGAGGTTTTTGCTTTATCAAGTCTCTAAAAATTGATACAGAGGAGGAAATATTTTCAGCAATTTTTTGAGAATGGTAAAATTAAGCTGATTTAAAGAGTTGTATTTTTTGTGCTATTGCCTGAGCACAACCCACTTCTCCATGAAACTTTTATCTTAGCTGTCAGGACGAAGACATAAGCACGACTTTAGCAATTTGTATTCCAGGCAGACACATCAATTCATCTCTAAGGAGTCAGAAAATGGAAGGAAGCTGCAATGAAGGTGGCTTGAATGAAATGAACAAGAAACTGTGCGGGATGCCTCATAACACAGCCTTGCTCTGGACCAACTGCTGCCGTAATTGATCCCTTGGGAGCCTGAAAGAACCTTGGCTTCAGAGGGAAAAGAAGAAGGGAGATGCAAATTAACATGACTTATGTCAGGTGTTTTCCACCTGTTACCTTCACGCTAGCTAATGGGGCCAATAGTCTCATCCAAAATTTACACTTGGTGAAGTCACATTGCTACTAAGTGGGAGGAAACAGGATTTGAACCTGCGTCTGTCTCTTTTTTTTTTTAATTAAGCACATTAAGATTTCTTTTTTTTAAGATTTTATTTATTTATTCATGAGAGGCAGAGGGAGAAGCAGGCTCCCAAGGAGCAGGGAGCCCGATGCAGGACTCGATCCCAGGACCCTGGGATCATGACCTGAGCCGAAGGCAGATGCTTAACCATCTGAGCCACCCAGGTGCCCCTGTGTCTGTCTCTTAAGCTTGTGTTTATTCTGCCTCTTGCTGCTTCACTGAGAAACTACATGCTTAGAATTTCTTTCTTAAATAATTGGGGTTACTAACAATATTGAGGCAGACAACTTTCTTCTAGCTCCAATTCAAGCCCAGAGAAGTTCTCACCTATCTTTTTATGTATGTGTGTGACCCAGTGTACCAAGCTTACACATTATCAGATAAACATTTAAACCGTGCTATATCTTGTCTAATTTTTGCTAACCCATACAAACATGAACTTTCTAACTTTCTTCTTGTATTTCTAGACCTAAAGATTATTCCCCTACACAACTTTCACATGTTTTAAAGTCATTACTGGAGGAAGTAGTTTAAATTTAGTTATTGTTTTAGGTATTTTATTTGTTTCATCAGAAATGTGCCATCTAGACCTAGAAGGTATTATGCTAAGTGAAATACATCAGACTGAGAAAGAAAATACCATAGGATTTCACTCGTATGTGGAATCTAAAGAAACAGACAAATAAACAAACAAAAAACAGAATCAAGCCTATAAATACAGAGAGCAAACTGATGGTTGCCAGAGGGAAGGGGGCTGGGAGGATGGACAAAATGGGTGAAGGAGGGTGGGAGATGCATGCTTCCATCTATGGAATGAATGAGTTGTGGGAATAAAAGGCAAAGTGCAGGGAATATATCCAATGATGTTGTAATAGGGTTGCATGGTGACAGATGGTAGCTATACTTGTGGTGAGCACGGCATAACCTATAAAGACGTTGAATTGCTATGCTGTACACCTGAAACTAATGTAACGCTGCGTGTCAACTATATGCAAATTAGAAAATTTAAAAAAATTCCATCTATTGGAAACTTGACTGCCCTACCGAGTCCTGAAGAAACTGCCAGCGTGCCTAAGCAGCCCTCTGTTCTCATGTCAGCATGGAGTTTCTACTCTTAGAGCTCTTATTCATTTTGGTGCCCTCTGATTCGTGATGTAACAGCTCAAATAAAGAAGTGCGACCATCCGCTGGAGTCTGCGCCAGCCCCTATCCATATCATGTGGTTACTCTGTAATGATGCCCTGTCACTTAAAATGGGATTTTGCATGAGTGCATCATATAACTGAATTACCCTGTTGCAAAGAGCTTATTTTCTCCAGATCCATAGTCCAGAAAAATGACACAAGAAATGACATATTAGATGCCTTTGTACTTTGACTTCATTTTTGGCTTTGCCACAGTTTGCATATGATTACAAATGGTAGAAAATTAAAGTGCCCAACCTTCAATTTTTTGACGATTACCATCTTACTTGTGCAGAAAGGGGCTTACCAAGAAACCAGTTCTGGCAATTCCTTCCCCTCTCCTCTGCATGTTAGGAGAATGAATCTAGGGCCTGGGAGTTAATCTTCAAGGCTGAGAAAACCGGGGTGGCAAACCCTGTTTACAACGTCCATGGACTTTGGACTCTTTGCAGCACCTGCATCTAGAGCTGTGGATGAGTTAATATTAAAAATATGGTGTGATCTGTCAGCCAATGTTGTGATAAACTGTTATTGGAGGAGCTGACAAGCACTGTGAAAGCTTCATTTCAGAATAAATTCCAGTGACGCTTCTCTTATTTTAGCAACTCAACATTCGGCATTTGGACCTAACTGCACACTTAACCCTCTGCTCTTTGTATTTTCCCGTTTGTGTGTATTGATGTTGTTTCTATTAGGAAATCATTGTCATCAAATTTTTCTGTCTAGAGGAGACGTTCTTTTTGCTTCTTCATCATTTCAAACTCACAAATGGGCAGATTCAGAGTCAAGGGAACAACGGGCAGTGCCTACTTTCTCTCTTGGCTTTAGAAGTAAGATGGCTGTGGTTTGTAGCTACTGCTTTTCTATAGGTGGTAACAGACATACAACATGAAAAATGCTAATAAACGTTTGTTTGCAGAAAGATTCCTTAAAAGTCAGTTTCTTACAATATCCCCAGGACATCACTCCGTAGCTTCCAACAATCAACATGCTGCTTTTCAAAAACACTTTACAATCTGACCTCTAGTCCCCATCCTTAGCGCTTCTTTCCCCAACCCCAATACCCAAGTTCAATATTTGCTTGATCATGGCCATAGCTCCCTATACCTCACCCCTCATCAATCCTAGTTCATCTTCTCTTTTTGACCAGGTTACTTTCTGAGAAACAAATCTGATTACATTAGTCCCCTGCCTGAAATACTCAACTAGGATCCCCTTTGCCTATAAGATACATTGTGAACTTCATAGCCTGACACTCATCTTCTGACCACAACTGGTCTTTCTCTGATTATTTTATTTGTATTTTTTAATGCCATTCTATTTTGGTGGCTCTTAGAAATGCATGCAATCTAATAAGCTAAAAATGAAAGAAGAAAGGAATCAAATCAAAGGGACTGATGCTATCTTATTTTCCTTTTTGTTTTGCCAAATTGATGAAACTGTCCTGTCAAAGTGGTTATGAAAATCATTGCTGTATTGATGGAGGCAGCCAAAGGAAATTTTACATGAGTGCTTTGTAATTAAATAGATATGAGGATTTACTTGTCCATTTTCCCTTCTCAAATTCTGTTTTCTGTCTTGGAATCTGTTGATGGTAAAGCATAGTTTACGTGCAAATGTTTCCTTTTTTTTTTAGGATAATGTAAGCATTATTGTGCAAGCATTGCTTCTCTAGCAAATGAGGAAAGATATTTTAAAACTTGAGAAGTTTAAAAACGATTTAGCCTGTCTATTCTCTCCTCAGTCTGGGCTAAGGCAGAACCAGAAATTAAATTAGACTAGTTGGGTCTGATATAGGAGCAGGGAAGGTAAGACACAGCATTTAATGGATGGCATAATCCATACGGAGCAGAAAATTTTAAGAAGTGGGAGCAGCATAAGTAAATGCATGAAAACTGACAGACATATTATGTGTTTAAATTATGGTGAATAAAAATGTTTGGGTAAAAAGGAATTATGTCCAGAAACAGAAAGCAATATGGGCAGAAACGGTGTTAAGAACAGGGCGTAGAAAATCTGAAATGCTGGACTAAGGGATCTGAATGTGACTCAGTGAGCAATAAGGAGCTTCTGGAAGTGTTTCTACAAATTGAGTTTGAGCTGCTCCCTGTAGATACAAGTGGAGATGTTGGGTAGAATTCTGGGTATCTGGGTTTGTTCTGAACCCAGTCCTTTCCAGGTTAAATTGAAAATTTACAAACTTTCCATTTTTCACTTGTGGGGCCCTCCACTTTGGAGAGAAATGGAATCTGCAAGTTTAGACTCCGGAATGAACATGCTTGATAATGAAATGATACAAGTTCAAATCCCACCTGCGAGGACATACCTTTGTGACTTTGCCAGTGATCTCATCTATGTTTCTACTCATAAAATTAATGAGTAGGAATGATGTGCATGGGATGTGTGAACAGATCACAGTATTACAACTGAGGGGCTTTGCAGTCTGAGAAGCAGTGTCAGAGGCTTCCAAGAGCTTTCTTAGGTAAGCAGGAAACAGAGCTCTTAGAGGCAGGAATATTCTAGAAGAGGAGGTCATCAGTGAAAGGCTGGGCAGCACCCATATTTAGTACCTTGACAGCTTTTATAATATGTACTGTATTACTTGGTTATAATAATGAGAACAATAACCACTGTGTTGAAAATTTGGAAATTGCAGAATAAGTATTAAAAAAAATCATTTGCAACCCAACCATCCAGTGATAATTATTATTAGCATTTTGGTGTATACACAGACAGGCTTTTATCCCCTAGGCACTGCATGTTCTACTCCTGTACATATATGTAAACTGCCTTCTTCTTAAAAATGTACAAGAGTACTCTTTGCAGATCAGAACATCTTTTTTTTTTCTCTCAGGAATAAGTGAAAGACAATCTGAGGTCAGCTTACATCCAGCATAGGCAACTAAGGGTAAAATGGCATATGATTGCCATTTTGAGTATTTAGTGAAAATTTTACCTTATTATAAAACCACAGGCTGGGGCATGCCAACTGCACTGATATAAATCATGCTGTGATAAACATAAATTCTTTCGTATATTTATTTGCTTCCTTAGGATGACTTCACAGAAGCAGAATTTCTAGGTCAAAAAAGTTGTGAATAATTTTAAGGATGTTAATAAATATTTTCAAATTTTCCCCCAGGAGTTGTTTTTTTTTAATAATTTATATTCCCCTGTTTCCCATGTGTAGGTCAGTTTTGAAATTTAGAGGATAATGATTTAATGGAATGTTTGATTAATAAGTTCTGTGGATGTGCAGGGGCACTGGAATGTATTAAGTGTCAGGTTGGGCTGTTTGCTATAGTTTCATGTAGATTGCCACTCCCCTCGATATTTTAGAAATATTTAAGCAGGGGCTTAATAGTTGATAAATAGCTTGCACATATCCTTTGATTATACATAAAACATTTATTATAACTCCTGAGGGTACTGGAAAAATCAGCAAAGCATATGAAAATACTTAATCTGGCTAGTTAGACATTTATAATATAAGAAGTACTTTTTGTGTGTTTATTAAAGTGGAATCAGATTGCAGAATTCTCAGTAATTTAAATGAAATGTTCCCATGGAAGACACCATATGCTACCATCTGAATTTTGTATGTTTCATTAATTCAGGGGGGAAAATATCTTAAGAGCTACAGGCAAAGCATAGTCAAATTTAACTAAAGCATTTATTTTGTCGAGTCATTGAAGGGATAGGTCCTTATGGGTGCAAAATAAATATTATTGAATTAACATTTTCAATCCATAAAGGAGCCAAAAGGGCAAGACCCATTTTCAAAATTCGAAAAGGAATACAAGCAGAGCTCACTCTCTTTACAAAACAATAGATTCTGTAGAGATGCGATTAAGTCTTAGAAGTTTTTCTTCTTTCTTTTTATGTGTTCTTAGCTACAGACTGGTCCATTTGTTAAGAATACCTCATGACCAAACTGATGAATTTGTTCAGACAACAGGTTGTACCACTCAAATATCGTGACCACACAGGAAATCCCTAGAGTATCTGAGAGAGCAAAGAAATACTTTTCCTTCTTTTCTTTGACAACATTTGGCAACAGAGTTTCTGGGGGTGGTGGTTTAATGTAGAGAGTCTCATTTGGCTAATCACTGGATTTTCAACAACGATCACATGCCTAACCATTGTGTTAATTGGTAGACTGAATTTTAGTAATCGTGCTTTGCTAGGTTTTAAGCGTCTTAAGAATATATACCTCATTTGGCAACCGGATTCTCATCATTAGTTTGTAATAAAAGTGGAGTGGTTATATGCACGAACAACTTCCAGGGCTGGACCTGTGTACCGCAAACTATAAATAAATGTTAGCTGTTTTTATTTAAAAGTTAAAATAGTAGTTGTTGATGTTGTTATGGCTATTTTATCATTATTGCTACTATTATTACAATCAGGAAAGCAGGGTCAACTTTTCTCTTTCATCTTTTCAGAGAACAGCTGACTGATACAAACTCCTGTAGGGCAGGAAATTTCTTCCCATGAGGGTAAGGAGAAGTATCTGCTGAGCATTGGTCTAGAAGATTTCCTTATGTTGAGATTCACAGCAGCAGGCCTCTTCTGCTCTGTCACTCCTCAGAATGAAACAACACAACCACCACAACCCAAGACTGCCTCAAATGCTGATTCAGGTACTGGCTATTGGAGACATGGATGGTGATTCTCTGAATGGTGTGACCAAGAAGACATCAGTGACCCAACTTTCACTGTCCCTATTTTTCCCTCTTGACAAGATAAAGTCAGTGTCCCCAACACAGGAAAGATAGGCCATATAAATATGTGTATTGTGTTGTCTCTAAAAGCAGTTCCCACGTCCTCCTTCTTTCCCGTCTTTTAAGTTACATAAAATAAGGAAATGCTTAGTCTTTAGCACACATCTCTTGGGGTTCTTCTTCTTTAAAGGTTGTAAAGTGGTCTTTGGCACAAGGTGACATTTAGAACGAATGCTAAAAAGACATCTATGGAATTGTCTCTCCAGCAACATCCTTCCTTACCCCCTCTCTTCTCTGGGAGGTTAGTGTGTGTCTATGTCAGGGCTGACCTTTTCTCACATGTCCCTTTTCTCCAGGTCAAATTTCTTGATATTTGGAGAAAGAAGGGGGCTGCAGTGGGAGAGAAGGAATCCAATATGGGAAAGACACAAATAGAAGAGAGAAAGAGAAAGAGAGGAAGGGGAGGTGGGGAGAGAGGGAGAGACAGAGAGGGAGAAGGACATTGAGAGAGAGGCATTCATCACTGTGGTCATAGCCTTAGCTGTTCCTGAGGCACAAATCCATCCCTAACCTTCCTGCTTTTGGATGACTCAACTGTAAATTGGGAGTCCCTGCACCCACCAACTTCCCTTTGGTGTTTAAGCTGGTTTGGGTTTGCCTTAGGGTTTCAGTACTGTCACTATCTTCTCTGATTTCTTGTTATCCATATTCAGGCTCTTGAGACTCACAATTGTCCATTGGATGGTTTGTGCTCACTCTACTTTGCAGAGCATTAGCCCCAGTAGTCTCAGCCAGAGCATCATTTCATAACAACATGAGAGGGATCTTACTGATCAGTTCAGCCCTTGGTGCTGATAGAGTTAAGTGCCCTAATTCAAATAGGAGTACTTATGCGAAAGAGAAGCCACATTCTAATCTCATCTATATTTCAAAAGCTCCAAAGCTTCATGTTCTAGCAAATGATCCCACGTGAGATGTGCCCTTCTCGCCAGTTGTCCCGCTTACTTACTCACTCTTTCACTGGTCGTACGGCAATAGTATGGAGCAGTTTTTCTCTTTTCAAGGCAATTATTACTCGCATAATTTAGACAGCAAAATGTGTTTCAAATTAAATTTAAAACCCATGGGCAAGAGACTGATGTTTGAAATATGTCTAAAATAAGTCTGCCTGAGATGCTGTGATTATTTTGGGTTTGAAATCCTTTAACTCACTAAAACGTAAGGAAACAGTCAGTCTCAGGATTGTGCAAGTTGCCTCTTTCACCTCATTCTCATCCTGGCTCTGTCGGAATGTTATAAGCTAGACTGGGAGAAGTTCACATGTATCAGGTTAGAAAATGAGACAGTACATGTACCAACTGTGGGATTGAGAGTAGGTACCAAAATTAATAGTATATGTACCAACTGTGGGATT